>NC_132927.1:50732343-51048058 GCF_047675955.1 Chlorocebus sabaeus | reverse complement strand
ACTCACATTAGCTTTGAATCCCTTTTTCCTGCTTTCTCTAAACTGTGCTGAGAACGAATGGGAAACAACCCCAGGGACAGCTGAATCTAAGCTATGCCTTTGTATATACTATACAAAAAGAAATAAGGGTCTGAAGAACTCTGGCTTATTTTAGAGAGAATGGTGCGATAGAGAGAATCCAAATTGATTTAAGAAATGCAGAATTGGCCAGGCGCGGTGGCTCAAGCCTGTAATCCCAGCACTTTGGGAGGCCGAGACAGGCGGATCACGAGGTCAGGAGATCGAGACCATCCTGGCGAACACGGCGAAACCCCGTCTCTACTAAAAAATACAAAAAACTAGCCTGGCGAGGTGGCAGGCGCCTGTAGTCCCAGCTACTTGGGAGGCTGAGGCAGGAGAATGGCGTAAACCCGGGAGGCGGAGCTTGCAGTGAGCTGAGATCTGGCCACTGCACTCCAGCCTGGGCGACAGAGCCAGACTCCGTCTCAAAAAAAAAAAAAAAAAAATGCAGAATTACTTTTATCTTGGTTAGCTTAATCTTAATAAGCCAAAATTTTAATTTAACCAGTGAGTGATTTATAGGACAACTTTTTCCAGTCTCATCACAGGTTAGAGCGACTCAGTAAGGTGGGAATGATCTCATAAAAGACTCTCTTTAAAGCCAGAAGGGTAACTAGTTTATTGCCCCTGGCTTAACCTCAAGGTGCATGTTCTGGGTTGTGGAATTTAGTTGTTGTTTTAAGAACCAGTATCAGGGGTGCAGAGGTCTTACGTGGCTTTGGAGAGAAGTGAAGGACTAAAACCTTGGCTAAATTTAAGCATTCCATTTACTAGATTGAAGAGAAGAAAAATCTGTTAAAATATTAAAATCTTTCCAAATTCAGAAATAGACTATAACTGGGGCCGGGCGTGGTTGCTCACGCCTGTAATCCCAGCACTTAGGGAGGCTGAGGTGGGCAGATCACCTGAGGTCAGGAGTTCGAGACCAGCCTGATGGGCATGGAGAAACCCCGTCTCTACTAAAAATACAAAATTAGCCAGGCATGGTGGCGCATGCCTGTAATCCCAACTACTCGGGAGACTGAGGCAGGAGAATCACTTGAACCTGGGAGGCGGAGGTTGCAGTGAGCCGAGATCGTGCCATTGCACTTCAGCCTGGGCAATAAGAGCCAAACTCCGTCTCAAAAAAAAAAAAAAAAAAAGAAAGAAATAGACTATAGCTTAAATAGTGTATGGTAATGTGTGGCATTGAATTTGAAAGAAACAAAGGGAATAAAACTTAATAACTATGAGATAAATGGAATGCAGGAGTTTTAAAAAGTTTTGTTAAAAAATTTGATGAGAGAATTTTCTCTTGTGAAACTTTTAGATAAACCTCTAGAAAAAAACCAGGAGAAAATCTTTGTGACCTTGAGCTAGGCGGAGTTTTAAAAAATAGAACACAAAAACCACAAACTATGAACAAAAAATTTATGTTGGCTTTCATCAAAGTTAGAAACTTTTACTCTTTAAGAAGTGTATTTTCTGTTAAGAAAATGAAGAGGCAAACCACAGAAAATATTTGCAAAATGTTTATCTAATAAAGGACTTGTATTTATGTGAAAGGAAAATAAGTCTTGGGGCCCCAGAATCACTAAGCTAAAGGGAAAAGTGAAGCTGGGAACTGCTTAGGGCAAATCTGCCTCCCATTCTATTGAAAGTTGTCCCTCTGCTTACTGAGATAGATGCATATCTGATTGCCTCCTTTGGAAGGGCTAATCAGAAACTCAAAATAATATAATCATTTTTCTCACCTGGAAGCCCCCCTCCCTACTTCAAGTTGTCCTGTCTTTCTGGACTAAGCCAATAAACATCTTGATTGATGTCTCATGTCTCCCTAAAATGTATAAAAGCAAGCTGTGCCCCGACCACCTTGGGCACATGTCGTCAGGACCTCATGAGGCCGTGTCCTGGGTGCGCGTCTTCAACCTTGGCAAAATAAACTTTCTAAATTAACTGAGACCTGTCTCAGATATTTGGGGTTCGCATTTAGAATGTATGAAGAACTCTTACAACTCAATAGTAAGAAGACAAACAGCTTGATTTTTAAAAAAGAAGATTTGAATAGATACTTCAAAGAAACTAATACAAATAACCAATAAACACATGAAAAAATACTCAATATTGTTAGTTCTTAGGGAAATGCAAATTAAAACCACAATGAACTATCACTTCACACCTGTTAGAATGGGTAAAATTAAAAGATGGTACCAAATGTTGGTGGATGTAGAGCAACCTGCCTCTTGTGCATTGCTGGTGGAAATGCAAAGTGGTCCAGCCGCTTTGGTAAACAGTTTGGCAGTTTCTTGTAAGTTAAATATATACTTCCATATGACCCAGCAGTCCCATTCTTATATGTTTATCCAAGAGAAATGAAAGCATGTGTCTACCGATTTGTAGCTTAATGTTCATAGCAGCTTTATCCACGATACCACCAAACTGGATATAACCCAAATGTCCTTCATCTGGTGAATAAACAAATCGCTGTATGTCCATTTAATGGAGTACTACTCTGCAGGAAAAAGGAGTGAACTACTGAAACATGTAACACCATGTATGAATCTAAGAACCTATGCTAAGTGAAAAAATGCTACACACGAAGGACTACATTTTGCATGTGATGCAAATGTATAAGGCATTCTGTAAAAGGCAAAACTACAGTGATAGCGTATCAGTGGTTGTGCAGGGGCTTGTGGGAGGAGGACTGACTGCAAAGAGCATAAGGGAACTTTTGGGGATGATGAAGTGTTTTGTGTCATGACTACACTTTATATAATAAGCTTACACAGTTGTCAAAAGTAATTGTACATTTCAAATTGATGTTTATTTATACCTCAGTAAAACTGATTTTTAAAAACTTAGGAGTTTTTTGGCCAGTGATTTATACAGGATAGGCGGGGGTCCCTAATCCCTGGGCCACAGACCTTCAGCAGTCCATGGCCTGTTAGGAACAGGACTGCACAGCAGGAGGTGATGGCGGGTGAGCAAGCAAAGCTTTTTCTGTATTTACAGCCCCTCCCCATCACTTGCGTTACCACCTGAGCTCCACCTCCTGTCAGATCAGCAGCGGCATTAGATTATCATAGGAGGATGAACCTTACTGTGAACTGTGGGTGTGAGGGATCTAGGTTGTGTGCTCCTTATGAGAATGTAATGTCTGATGATCTGAGGTGGAACAATTTCATCCTGATATCACCCTCCCACCTGCTGTCCATGCAAAAATTGTCTGCCACAAAACTGGTCCCTGGTACCAAAAAGGTTGCGGACTGCTGAGATTGACAGTGGATTCAGATTAGTTTAGATATGAATTTGTTATAGGCATTAAAATGATTTTGAAATAATAATTAGTATTACTGAATTGAGTTGCAAAGAGTTTACTAATTATCAGCGTCAGGTCAAGTTTAGCTTAGTATTCTCTTATTAATGAGATAGAAATAAGACATAAATGTATTGAAGAAGTTACTAGATCAGAAAATGAGTGTCACAGATAATTCAGGAAGAAAACTTGGGGGCTGATTTTGAGTCCCCCCTTTGGCAGAAATCTTTACTGGATCTGATATTGTTTATGACCAATTTCTAGAAATCATCACTTTCTTTTGCCTCTGATAAACTACTTTTACAATTTTTCTCCTCCTGTCCTCTTTTTCCTTCTCATTTGTTGGCTCCTTTTTTTTTTTTTTTTTTTTCTTCAAGGTTGATCCCCTCAGGGTTCTATGATTGGTTTTTTGTTGGTTGGTTGGTTGGTCTCTGCTTTTTATGGTGGTCTTTGCCATTTTCCGTGTCTTCAGGATATTGGCATCTCTCTAGCTTCATGTGCTTATTTCTATGTACCTTTTGAATATATTCACCTGGATATCCTGTAGACACTCCAAACTTAACATGTTTAATTCTCTACTCCTTATCTTTTGGTATGGTTTGGGTGTCCCCACCCAAATCTCACCTTGAATTTTAGCTCCCATAATTCCCATTGTTGTGGGAGGGACCTGGTGGGAGATAATTGAATCATGGGGTAGTTTTCCCCATACTGTTCTCACGGTAGTGAATAAGTCTCACAATATCTGATGATCTTATAAGGAGTTTCCCTTTTCACTTGGCTCTCATCCTCTCTTGCCTGCTGCCATGTAAGACATGACTTTTGCCTTCTGACAGGATTGTGAGGCCTCCCAGCCATGTGGAACTATAAGTCCATTCAACCTTTTTTTCTTTATAATTTACCCAGTCTCTGGTATGTCTTTATCAGCAGTGTGAAAATGGACTAATACAGTTAAATTGGTACTGGAAGTGAGGCAGTGCTGTAAAGATACCTGAAAATGTGGAAGCAACTTTGGAACTGGGTAACAGGCAGAGGTTAGAATAGTTTGGAGGGCTCAGAGGAAGACAGGAAAATATGGGAAAGTTTGAAACTTCTGGAGACTTGTTGAATGACTTTGAACAAAATGGTGATAATAATATGGACAATGAAATCCAGGCTGAGGTGGTCTCAGATGGAGATGAGCAACTTGTTGGGGACTGGAGCAAAGGTCACTCTTGTTATGCTTTAGCAAAGAGACTGGAAGCATTTTGCTCCTGCCTAGAACTCTGGAACTTTGGACTTGAGAGAAATGATCTGAAATTGGAACTTACGTTTAAAAGGGAAGCAGAGCGTAAAGGTTTGGAAAATTTGCAGCCTGACAGTGGCGATAGAAAAGAAAAACCCATTTTTTGAGGAGAAATTCAAGCTGGCTACAGAAATTTGCGTAAGTAAAGAGGAGCCTAATCACCAAGACAATGGGGAAAATGTCGCCAGGGCATGTCAGAGGTTTTCACAGCAGCCACTCCCATCACAGACCTGGAGGCCCAGGAGGAAAAAATGGTTTCGAAGGCTGGGCCCAGGTCCCCCGTGCTGTGTGCAGTGTAGGGGACTTGGTGCCCTGTGCCCCAGTTGCTCCAGCTGTGGCTAAAAGGAGCCAAGGTACAGCTTGGGCCGTCGCTTCAGAAGGTGCAAGCCCTAAGCCTTGGCAGCTTACACATGATGTTGAGCCTGTGGGTGCACAGAAGTCAAGAATTGAGGTTTGAGAACCTCCACCTGGATTTCAGAGGACGTATGGAAAACTCCTGAATGTTCGGGCAGAAGTCAGCTATGGTGCAGGACCCTCATGGAGAACCTCTACTAGGGCAACGTGGGAGGGAAATGTGGGGTTGAAGCTTCCACACAGAGTCCCTGCGGCACTGTCTAGTGGAGCTGTAAGAAGAGGGCCACTGTCTTCCAGACCCCAGAGTGGTAGATTCATTGACAGCTTGCACCATGTGCCTGGAAAAGCCTCAGACACTCAGTGCTAGCCCGTGAAAGCAGCTGCAGAGGAGGCTGTACCCTGCAAAGCCACAGGGGTGGAGCTGCCCCAGACCATGGGAACCCACCTCTTGCATCAGCGTGACCTGGATGTGAGACTTGGAGTCAAAGAAGATCATTTTGGAGCTTTGAGATTTGACTGCGCTGCTGGATTTTGGACTTGCATGGGCCCTGTAGCCCCTTTGTTTTGGCCAGTTTCTCCCATTTGGAACAGGTATATTTACCCATTGCCTGTAGTCCCATTGTATCTAGAAAGTAACTAACTTGATTTTGATTTTACAGGGTCATAGGTGGAAGGGACTTGCTTTGTCTCAGATGAGACTTTGGATTGTGAACTTTGAGTTAATACTGAAATGAGTTGGAGGACTGTTGGGAAGGCATGATTGGTTTTGAAATGTGAGGACATGAGATTTGGGAGGGGCTGGGGTGGGATGATATGGTTTGGCTGTGTCCCCATCCAAATCTCATCTTGAATTATAGTTCCCATAATTCTCATGTGTTATGGGAGGGATCCAGTGGGAGATAATTGAATCACAGAGACAGTTTCGCTCATACTGTTCTTGTGGTAGTGAATAAGTCTCACAAGATCTGATGATTTTGTAAGGGGTTTCTCTTTTTGCTTGGCTCTCATTCTCTCTTGCCTGCCACCATGTAAGACATGCCTTTCACCTTCCACCGTGATTGTGAGGCCTCCCCAGCCACATGGAACTGTGGGTCCATTAAACCTCTTTTTCTTTATAAATTACCCAGTCTCTGGTATGTCTTTATCAGCAGCATGAAAATGGACTAATACATCTTTTCTTTCATGTTTGCTTTGCCTCCTTAGTTCTTCTTCATTTATCCAGGCTCCCAACAATAGAAAATTTGCCTTTGTCCTTGGGTTCTTCCTTTCCTTTATCCATTTGACCTCACAGGTCATTGATCCTGTTGCTTCTGAGAGCATAAAGCAGGAGAGCAACCCATCCAGGGCCTGGTTCCCTAGGCCCTGGCCACCCTCAACCAATGTGACTAATGAGGGTCTACGTTGGACCCTGTCTATATTGTGGCCAGTGTGTAGCTACTCCATTGAACCAGTAGCCCCTTATCCTGTGTTCATTAATGGGCCTGTCCCCCTTTCACATTGTCCCCAGAGTTTCTTCATTTAAAATGTGTGATCCTTTTTCTCTCTTGGTTAAAAAACATCTTTTGTTTTTTGTTGCTTAAAGTCAAAATGAAGTCATATTCCTTTTTTTTTTTTTTTTTTTTCTGAGAGGGACCCTCGCTCTGTTGCCCAGGCTGGAGTGCAGTGGTGTGATCTCAGCTCACTGCAACCTCCGCCTCCTGGTTTCAACCAATTCTCCTGCCTTAGCCTCCCTAGTAGCTGGGAATACAGGTGCCCGCCACCACGCCTGGCTAATTTTTTTGTATTTTTAGTCGAGACAGGGTTTCACCGATTTAGCCAGGATGGTCTTGATTTCCTAAGCTCCTGATCCGCCCGCCTCGGCCTCCCAAAGTGCTGGAATTACAGGTGTGAGCCACCACACCCAGCTAAAATTTCAAATTAAATATTTCTGAGCTTAATTCTTCCTATCCCAAGAATAATATATTTTTTCTCCCCTTCTGGAAGTTCTTTTTGATACATCAGTATTCCCAGTTAAGAGTAAAGAGAGAGTGTAAGCTCTGGAATCACATTGCTTGACTCCTTCACTTATAAACTGGATGGCTATAGGCAAGTTATTTTAGCTTCCTGTGCCTCTGTTTCCTAATCTATAAAATATGGATAAAGTATGCTTTCCTCATATGGTTGATGTGAGGGTTAAATGAGATAATATAGATGAAGCACTTCAGTGCTTGGCACATAGTAAGTTCTCAATAAAGGTTGATTCTTGTTATCGTCATCCTTGAGAGAACACTGGAAAATCCATTATTTTGGATTGTTTCCGTGGTTATTTCTACATGGAATCTCTCTGGAAAACCAATGAGTCCTTCAGGTAGATTCAAGCCATCTTCCTCACTTACTGTGGGTTGGGCTGTTGTGGCCTGGCACAAACCACCCTCATAACCTGGCAACCCAGCAGCCTGGTCTGTAGATAGAGCCTTGTCCCCCAAGGCACTCCATGTCACCTGGGTGTAAAGTTTCAGTCTCAACCAATTCTCCTTTTCCTTATTCTCCAAGTCTTGTTCTCCAAGAGCAGCTGGATTCCTTCCTTTTCTCGGTGCATCTCCATTTTACATATGAGGCAACTGAAGAGAAGTTTAAGTACAGCAAGTCCTCACTTGATGTCGATAGGTTCTTGGAAACTTCTACTTCAAACAGAATGATGTATATTGAAACCAGTTTTACCATAGGCTAATTGATATAAATAAGAATTAAGTTCCTATGGCATATTTCTGGTCACAAAAATATCACCAAACTATTTTAAATAAAGAGCAGAACATAATATACATATTGAAATAAATGAGAGCAGTATGTATAAGAAAGATTGATAAAATCAAGTTAGATAATTGTAACATTTACCCAATTATTCCAGTCCACGGTTGAGGGTGGCCAGGGCTTAGGGTGCAAGTTGGGAACCAACGCTGGATGGGACGCCATTCTATTGCAGGGCTCTGGTTCTCTCGCTCGTGCGCTCTCTCTCTCTCTCTCTTGCTCGTGTTCTCTCTCTCTCTCTCTCTCACACACACACACACACACACACACACACACACACACACACACATATCCCTCACCCTCACTTAGACTGGGACACTTTAGACATACCAGTTAACTTTGAAGTGCACATCTTTGGGATGTGGGAGGAAATCCAAGTATCCAGAGAAAACCCACACAGAGAATGTGTGAACTCCACACATTGGTGCCTGCCAGGAGTCAATTTTTTTACTTCTCAAAATTATAAGAAAACAGTGTTGAATGAAACTGATGTTGTTTGAGGACCTGCTGTAACTTGTCTAAGATCATTCAGTAGTAAGATTCATGCTCTTAACCACTACATGGTAGTCATCCCAGTTTAGCCCCAGGTAGTCTTTCTAAACACTTTGCTTTTCTTTGGAGACAGGGTCTTGCTCTTCACCTGGGCGGAAGTGTAGTGGAGCAATCAGGGCTAACTGCAGCCTCAGCCTCCTGGGCTCAAATGATCCTCCCACCTCAGTCTCCTGAGTAGCTGGGACCATAGGTGCATACCGCTACACCCAACTTTTTTTTTTTTTTTTAGAGATGGGATCTCACTATGTTACCTAGATTAGTCTTGAACTCCTGGGCGCAAGCCATCCTCCCACCTCAGCCTCCAAAGTGCTGGGATTACAGGTATGAACCACTATGCCCAACCTGCTTACTCATCCTTAAGTAATCAGCTCTGTTGTCTCTGCTTTTCCACTTGCACATGCAGTTACCTCTCCTTCCTCTGCCCTCCATACTTTGCTTATTCCTCTTTTATGGCACTTGCAACATTGCATTGTCCTTCTCCCGTGGTGAACCAAGTTCATTGAGGTTAAGAAAGCACCCTGTCTTATTTATCCTTGTGACTTTAGCTTTTAGCACACAGCCCAACATATAGCAAATGCTCAAGAATTGTGAAATGAATGAAGAATGAACGATGCAGAGGAACCTATAGATGTTGGTAGTCTGTGAATTATAGAGTCAATTAGACTGTAACCCCATTTCATGCCTCCCAGATTTGGGCATCAGGGCATGCAAGAATGTTCTAGAAGCCAGACAATAAATGACATGTGTTCCTGCAGCAAATGATTTTAGGCAAAGAGAAAATAGATATAGATATCCAGGATGGGGAAACATAGCAGAAAAATATCATTTAAAATGTGAGTATATGGGATGAGTGGTAATGCACAGTAGATCAGAAGTTGAGTGAGGGTTTTGGCTCAATTACCTCTAGTGGTAAAGGACATGTTAACTCCTTGGTGCTAGGAGCAGAGCCCCAAGCAGCCTTTCTGCTTCAAGTTCAGAATATCTGTTAATATATTCAACATACCCCTGTTTTATCTTTAGAAATTCATGCAAATATTGCATTCTATTTTATTATCTATGAGTTTGATTTAGCGTGAACTTTTTTTTCTCTCCCCAGTCACTCATCCTCTAGTGAAATAGATGCCGTGGGAACATGTGTCATTTATCCTCTGGCTTCTAGCACATTCTAGCATGCCCCGATGTCCACATCTGGGAGTTATAGAATGGGGTACAGTCTAATATGGCGGCACATTAGATTTCTGTGATTTGGGGGATTGCCTACTCAGGAGTATTATGTCATAGAACTGAGGAGAGTGAGTTCATCCTGTTCTGACTAATGAGGCTGTCCCTGGAAGGCCGCATTCATTTGGAGGCACCTCATTACCGGATTGTTGGGGACCAGCTGGAGAGAGTTCACAGAAGACCCACAGGATGATTAAGAGACTAGAGGGGCTGACGGATGAAGAAAGTATAAATGAAAACCGTATAACTTGTCTAAACCACGATAGCAGAAATAGACAACTGTATAAATATCTCAAGAGTATAAACTTGATGGAGGAGGGTAATATTTTATGGTGGGATTTAGGGTTGGGGAGTATAAACCAAGAGTGGAATTAAGCCATAGTAAATGTAAACTAATAATCCAAAGTGTCTGATATATTCTTGGAACCTGCTTAGTTAGACTACCCTAACCTATGCGCTTTTTGATAATTGGATGATTTGTTTTTTTAAGTTCATGTCCCTGGACTCATGGCTGGTGCTTCTCTGTGGAGAATGCTGGAGATTACATCTTACAAAGCAAACACCTTTCTTTTGTCTTGTCATTTGGTGGACATCAGTAGGTGATATCAGAACTTCTGTGTGCTGCCACTAGCTCTGTATGCACCAAAATTTTGAAATGGACTTTTATATCATGTTTTTCATGGCTCTCTCTCTCTCTCTCTCTCTCTCTGTGTGTGTGATCACAGCTCATGGCAGCCTCAAACTTCTGGGCTTAGGAGATCCTTCTGCCTTAGCTTCCGAGTAGCTAGGACAACAGGGGCATATGTGAAAGTGTGGTCTAGGAGACCAGCAGCATCAGCATTACCTGTGAACCTGTTAGAGATACAGAATGTTGAGCCCCTTCTCATACTGACTGCTCTAGAGTCTAAACCATGTTTCTCAAACTTCAGCATGCATAGGACTCACCTGGGGATCTTGTGAAAGTAGACTCTGAAATAGCAGGGCTGAACACCATACTAGCCATGGGGAGGCAATGATATGACCTGGTCAGTGTTCCTTGGGGAGTCCACAATCTATTAGGAGGACTGCTATATAAACAAATAATTTCAATACAGACTAATAAATGCTATTACAGAGGTATCTTCAGCAGAGAAGTACCACAAAGGAGGAAGTGGTTGATTCTATCTGGTATGGGTAGAGTCCTCAGAGAGGCCTTGGAGCAGGACCAGAGAAGGGGGAGTGCTTGAGTTGAGTTTTGAAGCTCAGTAGAGATGCTGAAGCATTGGGGTGAGCATGGTAGCTCATGGTAGGGACAGTAAAGCTTACATTAGAACTAGGAGTTATTTGATTTAATAATCAAATAGCTGATTACAGGGTTGGAAACCTACTAAGATCATAGTGAATAGAAATAAAAGTTCAGGCCGGGTGTGGTGGCTCATGCCTGTAATCCTAGCACTTTGGGAAGCTGAGGCGGGCAAATCACCTGTGGTCAGGAGTTCAAGACCAGCCTGGCCAACATGGTGAAACCCTGTCTCTACCAAAAATACAAAAACTAGCCGGACATAGTAGTGCGCACCTGTAGTCCCAGCTACTAGGGAGGCTGAGGCAGGAGAATAGCTTGAACCCAGGAGGTGGAGGTTGTAGTGAGGCGGTGAGCCAAGATCATGCCACTGCACTGTAGCCTGGGCAATAGAACGAGACTCTATCTCAAAAACAAAAACAAAGAAAAGTTCAGTACAATCTGTTATCTTAATTTCTTTATACCATTTTCTTATTTCAGAAAGGATAACTTGCCCATTCTCTTGCTTATTTAAGGAAAATCAGTCCCCCCCAAAAATGTGTTCTCCAGAAATAGAAACTTTTTACATGTTCTTGCAACATTAAGAATTTGAAAAACACTGAAAGGTACAATACAGGTAGAAAATAAAAATTATTTATAATTCCATATACCAAGAAATGATCACTATTAATATTTTTCTATTTTTCCTTTCAGTCTTCTTTATGTAATGTTATATTTCTAAATGTGGGCTTGTGCTACATAAACAGTTTTGTGCCTGCTTTTTTATTCAACATTTTGTTTGTGAGCATTTCCCTATGTTGTTTATTCCCTAAAAGTGTCATTTAAAAATTCCTCATATAGTATTCTACATAGGGATCTCTTACAGCTTATGTATATAGTCTGTTGTTTGTGGATCCTTTAAGCTGGTTCCAGTTGCCAGTTGACCCAGGTTTTGGCTCTTGTACTTGGCAAGTCTGTTGGCTTTATTTATTTATTTATTTATTTATTTATTTGAGACTGGATCTGGCTCTGTTGCTCAGGCTGGAGTGCAGTGGCATGATCTCAGCTCACTACAACCTCTGCCTCCTGGGCTCAAGCCAACCCCGACCTCAGCCTGCAAGTAGCTGGGACCACAGGTGCCTGCCACCATGCCTGGCTAATTTTTGTATTTTTTGTAGAGATGGGGTTTTGTTATGTTGCCCAGGCTGGTCTTGAACTCTTGGGCTCAAGTGATCTGCCTGCCTTGGCCTCCCAAAGTACTGGGATTACAGGCGTGAACTACCGTGCCCGGCCATGTTGCTGTATTTTAAACTAGATACATATACTTACTTATTTTTAATGATAAAAGTTTGCCAACTTAATTTCATTTGCTAGTCTTCACTCATTCTGTTCTTTTAGCATTTTGTGCTTTCTTCCTTAGTTTTCCATAGTAGAGAGGCAGTAGGGTAGTCATTAAAAGCATGGATCCTGGGTCCGGGTTGTCTGAGTTTGACTCAGCTCCACTACTCACTGTGTGTTTTCCTGGAAAAGGACTTTAACCTTTTTGTGTCCCAGTTTCCTCATCTGTAAAATAGGGATAATTGTATCTGTGTTAAAATAGGGATAATTGTATCTGTGAGTTTGTATGTATGAAGTACTGAGAACAGTTCCTGCCATATGGTAAGACTGTCTCTGCATTTACTAATTAGTAGTCTCTTCTCATTTGTCTTATGGTGGCTGTTTGTATATGCATTGCCATAAACCCCCTTTCTGCTACATTTTTGGTTCATGAATATCTTTGAGAGTTATAAACTGACTTCACTGCACTTTATTTAGTGACTTTATTTTGAAAGTTCACGGATTTTCCCCTGACTCGTAGTAGCAGGTTTTACTGTTTTAAATATAAAATCAACTTTATTTAAGCATGTGTTGGAAATGCATATGTGGGCACGAAGGGAGCAGACTGCATAGGCTGATAGATTGGGCTTTAAAGCTCTTTGGAGGTTTCTCCTTTCCAGCTGAATATTGTCTCAATTCCTTATCATGGCATATAAGGCCCTCCGTAACCCAGTTCTGTCTGTGCTTTCATCTCACTTGTCTTTGTGGTTGCTCCAGACCCTGTGCTGCAGCCCCATTATATTCAAACTGGGTATGTGGTTGTGCTGAAGGTTACTCTTTAAGTCTGTGGCCTAGTTTGCTTCTACTGAAGAATGGACTTACACCTGTAATCCCAGCACTTTGGGAGGCCAAGGCAGGAGGATCTCTTGAGCTCAGGAGTTAGAGACCAGCCTGAGCAACATGGCAAAACCCCGTCTCTACAAAAAATACAAATAAAAAATTAGCCAGGTGTGGTAGTGCATGCCTGCAGTCCCAGCTACTTGGGAGGCTGAGGCGGGAGGATCACTTGAGCCCAGGAGGTCAAGGCTGTAGTGAGCTGTAATCATGCCACTGCACTCCAACCTGGGTGACGGAGAAAGACCCTGTCAAAAAAAAAAAAAAAAAAAACCTGTGTCTAATTCTGAAGCTCAGTGCTCTTAACCTCTATGCTGAATCATGAAAAAGAATAAAATCATAAGGATAGGGAAGTATTTGGGGACACTGAACTGAAAGAAGCTCTGGCACTTCTCAGCTGAAGAAATAGTTATAGACAGTGAGTTTGCCAGTTGACTTTTCTTGTGGAGTCAGAGGCCTCAAGGAAACTATGTGGAGTTTTAATTGAGAATGCTTGGTCAGAGTTGACTAATTCTTGGTTATTTTTAGTGTCTCGATTTCCACTGCCTGTTGTACCTTCTCTTTGTTTTTTTTCTGGGGAATCTTTTTCGCAAATAAAAACCTGTTCCAACTAACCCTATTTTCTTTTTTGGACAGGATCCTGGGGCATCCTTTGGCAGCCGATTGCACCCTGCACTAGAGAGAAGTCCAGGAATGATATATTCTTGGGCTGTATTTCTCTACCCTGGAATTCATCCAGTTCATCCCAGAAACACTGACCTGGTTACTGTGACAAAGTCTGATGGATAGACCCTTTCTGTTGACCTTGCGGCGTTTTTCTTTCATGTGGAAGTTGGAAGACAAGGTGAAAGGGGCCAAAAGTGACCTGCCTTGGTGAATAGGAGTGCTCTACTTGGTTCTCAGAACATGGGCCCTCGTTTAAAGGTAAGGTAATAGACTGACTTGAGCTTTAGTTATTGGGATGTAGAACATGGATCCAGTGAGCAGTTCCTAAGCCTTTTTAGCAAGGGATAGCTGTTGAAGTATACAGTTGCAGTGAGAATTGACTTTGTCCCCAGCAGAGCATTTTTAAATATGAAGAAACCAGTTCTCCATTTTTGGGAAACGACTTTTTCACAACTGATATTCAATGTTGGGGCTAAAATTTAGTTGCTATTGTAATTAAAAATCTTTATGCTCCGAAAAAGCAGAGGATTTTAAAATATGTATGTTAATCAACTTTCTAACAGTCCCTTGAGACAGATATTTTCAAGTATTTTTCCCCTTTTGTAGGTAATGTGAGCCAAAATGCTATAGTATTAAGCAACCAGACCAGGATCCTTCGTAAGCAAGTGATATTTCTGCACTAGAGAATTGGCATTGCATTCCACTTTTCTTTGTCATGCTTTATTTATATTTCAAAAGATTAAAAAAAGAGCCATAGGAGTTTATCTTTCTAATTTTAGCTTTGCTATGAGATTCGTCACAGTAAGATTGGATAGTGTTTCTCATACTTTGTTTTACCTGTTTTCGTAAATCTTTTTTTCCCCAAATACTTCACTATCCTTATGACTTTATTCTTTTTCATGATTCACTATAGAGGTTAAGTGCATTGAGCTTCAGAGTTAGACACAGCCTTTTTTTTTTTTTTTTTTTGGGAGACTGGGTCTTTCTCTGTCTCCAGGCTGGAGTTCTGTAGCACAATCATGGCTCACTGCAGCCTTGACCTCCTGGGCTCAAGCAGTCCTCCCGCCTCAGCCTCCCAAGTGGCTGGGACTACAGGCGTGCACTATGACATCCTGACTAATTTTTTATTTGTATTTTTTGTAGAAACGGGGTTTTGCCATGTTGCTCAGGCTGGTTCCGAACTCTTGAGCTCAAGAGATCCTCCTGCCTTGGCCTCCCAAAGTGCTGGGATTACAGGTATGAGCTGCCATGCCCTGTTAGGCTTTCCCAGCCAGGCTTGAATCTCAACTCTGTCACTTATTCCAATGTGAGATATTCAGCAACTTTAAGCCCAGCTTAAAAAAAAAAATCCATAAAACGAGAATGATAGTATTCATCTTACCAAGTTGTTGTGGTGGCAATTACTTAGGCTAACATATGTAAAGCACTGAAGGCAGTGTTCGGCCTGTGATAAGTGACTCGATAAGCAGGTAGAAAGTTGTTAATTTACTACTGTCACATTTTTCTTCTAGCTTAAAGTATCACAATATGCCATATTTATAAAGGTCAAGGACACTAAAGAGAGGAACTTGAAAACACACAAAATACTCTTAACAATTGGATGAAATAGTACAGTAGAGCCTTACATACTTGTTTGTGCTGGAATTAGACTTGGGAAAGTTCCAAAATAATTTCATACAGAAAAATATGAATAGCAAAAAGTAAAGGGTGCCATAGAAACTGCTGTAAAAAATACCATGCATGGGAATCTGCAACCCCAGTGGTGGGCATTTGATACCTGCTCGTTGAACTGAATTAAATTGGCAACTTTTAGGTTGAGGAACTTATAACCCATGGCTCAAGTGAGTACACTGTTAATCAGAGAAATCCTTTCAAGCTCTGTCTACAAGGAAGATCCCATATGGAAAATTCCTGATCCTTAGGCATTCTGGACAAAGAAAAGGACAGACATTTGATCTTATTCATATTTATTGAAGTTACTATATGCAATTATGTTGGTTTCTTTGGAGCATTTTTTTTTTGGAGACAGGGTCTCACTCTGTTGCCCAGGTTGGAGTGCAGTGGTGCCACCAGGGCTCACTGCAGCCTCAACCTCCTGGGCTCAAGAAATCCTCCTGCCTCAAGCCCCCTCCCTGCCTCCAGTAGCTGGATATAGGTGTGCACTAGCACGCCCAGCTAATTTGTTTTCAAATTTTAGTAGAGATGAGGTCCCACTGGTCTCAAACTCCTGAGCTCAAGTGATCTTCCCGCCTTAGCCTCCCAAAGTGCTGGGATTACAGACATGAGCCACCATGCCCAGCCTGGAGGATTTTTAAGACTACTCATAACCACTCTAAAATGAAAAAACGAGACTAAAAGAATAAAAGTGCTAGGCCGAGCATGGTGGCTCACGCCTGTAATCCCAGCACTTTGGGAGGCTGAGGCGGGCGGATCACCTGAGGTCAGGAGTTTGAGACCAGCCAGACCAACATGGAGAAACCCCATCTCTACTAAAAATACAAAATTAGCTGGGCGTGGTGGTGCATGCCTGTAATCCCAGGTACTTGGGAGGCTGAGGCAGGAGAATCGCTTGAACCTTGGAGGCAAAGGTTGCAATGAGCCGAGATGGTGCCATTGCACTCCAGCCTGGGCAACAAGAGTGAAACTCCGTCCCAAAAAAAAAAAAAAAAAAGAATAAAAGTGCTATAAGATAAATAAAAACAATGTTCTATGGAAATTCACAAGAGGAAAAGAATTTCTAAATTTAGTATTAGGGAAGATTTTGGAGAAAGTGGATAAGATTTTTCCTAGACCTTAGGATCAGGAGATGTTCCATGTGTAGAGAATAAAAGGGAAGAGGATATTCTAGGCAGAGGAGATGAGTTTTCAAAAGGAATGGAGAGGAGACATTTCAGAGCTGTATGTAAAAGTGTAAAGGATTTAATTTGGATAGATCATAGGATGAATAACGAGGTATTGTAGCAACTGAGGCCAAATAGAATAGTGTGGGGTAGGGATAGCAGTAGATACAGGGCAGAGAGAGCCCCCGACAGGAGAACATGCTTTCAGAAAATGCTTCAGAACAGACGTAAAATCTGGAATAAAAGTGATTTAAGTGACAAAAGTAGAGAAGCCTGGCTGGACGTGATGACTCACGCTTGTAATCCCAACACTTTGGGAAGCCAAGACAGGTGGATCACTTGAGGTCAGGAGTTCAAGACCAGCCTGGCTGACATGTTGAAACCCCATCTCTACAAAAAACAAAACAAAAAAAATTACAAAAAATTAGCCGAGCATGGTGGCGGGCACCTGTAATCCCAGCTACTCGGGAGGCTGAGGCAGGAGAATTGCTTGAACCCGGGAGGTGGAGGTTGCGGAGAGCTGAGATTGTTACACTGCACTCCAGCCTGGGCAACAGAGCAAGACTCTGTCTCAAAAAAAAAAAAAGAAAAAAATAGAAGGGCTTTCGAGATAATTCAGGAAGAACCAGAAAGGGGGAAAATGTAGAAAGAAGGCAAATTCAGAATGTGACCATGGGTGAAACTGGGAGGTGGGTAAATACTGTGGGGGTGGGGAGTGGTTTGAGAGCCGTTGTAGAGCAGTGGGACATTTCGTAAAGTTAATATCAGTGAGTGAGGAATTGATAGAGCTAACTCCCTGGTCATGAGGAGGTTTCAAGAAGAAAGTTGTTTGGGGAAAAAGTAGTAATTGGTGTGTTGAGTTTTAAATGATGAAGAGAGGTGGGGCAGAAATGTAGAGTTGACTTATTGGAGAAGGTTTAGGTGATCTTGAAAATCAATAGTGATGATTTGATTGAGAAATAAGTGACAAGGGAAAAATGGCCGAGGACTCCACAAGGTAAAGCTCATTACTGCCAGCTTCGTGATAACTGGACTGTGGCTCTCGTGTTCTACTTTGTTCCCCCTATACCTGACACATTAAATAAGTACTCAGTATTTGTTGGACGAATTATTTTAGGATGAGTTTTTAACCCTTTATTGTAAAATTTTTTAGTCTTATAATTAGAATAGTATAAAGAACTCCCATGCAGACTGTTTAGGGACAGTAATAGAAGCCATGCCTTTTGGAGTTCAGATGCATTTCTCTTTGAAGAAAGTGTGGGCCAGTAGAGAGGAGTTTCCTATCAGCTTTGAAGTAAAGGAGTAGTGATACTGGTGCTACTATTGATAATAATTGTAATAATCATTAAAACTTTGAGAACTCACTGTGTGCCAGGCAGTACTATAGGCTGCTTGTATGTGTTAACTCATTTAATCCTCACAGCACTCTATGAGGTATATATAAGGAAACTGGCACCCCTTTACAAAGATTGAATGACTTGTCCAGGGTCACATTATGAATGGTGGGGCATAGATTTGAAGCCAGGTAACCTAACTCTAGAGTCTGTCACCTTATCCTCTATCTTATACTATTTGTTATGCTGTTTGACTAGAGCTTTGATTGCTGTGGGGAGTTGCATTGAAATCATATCATACTAAAGGGGATGATACCATATAAATTATTATATTTCAGCTCTTTTTACAGCAGTGAGATTCTGAAGCCTAGATAGGTCACACAGTTTGCCGTCCTGGGATTGTTCTCTAGGCTTCTAAATTACTGCATGTCAGCTGTCTCTCACAGAAAGGGTTGTTATAGTTGTCAGAGATAGTAGGGGGGAATTTTTCCAGCCCTCATGACTCAAGCCATACATTTAGCACTGCTTTTATTCCTCTAAGAAGACCACAAGTCTGTAACACCAGCCACATATATATACGTCATTTCTTTGCTGAGTGCTGTAACTTCCCTGAGGACCAGAAGTTTCACATCTAGGGTCTGATTGAATGGCATCCTGCTGAGGAAGTATTTAAGGCAGTTAAACTGCCAGTTTTGGTCCCACCAAGTCATCTAGTGCATCCTGTAAGATGCAGACAGATGCTTTTTGAGAGGTGGTAGCAGCTTTTTGAGATGATAGCTGTTGGGTCCCCAGCTAATTCAGCATAGGGTCCCAAGAGATGAGATACTTGTTTGGGAAGGAGGTTCAGTAGTTATGATCCCAAATTTTGGCTCTTTATATTGTCTGTAATAGACCCTTTTGGGAGCACCTTAATCCATGTGACAATTATAATGTTCCCGTGTGGATTTCTTTTCTAGTAGGACTTTAGATAATCACTCTAAGTAGGATTTCTATGAAACTTTTGACAGTCATTCCTCAAATTACCTATTCTCTGTGGGTTCCACTGGATATATTGTTATCAGAGGAACTAAGCAAACACAATCAGATGTAAAAACATACCCTGAAAAAAAAATTGTTTTGGGCCCTCCCAGATCTGAACCTAGAAATTTTTAGCTGTCTTGTCTCTACATAATATTCTAGTGCTGATAAAAGGTGCTAGGTGAAGAAACATTGACAGCCTTAGTGTATACTGACTTGAAAAGAAAGAGTGAATTCAGTGCGTTGTAAAATAGAATATACAACCTGTGCTAAGGTCAGACTCAGTGATAAGATATGAACATTAGCATACATTGCGTTTTTCCTTGGCAGTACTTTCATTGGTTCAAATGATCAAATGAGTAATTAAGATTGAAGTGTTATTCTGGAAACAAGTTTAACAACGGTGAAAGTCTTCCCTCAAACTCCTACCTTGACAGGCATGACTAAGGATGAGAAGTACAGTCTCCTTTTGTTCCTCTCCTTGGTCTTTCTGCTGAGCTCATCTTCCAGAGGGCCCATTAGTTTGCCTGATTGGTAACAGCATAAATGACTTCCCTTTCAGACCCACTGCTTATTATTGGGATGACCCAGAGTTCATTTTAATTACATAATGCCAACAGGATGATAATGATACTTGCTTTAAAAAAAAAAAAATTCTACATTTTATATAGCTATTTCTACGTAGCTGAATTACTTCCAGAAGGCAAACATAAGGTGAAAGTGACTCCATTATCCTCTTTGCATGTGTTAATTAGCCCCACTTTGCATGAGGGAGGGAAACTGTCTTGGGAACTATGGATCTAAGAAGATGAAGGCCGTGTTACTGCATTTTGAAATTAGCAATAAAGCAAGTGGCTGTTTGTGGTATTCCTAGAGTGGTCAGTAGATTGGAAGTCTTCAAGGGGAATGATACAGTCTCTGTTTCTCTGAAATATATTATAGGGCACCTGTCAAGCTAGAAAGAGGACAGGAATAGTAAGGCTCTAGATTCGAGAGAGTTGTCTGGCTCACGCCATACACTCTGTCTTACTGTGAGATAGCTACAAGGCAGAGTTGGAGAAAAAAAACTAAACAAGTTTTCTTTTAACAGCTGCAGCTGTGATCCTCGGCTGTCTGTTGGCATTGAAGGGACCTGATGTTTTACGTTATTGGTACGTTATGGAAAGAACTAACTCTATTATATTTTTGTTAAGGTTGCTTGGGTTCTTTTTCCTTTTCTGCCTATTCCTTTCCCTTTGAAAATGGAGCTGGAAATATTTCTAGTCATGCCAGAATGTACCTTCACAGAGTTGGCATTGGAATTCGTTCATTTGGGTTTATTGAGCAATTATAGTCAATGCCAGACACTGTTTACTGTGGAGTCTAAAGTTGAATAAGATGAAAATCTGCCTTCAAGGAGTACTCATTCATAACATAAAGAGGAATGGTCAAGGAGGAGGAAAGTTATACCAGATGAATGTGCAGGAGTTTGAAGGAGCCCAGAAAAGGGAACTGCTAACTCTGGTGGGGATTGGGGAACACTTTTGCCAAGCACACAAGGGAGGGGAGGGCTCCCAAATAATGCATTATTTTAAGAAAGAAATGGTGGGAACCAAAGGCACATCCTTTTTACTGCTTCTGTGGGGGGCCCAGCAAGTGCAGGAAAGTGGGGAGCAGGGCGGACATTATATGCAGCTCGTATAGAGCAAGAGTTTGCAAACTTTTTCTATAAAAGGCCAGAGAGTAAATATTTTTGGTTCCAAAGGCTCATTTCAATAACTCAACTCTGCCAGTGTGGGGCAAAAAGTAGCCATAGACAACTTATAAATGATGGGTGTGGCTATATCCCAATGGAACTTTATTTACCGAAATAAGCAGTGGGTGGACTTTGGCCTGAGGACTGTAGTTGCTGACCCCTGGTGTAGAAGTTCCTTTCTTATCCACAGAGGTAGTACCCAGTGCAGTGTTTCTTTGGCAGCCTTACAGTCTCATCCTGACTTCCTTTAATTTTTGAGAAATGGTTGGCCTGTTCCTTAATGAAAAGCTATAATGTGTAACTGGCAGGCGGTTTGTGTGTTCTCTCTTTTGCATAGGTGGAATCACAGTGTCTGTGGTTGCATTCTTCTTCACAATTAAGTTCCTCTTTGAGCTTGCCGCACGTGTAGTCAGCTTCCTCCAGAATGAGGACCGCGAGCGCCGAGGAGACCGGACTATTTATGACTACGTGCGAGGAAATTACCTGGATCCCCGGTCTTGCAAAGTCTCCTGGGATTGGAAGGACCCCTATGAGGTGGGCCACAGCATGGCCTTCCGAGTGCATGTAAGGGAATGTTTCTGTCTCCATACCCATTGGGGTTTCTGAGTAACTTGCTTTCCAGAGCCCAGTTCAACACTATCAGGTGCTGGCCTGGAATGTTAACATTTTCTCTTGTTTTTCAACCCCTTCCAGGAACTAGTGAATTGCTGCTATCGGAAGAGTCACAAATTTCTCTGTCATTTTGATTTAATAGGTCCTTAGCTTTGAAGAAGTTTAAGCCTTAATGTTACCTTTTCAAAATAAAAATATTACAGAAAAGAATAAGTAATAGTACTTACTCTTCGGGTTAGCAAATCAGGCCCACCTTCAGTTTCTTTAAATACGTTTGTCTTGGAACACAGCCACACCCATTCATCATGTATTGACTATGGCTGTTTTCACACCTGAGTAGTTATGACAGTTGAGTAGTTGTGTACGGCCCACAAAGCCAAAACATTTATTCTCTGGCACTTTACAGAAAAAATTTCCCAACTCTTGCATTGACTTCTTCACTGTAGCATTAAGCTTGGCTTGAGAGCCCGAACCCCTCCTACCTTTGTCTGGTAACGCTTTAGTTCACTCATTGCCAGTGCTGCCGGCTAACTTACCTTTAAATCTGGGTTAGCATTGATAATATAAAGGGATGGTAAGACCAAGGAGGCAGCATTGGTGGTTCAGAAGTGGCAAGTTAAAATGCACATTTTCTTGATTTAGTGGTAAATTCTACCCTTGTCCTCTGAACAGGTTAAGAATTTGCTCATGACTTAATGGTTTTCTTTGGAGTATTGATGGGATTTGTTTTTCTCTGTGTTTTTGTGAGCAGGACTGTGAGGAACAGGGTAGGTATTGGGATTTACCAGTGTGATCTCTGCCAGCTACTTCCTCTCTCCCCACTCACTCTACACAGGAAATGTTCTTTTCCTCTGCTTGCTAACGGGTGTCCTTCTTTCCATGGCAGTTATTCTATAAGAACGGGCAGCCTTTCCCTGCACATCGGCCTGTGGGACTAAGAGTTCACATCTCTCATGTCGAGCTAGCAGTGGAAATTCCAGTGACCCAGGAAGTCCTTCAGGAGCCCAATTCCAATGTGGTAAAAGTGGCCTTCACTGTGCGCAAGGCTGGGCGTTATGAAATCACAGTGAAGCTTGGTGGATTAAATGTGGCATATAGTCCCTACTACAAAATTTTTCAACCTGGTAGGTTCTTTTTTCCTTTCTTTTTCCCTTTGTCTCCTTCCCTCTCTCTCCTTCCATCCCATCTTTCCTTTTTAAAAATAATACCTTTATTGAGATTTAATTCACATGCCATAAAATTCATCCTTTTAAAGTATACAGTTTAATGGTTCTTTAAATGGAGCCATCTTCACAGTTGATTTTAGAGCATTTTCATAACCTCAGAAAGAAACCCCATTCATATTAGTAGTCACTTTCTCTCCAAATCCCCCAGACCTAGGCAGCCACTCATCTACTGTCTCTGTCGATTTGCCTACTGTGTTTGGCTGCTTTTGTCTTGCTGTAAAGAAATACCTGAGACTGGGTAATTTATAAAGAAAAGAGGTTTATTTGGCTCACGGTTCTGCAAGCTGTACAAAAAGTGTAGCACCAGCATCTGCTTCTGGTGAGGCCTTGCGAAGTGTCTACTCATGGTGGAAGGCGAAGCGGGAGCAGGAGTGTCACATGGTGAGAGAGGGAGCAAGAGAGAGAGGGAGGAGGTGCTGGGCTTTTCTAAACAAACAGATTTTGCATGAACTCAGAACAAGAGCTTATTCATTACCATGAGGAGGAGACCAAGCCATTCATGAGGGATCCTCCTCTATGACCCCATCACCTCCCACCAGGCCCCAGCTCCAACATTGGGAATCACATTTCAGTGTGCAATTTGGAGGGTACAAATATCTAAACCAGTTTCAGTCATGCTGTAGCGTGAATCTGTACTTCATTTCTTTTTATTGACAAATAATATTCCATTGTGTGTATATGCTGCATTTTATTTATCTTTTCATCAGTTGGTGGTCGAGTTGTTTCTACTTTTGGGTACTGTAGGCAATGCTGCTGTGAACATTTGTGTACAAGTTTTTGTGTTGACGTGTTTTTATTACTCTGGGGGTAAAATTGCTGAGTCATTAGTTTGGTTAGTTCTTAAGGGCTAAGGGCTGTGGTATCCACAGAAATAATAGGACCTGGAGTCCCTAGGTAACTTTTGAAGTGAAACCTTACTGAGTGGGGCCTTAAGATTTGTGTATCTTTGCTTAACTAGTCCTCAGTTTTCTTTCTCTGATAGCAGAGTAAGGCTCTGGGCAAAATGGCTCCCAAGCCATCTCTTTCTCCGTGTATCCTCTCCTTTGCTTAAGTGCCTCACTCAGAGACTCCTTTTCACATGAATTATCATCACCCACCTCCTTGCCGCCAGTGGAGAACAGCTCATATTCTTATATGTACCAGCCTTTTTTAAAAAATTAAACTTTTAATATTTTGATAGTTGTATATTCATATGCATTTGTAAGAAATAACTCAGAGATCTGGTATACCATTTTCCCAGTTTCCTGCAATGGTAACATCTTCCAAAACTACTAGTACAATATAACAGCCAGGGTATTGACATTGATACAGCCAAGGTACAGAACATTTCCATGGTCAAAAGGATCCCTCATGTTGCCCTTTTACAGCCACACCCATCCCCTCCCAACCTGTTTGTTTGTGTCTTTTTTTTTTTTTTTTTTTTTGACGAAGTCTTGCTTTGTCACCAGGCTGGAGCGCAGTGGCGCAATCTTGGCTCACTGCAACCTCTGATTCCCTGGTTCAGCGGATTCTCCTGCCTCACCCTGAGTAGCTGGGATTACATGCACGTGCCACCACGCCCAGCTAATTTTTGTATTTTTAGTAGAGACAGGATTTCACCGTGTTAACCAGGATGGTCTCGATCTCCTGACCTCATGCACCACTAGCCTTGGCCTCCCATAGTGCTGGAATTACAAGCATGAGCCACCGTGCCTGCCCCTCTGCCCCACCTGCTGCCAACCTGTTTCTTAACCTCTGGCAACCCATGAATCTATTCCCCATTTCTATAATTTTGTCATTTGTAGAATATTATATAACTAAAATCATATAGTATATAACCTGTTGGAGTTGACTTTTCCTCACTCAGCATAATTTTCCGGCAATTCATCCAGGTTACTGAGTGTATCAGTAGTTGGTTCCTTTTTTTTTTTTTTTTGAGACGGAGTCTGGCTGTGTCGCCCAGGCTAGAGTGCAGTGGCCGGATCTCAGCTCACTGCAAGCTCCGCCTCCTGGGTTTTATGCCATTCTTCTGCCTCAGCCTCCCAAGTAGCTGGGACTACAGGCACCCACCACCTCGCCCGGCTAGTTTTTTGTATTTTTTAGTAGAGGCGGGGTTTCACCGTGTTAGCCAGGATGGTCTCGATCCCCTGACCTCGTGATTTGCCTGTCTCAGCCTTCCAAAGTGCTGGGATTACAGGCTTGAGCCACCGCGCCCGGCCAGTTGGTTCCTTTTTACTGCTGAGTAGTACAGATTGAGTATTCTTCATCCAAAATGCTTGGGACCAGAAGTGTGGTTTTGTGGTTTTTTTCTCTCCAAACATGGTGTAGGAATGTTTTGTAGTTCTTGAGACAGGGCCTTGCTCTGTCACCCAGGCTGGAATGCAGTGGCAGGATCATGGCTCACTGTAGCCTTGACCTGCTGGGCTCCTTCCACCTTAGCCTCCCAAGTAGCTGGGACTACGAGTGTGCACCACCGCGCTCGGGTAATTTTTTGATTTTTTGTTCTGTAGAGAGAGAGTCTCATTATGTTAACCAAGCTGGTTTCCTAACTCCTGGCCTCAAGCGATCCTCCTGCCTCGGCCTCCCACGGTGCTGGGATTACAAGCATGAGCCACTGTGCCTGCCTAGAAGTGTCTTGGATTTCAGATTTTTGGGGGTTTTGGAATATTGGCAGTATACTTATTTACCACTTCAGCATCCCTAGTCCAAAAATCTGAAACCCTAAATGCTTCAGTGAGCATTTCCTTTGAGTATCCTGTGGGTATGCAAAATGTTTTGGATTTTGGAGCATTTTGGATTTCTGGTTTTTGGATTAGGGATACTCTACCTATAGTCTGTGGTCTGAATGTACCACTTTGTTTATTCACCTGTTAAAAGATATCTGGGTTGTTTCCATTTGGGGGCTATTATGAATAAAGCTGCTATAAATATTCATCTACAGGTTTCATGTGAACGTAAGTTTTCATTTCTCTAGTATGCAGTAGCTGAGATGTATTGCAGTTGTATGCTTAGTTTCTTTTAAATTGCCACATTCTTTTCCAGAGTGGCTGTAGCATTTTACATTCCCACTAGCAATGTATGAATGATCCATTTTTTTTCACATCCTTGCTAACATTTAATGCTGTCATCATTTTTTATTTTAGCCATTGTGATAAGTGTGTGGTGGTATCTCACTGTGCTTTTAATTTGCATTTCTTAAATGGTTAATGCTGTTGAACATCTTTTCGTGTGCCTGTCATCTGTGTATCCTCTTTGGTGAAACGTCTCTTCATGTCTTTTGTCCATTTTCTTTTCCTCTCCTCCCCTCCCCTCCCCTCCCCTTCCCTTCCCTTTCATTTCATTTCATTTCATTTCATTTCCTTCTTTTTTTTTTTTTTTTTAAGACGGCCTTGCTCTGTTGCCCAGGCTGGAGTGCAGTAGTGCTACCTTGGCTCACTGCAGCCTCCTCTTCCTGGGTTCAGGCAATTCTCCTTTGTCAACCTCCTGGGTAGCTGGGATTACAGGCACACACCACCACTCCCGGCTAAGTTTTGTACATTTTGTAGAGACAGGGTTTTGCCATGTTGGCCAGGTGGGTCTCGAACTCCTGAGCTCAAGCGATCCACCCCCATGGCCCTGCAAAGTGCTGGGATTACAGGCGTGAGCCACCACACTGGTCCTTTTGCCCATTATCTAATGGGATTATTATTATTATTTATTTATTTTTCTTTTCTTTTTTTTTGAGATGGAGTCTCGTTCTGACACCCAAGCTGGAGTGCAATGGCACAATCTGGGCTCACTGCAACCTCTGCCTCCCAGGGTCAAGCAATTCTCCTGCCTCAGCCTCCCAAGTAGCTGGGATTACAGGCATCTGCTATCATGCCCAGCTAATTTTTTCTATTTTTAGTAGAGATGAGGTTTTGCCCTGTTGGCCAGGCTGGTCTCAAACTCCTGACCTCAGGTGATCCATCCGCCTTGGCCTCCCGCAGTGCTGGGATTACAGGCATGAGCCACTGTGCCTGGCCCATTTTGGTTTTTTACTGTTGACTTTTGAGAGTTCTGTATATATTCTGTATGCTAGTCCTTTGTTAAACATATGGTCTGCAAATATTTTCTCCCCATTTGTAGCTTTTCTTTCTTTCTTTTTGGAGACAGGGTATCACTCTGTAACCCATGCTGGAGTGCGGTAGCACAGTCACGGCTCACTGCAGCCTTGACCTCTCCGGGCTTAGGTGATCTCCCACCTCAGCATCCCAAGTTGCTGGGACTATGGCACGTGCCACCACACCTGGGTCATTTTTGTATTTTTTTGTAGAGATGGGGCTTTGCCATGTTGCCCAGGCTGAGCTTTTCTTCTTATTCCCTTAACAGAGTCATTCACAGAGCACATGTTTTCAATTTTGATGAAATCCACTTTCTAAGGTAGGAGAATCACTTGAGCCCAGGAGTTCAAGACCGGCCTGGACAACATAGTGAGACCTCATCTCTATAAACAATTTATAAATTAGCTGGGCGTGATGGCGTGCACCTGTAGTCCCAGCTACTGGGGAGTAGGTTGGAGCAGGGAGATGGGAGGATAGCTTAAGCCCAGGAGATTGAGGCTGCAGTGAGCTGTGATCATGCCACTACACTCCAGCCTGGTCAACAAAGTGAGACCCTGTCTCAAAAAAGAAAGAAAGAAATCCAGTGTATCCATTTTTTTTCTTTTATGGTCAAACTGTTAGCGTCTAAGAAATCTTTGGTCCCAGATCCTCTCTCTCTCTCTCTTTTTTTTTTTTTACCCCCAAAAGTTTTTACAGTTTGAAATTTTGTATTTAGGGTCATGATCTATTTTTAGTTAATGTTAATATGTGAGACTTGGGTCAAGGTCCTTTTTTTTTTTTCTTTTTTTTTTTTTTTTTTGCTTATGCATGTCTATTTACTCCAGCATCATTTGTTGAAAAGGTGATCTTTCTTCTATTTACATTGCTTCCGTACCTTTATCAAAAAGCAGTTGGACATATTTGTGGGGGCTTATTTCATTAATCTATATACCTATCCCTCCGCCAGTACCACAGAATCGTGATTACTGTAGCTCTCTCTTCTTTTTTTTTTTTTTTGAGACAGGGTCTCACTCTGTCACCCAGGCTGAGTGCAGTGGTGCGATCATGATTCACCGCAGCCTTGGCCTCCTGGGTTCAAGCGATCCTCCCGCCTCAGCCTCCTGAGTAGCTGGGACTGCAGGCATGTACCACCATGCTTAGCTAATTTTTTATCTTTTTTGTAGAGATAGGGTCTCACTATGTTGCCCAGGGTGGTCTTGAACTCCTGGACGCAAGTGATCTCCCTGCTTTGGCCTTCCAAAGTGTTGGGATTACAGGTGTGAGCCAAGTCGCACAGCCTGATTACTGTAGCTCTTATAAGTCTTGAAATTGGTAAGCTGACTCCACTTTATTCTTCTTTTTCAAAATTGTTTTAGCTATTCTAGTTCCTTTGCCTTTCCATTTAAATTTTAGAATAATCTTAACTAAATCTATAAATAATCTTGCTAGAATTTTAATAAGAATTGTGTTAAAACTGTGTATCAATTTGGGGAAAATTGACATCTGTACTGTGTTGGATCTTCCATAAACATGTCTCCATTTGTTTAGTTGTTTGTTGGTTTTTTTGTTTTGTTTTATTTCTTCCAAGTTTTTTTCATTTTGCTTAGGGTTTGCAGTGGTTAAGAATTTGTAAAAATGAGCCGCCAAATTCATTTGAATTTCTCTAGTTCTGTTTTTTCCTCTTTTCTTTTTTTTTTTTTTTTTTAATAAGGAGACAGGGTTGCCTGGCACAGTGGCTCACGCCTGTAGTCCCAGCACTTTGGGAGGCTGAGGCAGGCAGATTACAAGGTCAGGAGTCTGAGACCAGCCTGGCCAATATACCGAAACCCTGTCTCTACTAAAACATACAAAAATTAGCTGGGTGTGGTGGCAGGTGCCTGTAGTCCCAGCTATTCAGCCAAGGCAGGAGAATCGCTTGAACCTGATAGGCGGAGGTTGCAGTGAGCCGAGATCATGCCTCTGCATTACAGCTTGGGCAACAGAGCATGACTCCGTCTCAAAAAAAAAAAAAAAAAAGAGACAGGGTCTTCCTTTGTCACACAGGGGCTAGAATGCAATGGTGTGGTCACAGCTCACTGTAGCCTTTACCTCCTGGGCTAAAGTGATCCTCTTGCCTTAGCCTCCTGAGTAGCTGGGACACAGGCATGAACCAGCTACTACATGAACGCTCGGCTAATTTTTATTTTTTGTAGAGACAGTCTTGCTATGTTGCTCAGGCTGGTCTTGAACTTCTTAAGGGATCCTTAAGGGATTCTCTGGCTTCGGCCTCCCAAAGTGCTGGGATTGCAGGTGTGAGCCACTGCACCTGGCCTCTCTTCCTCTTGATAGTGTTACTTATCCCTAGGAATTGGGAGGAAACCTAGCTTTTAGGACCCACTGAGCAGATCTTTGTGCCCTGAAGAGCACCTTTAAATGTTAGATTCCATTATCTTTGTTCCAGGAATGGTGGTTCCTTCTAAGACCAAAATTGTGTGCCACTTTTCTACTCTTGTATTGACCTGTGGGCAGCCGCACACTCTTCAAATAGTACCCCGAGATGAGTATGATAATCCCACCAACAATTCCATGTCCTTGAGAGATGAGCACAATTACACCTTGTCCATTCATGAGGTAAGCAGCCTCCCTTCTTTATCTGTGTGCTAGAGAGAGCTGGCTGCTTTCTCTGTCATTCTCACACCTTCTAATTCACTTCCATCTCTGTTTCCTTCTCCCTGACTTCTGTGCTGTCTGTATCTTCATCTGACAATACCTGTCTCATAAGTAATTTTGTGATTTAGATTAGATCGTAGATAGGAAAGCTCTTTGTAAAGAGTAAAGTGCCTTGTAAACGGGGAAGATACTATATGTTATGTGATGCTCTGTTGTCTTCCTATAGCTCGGCCCTCAAGAAGAAGAGAGTACTGGTGTCTCATTTGAGAAGTCAGTGACATCCAACAGGCAGACTTTCCAGGTGTTCTTGCGACTCACCCTGCATTCTCGAGGCTGCTTCCATGCCTGCATTTCATACCAAAATCAGCCAATCAATAATGGCGAATTTGACATTATTGTCCTAAGTGGTAAGTTGAAAGAAAAGTATGATTTAGTGCTGTTCTTCAGCCACTTCTTTGCCTGTCTGCACTCTTTTGTCTGACCTCACAATCATTTGATATTTGGGCCATATTTGGCTTGTCCTGTGGAGTGAAAGCCTAGTGATAGGTAATTTTTTTCTCCCCTGACTTCTACTCCTTATTATACTTCAGAGGATGAGAAGAATATCGTCGAACGCAATGTGTCCACTTCAGGTGTGAGCATTTACTTTGAGGCCTATCTTTATAATGCTACCAACTGTAGCAGCACTCCATGGCACCTGCCACCCATGCACATGACCTCTTCCCAGCGCCGGCCATCCACTGCTGTTGACGAGGAAGATGAAGACTCGCCCTCTGAGTGCCACACCCCTGAGAAGGTGAAGAAACCGAAGAAGGTGTACTGCTATGTGTCACCAAAGGTCGGAACTTCCATTCTTGACATAAAATCCCCCTGCTTGAACCTGTGTGTAATTGGTATTTGGTAGCAGAAAACACAAAGTAACAGTCTGAGAATCAGGGCAAGATTGTTAACTAGTTGTATAGAAAGCTATTTTCAACCGTTAAAAATTTCTTGCTAGCATAAAAATTACTGTTGGCTGCTTGTGCTGTGTCAAAACAATTTGATCTTTTATTCTGTGATTCATGAAACCACGGTAAATGGATGTCACTATCAGGCTACAGGATTGGAGTAAAGACATTTTGGCAGAGGAAAGAAGGTGAATTTCCCAAGCCCCTGAGCTAAGAAGCACTTTGTGTTAGTTTCTCATTCAGTCCTCATAAAAATGAGACTCTGTGCAACATCCCATTACATCTCTTTAATCTCATAACCAAAACTGAGTTATAATTCTGTTCTACTTCAGAACACTTTGCTGTGTACCATTCTTCATTTAAAAATCTAGCCTTAATTTGGACTAGGGGTGATGGTAATGAAGGAAATGGGTAAGTGAATAAATGAAACAAGATTGGCTATGAATTGATAATTGTTGAAGCAGCTGATAGTTTCATTATACTGCTTTGTCTTCTTTAGTATGTGTTTGAAATTTTCTTTAAACTTTTTTTTTTAATCAAGAAAACAACTGACCTGCATATTCAGATAAAAGGGTTTTTTTAAGATTAAATAATTATTGCATCATCTTTTCCTCTTTTGTATGAACTTTTTTGTGTGAGGACCTTCCCTTATACCACCAACATATTCCACTCCAGCCCACCCCATCTTCCTGTCTCCCTTCCCTGGCAGATCCTTGGCACCATTCAAATAGGGATAAAGCAGTGTATGTGGGTTGCTGGTGTTTGCTGTCCAATAACTTGGAGGAAGTCATTCTGAGCAGCATGGCGCTGAGCAGAAGGAGATTTTGATTGTTTCTAGGTGAAATACTCTGTTCTCATGAAGTGAGGACCTGATCCCAGATATTTAGAAAGACTTGAGTATTATAATTATGAAATATCTCTTTGTGAAACTGCATTGTCAGAGTGATTTTTTTTTTTGTTTATTTGTTTATTTTATTTTTTGAGATAGGGTCTCACTTTGTCACCCATGCTGGAGTGCCATTGTCAAATCTCACTGCACCCTCTGCCTCCTGGGTTCAAGCGATTCTCGTGCCTCAGCCTCCCAAGTACTTGGGATTATAGGCATGAGCTACCGCACCCAGCTAATTTTTTTGTATTTTTAGTAGAGACCGAGTTTTGCCATGTTGGCCAGGCTGGTCTTGAACTCCTGGCCTCAAGTGATCTGCCTCCCTTGGCCTCCCAAAGTGCTGGGATTTCAGGTGTGAGCCATTCACACTTGGTCATCAGAGTAATATTTTTAATTTGTCTTTTTAAATAGAGAGTTAATGTATTTATTTGACTTTAGTGCTCACTAAATTATTATTATTTTTGTCCATGGAGAGGAAAGGTTATGAGAAATGTAAATAGGGACTATGATATTTGAATAAGAATACCCAAATAGAGCTTTTTTATCTATCATTCACTTCATTTCCTGTCTCTTGGTCCTCCAGCAATTCTCAGTGAAGGAGTTCTACCTGAAGATCATCCCCTGGCGCCTTTACACCTTCCGAGTGTGTCCAGGAACAAAAGTAAGCTGAACCTTATGTCTGGTTCACATCAAGCATGCTTCATCTCTGGACTGTCAGCCTTTTATTTTTTCTCAGAAGCACTTTTAATGTTTCTGCAAGATCTCACAGTGTACACAGGATTCGTTGCCAAATAAAGCATCATTATCTCCTCACTAAATGGCATGAAGAATATATAAAATCTGGAAGGACACATACCTACAGAAACAGTTATTAGCAGCAACTCAGAATACTTCAACAGTGATCCTTTGCCTTCAAGACTTAAGTTAATAGAGAAGATGTTTGTAACTCTGGCCCAAGCTTGGTCTCCCAGTGTGCTGAAGCTAATTCCTTTAGAAGCAGCTCTCTCATATATTAAAATACATTGTTTGTTTGTTTTTAACTTTTCTGGGCTTCTAGAATCTAAACTTTTGCCCAAAGGCTAGACTATGCCATTTTATAAAAATAATTTTCATCTGATCAGTTTGGAGTAGTCATTTATTGCTATTTAATGTATCCTTACTATTGCTATTTAATATATCACCATATTACCATTTATTGCTATTTAATATATCACCCTTCCTATATTTTATGTTGGAAGGTCTGTAGTTTTGCCGGTGGTCCTAACTAAAGGCAGTCTCTGTGACTAAAATAATTTAAAATGTTGAAATGTAAATCACTGAAGGGAAAAATAATGAAATGTATTCCTGGTAGGTCCTCATTTGAAGAAAACAAGCCTAACTTCTTGTTATTGGTTGGTACAGAGGGTAGAGCTGTGGAGGATTTTTACTGGGCTTGAGGGTTTTACAGATTAATTTCTTTCTTTTTCTTTACCAGTTTTCATACCTTGGTCCTGACCCTGTCCATAAGCTCCTCACACTGGTGGTGGATGATGGCATTCAACCTCCTGTGGAGCTCAGCTGTAAGGAGAGGAACATTCTGGCTGCCACTTTTATCCGCTCCCTGCATAAGAACATAGGTGAGGTTACACAGGGATTCTATAGGGAGGGTAGTGAGCCCAGCCACATCCATGAGGGTGGAGAGGCAGGACTGCACAGATGGCTTGTAATGAGGCTGTAATGATGGATCTTGCTGCTCCCCAGGAGGCTCTGAGACCTTTCAGGACAAGGTGAACTTTTTCCAGCGAGAGCTTCGGCAGGTCCACATGAAAAGACCACATTCCAAAGTTACCCTGAAGGTCAGCAGGCATGCCTTATTGGAATCGGTAGGTAAAATTTCATCTCTGTCAGCAGATGCCAGAGTTTTCCAATTGAGCATCTATATTCTGCAGGTTACCTTTTTTTGTTTTTTGTTTTGTTTTGTTTTGTTTTTGTTTTTGTTTTTGGAGACAGGGTCTCACTCTGTTGCCCAGGCTGGGTTGCAGTGGTGCGATCATGACTCACTGCAGCCTCGATCTCCCCAGGCTGTGATGCTCCCAATTCAGCCTCCCAAGTAGCTGGGACTATAGGTGTGTGTCACCATGCCTGGCTAATTTTTGTATTTTTTTATAGAGATGGGATTTTGCCATGTTGCTCAGGCTGGTCTCTAACTCCTGGACTCAAGTGATACACCTGCCTCAGCCTCCCAAAGTGTTGGGATTACAGGCATGAGCTACCATGCCTGATCTGGTTATCTTTTTCATGAAACTTAAATTTCTCTTTTTTAAGTATATCTGTAAAAGACAAATATGCTAAATTCTGAAACCTACATTTTTCTCTTTGCGTATGTCTATTCTTCTACTTGATCCTACCAAATTTGGGGCAGATTTGTTGGAGGTATGTTATTGAGGGGAGAGGAGTTTACTTACTGGCCTTCAAATCTACTGAATGGGTTCCTGAACAGTCCCATGGAACTCCTATGTAGGGCAGGTGTAAATAGTGATTACAGAAGAAACTTCTTGTTATTGAATCCCTGGAATAGAAGAGCTCTTGTTGAATTAAAAGGAAATGATTTTGTTGTCACTTTGGTCTGATGGAAAAGGAACACCTGATGTGTGTCTGTCTCCACTGCACAGACACTGGCATAGTTCTCACATTCCCCAGGAATGAGAAGGCTTGGTTCCTGTCCAGAAAGTGTTTGTGATGTTTGGCTCTGGTAGGTGTGACTGGAAACCCCTTTTCTCAGCCATATTCTCCGTGTGGCATGGCTCACTGTCTGAATCTAGCCTTGTGGATAAAGATGTCTAGAGGATACACCATGCTTTGCTGAAAACCAGGATTCCTTGGTTGTTTTGCTTACAGCTTACTGACTTGAGTCATTTTTTACTTCTTTATGCAAGAATGTTTTCATTACTAAAATAAGGATTGTTTAAAACAAAAGAAAAAGAAAAAAACAACTTCAACTTTCCAACAAAGTGATGATGTAAAGACAAATCAGATTATTTTTAAAAACTTTAAATCTGGCCGGGCGCGGTGGCTCACGCCTGTAATCCCAGCACTTTGGGAGGCTGAGGCGGGCGGATCACGAGGTCAGGAGATCGAGACCATCCTGGCTAACACGGTGAAACCCCGTCTCTACTAAAAATGCAAAAAATTAGCTGGGCGTGGTGGTGGGCGCCTGTAGTCCCAGCTACTTCAGAGGCTGAGGCAGGAGAATGGCGTGAACCCAGGAGGCGGAGCTTGCAGTGAGCCGAGATTGCGCCACTGCACTCCAGCCTGGGCGACTGAGCGAGAGACTCCGTCTCAAAAAAAAAAAAAAAAAAGAAAAAACTTTAAATTTGAAGTTAGGTGCATAAATGTCAGGTGGTATCATTAAAGCTTGTTTATGAGTAACATGTCTCCTTCAGGTAGTTGTAGTTAGTCCAACAGACAATGGCAGTGCTCTTGTGTTGTTGTCTTTAACATCCAGAGGATACCAGCCAGTGTTCTGACAATTCCCTTCCTTTCACTGCTTTTCAGTCTCTGAAAGCCACTCGGAATTTCTCCATCTCAGATTGGAGCAAGAACTTTGAGGTTGTTTTCCAGGATGAAGAAGGTCAGTTTTGAAATTTTATATTCATCTTTTTGAACTCTTCTCCCCACTCTCCCACCTTCTCTTACTCCCTCTCCACAAAAAAAAAAACAAACACCCTAGGGTTTTTTTTTGGTTTGTTCCCCCCCCCACCCGCCCCCAGGGAAAGAAAACCGTGAGTCAAGAGAAAAAGGGTAGTATTTACTGGGCAGGATAGCATGGAGGAGCTTGTGGAGCACAGACATACAGAGACTTGGAGGGAGGGTTCTAAGAGCCTGAACCTTGGTTACCTTGAGAGAAATGTCCATTTCCTGGGATCTCCGACCTCTGGCGTTTCCATACTAGGGGGCATTTCCTTAGTGATCAGAATACCATTAATCCTACAAAAAAGGGTGGGATTTCAAAAGGACCACAGTTTAGATGAGTTGCAACAGAGAAACACCAGGGTAATACAATAGAGGGAATGTGGAGAATATAAAATGATGACTCAATAAACAAAAGTGGTAAGAGGAGGTAGGGCAGAGTCATTTGTTATTTTCATTATGCTTTTCAGCTCTGGACTGGGGAGGGCCTCGCCGGGAATGGTTTGAGCTCATCTGCAAAGCGCTGTTTGATACCACCAATCAGCTCTTCACCCGGTTCAGTGACAACAACCAAGCACTAGTGAGTCGGTGACGGGTGGGTGGAAGATGTGGATTGTGTTATCATGGGTAGACTAACTGGGATTTGAAATTATGAAACTGATCTGGGAACCTGAGAACCTGTGTCCTATTCTTTATTTTGCTGCTTAAAATATGAGCTAATCAAATTGTCTTCCTCCTCTTTGCTTTTATTATTTCATCTGTAAGAGAAGCAAAAATGCAGACAGCTGAATATTTGACTAAAAAGCATAATAGTACAATGTCTACTCTGCTAGTTATAATAATTAAGCCTCTTTCTCAAAACATATCTGAAGCAAATGATTCCTGTACTGGATCTTTGACTAGACAAAGGTGTCAGTAGAGAAGTACGCTTTGGCTGAAAGAAGTTCTGGTTTAGGGAAAAGGCATCACATCATCTGCTGATTAACCACAAACTTAATATAAGATTCTTAAGCCCACCTTTGCCCTTTATCTTCCAGTCACTTGGAATTACTCAATGGTGGCTACCAAAAAACTAACATTTGGATGGGCTCTGATCCTCGGAGTGAAGTTCTTGTTCCTTTGGCATGGGGTTGGGGAAGAAGGGTCTTTCCAGAACTGGGCTTGAAGAAAAATGGCTCAGGGCCTTTCAGCCTCTTTCTTGAACAGGTGCATCCCAACCCTAATCGCCCCGCTCATCTGCGCCTGAAAATGTATGAGTTTGCCGGACGGCTCGTGGGTAAGTGTCTCTACGAGTCCTCTCTAGGAGGAGCCTACAAGCAGTTGGTTCGAGCTCGCTTCACCCGCTCTTTCCTGGCCCAAATCATAGGACTGCGTATGCATTACAAGGTAACGTCTTGGGTGTGCATTTTCTACTAAGGCCCCTGGCCATTAACCCTGAAATCTCTCCTCCTGGGGTTGTAAATAATAATTTTTAAGGTCGAGGGGATAAGTGGTTTTAAGCAGTTAAAACTTTCCTTTCAGGGCAAGAGTATTCATGTTCTGTTCTGTGTCTTTCCGCCTCCTCAGTACTTTGAAACAGATGACCCAGAATTCTACAAATCTAAAGTTTGTTTTATCCTCAACAATGACATGAGTGAGATGGAGCTGGTCTTTGCAGAAGAGAAATATAATAAATCAGGTCAATTGGATAAGGTGAGAAAGAGTACCAAAGCCTCTGGGTCCCATGTTCTTCAGTTTTCTATAGAGCAGGACTGTCGAAGATAACTTTCTGCAGTGGTGGAGATGTTCCGCATTTGTGTTGTCTATTACATTTGAGTGAAGCAAAAGACACATATCTCCCATCTGTCCCACCGAGTCCTACTTCTAATTGAAAATAACTGAATGATGATGAAGGGTCACTGTGCAAGCATATTTGGAAGAGATGGCAGTGTCTGTGTCAACATTCGCAGTAGTGATGTAGGTGATTTCTATTTTAACACAATGCCTGTATATTTTTAAACTTTTTGGCTGGGCACAGTGGCTCATGGCCTGTAATTTCAACACTGTGGGAGGCTGAGGCAGGAGTTCGAGACCAGCCTGGGCAACTTTGGCAAGACCCTGTCTTTACAAAAACTTGAAAAAATCTAGCTGGGTATGATGGCATGTGCCTGTGGTCCTAGCTACGGGGGGAGTGTGGAAGGAAGTGGGTGCTGAAGCTGGAACATCGCTTGAGCCCAGGAGGTTAAGGCTGCAGGGAGCTATGATTGCACCACTGCACTCCAGCCTGGGTGACACAGCAAAACCCTGTCTCAAAATAATAAAACCAAAACTTTTTATTAGAAAACGATGAGCCAGAGATATTTTTGATGCATGTCCTTCTATTTACATTGTGGTGTTAAACAGCATCAAATGATAATGATGAAGCTAAAGTTGCAGTAAATTTAAAGTTAAAAGCAGAATAGGAATGATTGAAAAATTGTGACCATTGTTACCACTATACTGATAATCAAATATCCTTTCTGAAAATTATGGGATTCCCAGCTGTCTGCCTTTGTACACATGGGATTAGACCTGACTTCCTGAGCTGGCATGATAAGGCAGCTAGAGTCAATAGGACACTGAATTAGGGTCCTCAGACCCAAGGTATTGCTCATTTTAATTGTGTTTAATATGAATACTAAATCTTAATAATTTATTTCTTAGGCTCCTAGATAGAAATTAAAAAAAAAAAAAGATCTGGGATTATACATACCAACAGAAAAAACATTTTAAATTTTTAGATCCATTGAGAATCCCTGCTGTGGAGTAGCGTGCTATTGCTACCATGCTGTTGTCTTAAATCTTCATTCACCTGTGGAAACAGCCTTGGTCACGCTACACAAATATTCCTGGATGATGGTTTTAAGCTGTGCTTCAGGGCTCTTTCAAGGTTCCCTTAGTAGTTTATTGGGGGTTACCAATTCTGTTTGAGAGTCATACAGTTTGTTCATGTTTTCTTTGCAGATAGGAAAATTAGGGCCAAATAATTGCCCTAAGGTCTGGAGGGGCAATTAACCAAAGGTCTATAGCAAGCTAGCATCAGGGCTGAGATTAGAATCCAGGATCTTCAAGTATCAAACTTGGCTTGTTCTGTTGACTCAGAGATAAAAGAATGTGTGGGAACAATTGTTCCCATCTTGGAATTTCTGAGACATAAAAAGACTCCTTTACTGCTTATCTGACTTTACTCTTAGTTGCTTAGAGAAAAGGTCAGTAGTGGTTTCATTTTGGATCATAGATTAAAACACTGCTAACAAGGAGCCATAATATCTTCTGTTGCATCACTACTACTTGACTGAGTCAGAGAAGACCTTGCCCAGACAGCCATTTCTGAAATAGTAGCTAGTATACAGCAATAGTGGTAGGAACCCTGAAGCTTAGGAACTAAATTAAACCAAGTGTGTTGAAAAGTTAAATGCACGGCAGAAACTTGTGACTGTTAGTGATGGAGGTCAGTAATTCTGTGTCTGTAAAACATACAGGCAGATGTCATCTTAAAAATTTCCATCCACAGCTTCTTGTCTGTCTTTTGCCGCCTGTTACAGGTTGTAGAACTCATGACAGGTGGAGCTCAAACTCCAGTCACCAATGCGAATAAAATCTTCTATTTAAATTTGCTGGCCCAATATCGGCTGGCCAGTCAAGTGAAAGAGGAGGTGGAACATTTCCTAAAAGGTGGGATCCTGTATGTTCTTGGCTTTGAAGTTAAAACACCTGTATCCATAGTGTGGTTATGTATGACTTTAACTTGCCTACTTTGTTTCAGGCCTGAATGAATTGGTCCCTGAGAACCTTTTGGCTATTTTTGATGAGAATGAGCTTGAGGTAAGTGCTTGCAATTCAGACTCCCATTCTTAACTTGGCATTTTTGTGCCTTACAGGAACCAGCTTGGTGTACCTTCTCTTATGAGATGCAGCTGGAAAGCCATTTATGCAAGAGGTGGTTCCACTTTTGTCGCTCCTCCATTCGTTGACCCTACTGCGGAGAGAGTAACGAATAAGACAAAGTTCCAGCCCTCAGGGGCTACATTCTAATGAAGTGAAGGAAACAAACCAAAAGATGTGATCATATTTCAAAAGCATTAGACTGCAACAGTATATAGTATTGGCCGGGCGCGGTGGCTCAAGCCTGTAATCCCAGCACTTTGGGAGGCCGAGACGGGTGGATCACGAGGTCAGGAGATTGAGACCATCCTGGCTAACACGATGAAACCCCGTCTCTACTAAAAAATACAAAAAACTAGCCGGGCGATGTGGCGGACGCCTGTAGTCCCAGCTACTCGGGAGGCTGAGGCGGGAGAATGGCGGGAACCCGGGAGGCGGAGCTTGCAGTGAGCTGAGATCCGGCCACTGCACTCCAGCCTGGGCGACAGAGCAAGACTCCGTCTCAAAAAAAAAAAAAAATATATATTTTTATTTATATAGCAAATTCATTCCTATTTCAGATCCTGTAACAACTAAAATGTTACAACTAAATGATGTAACAACTAAAATGTAACAACTAAAATGATGGCTCTAAGATGGTAAATACTGTTGTATAATTAGCAGAATTGAAGTCCGTATCAGGTGTGGGCAAAGAATAACATGAGTCTGTTGTGGCTTGTTGCTCACAGATGAGACGTCTGTACAAGATGGTGCGGTGCAAGTTATTAGTTCTAAATTCCCATAGTTTCTGTGAGGAGTGTCTTTCTACAAACTGTTTCTTTAGGGAGGAAGGTTTTCTTTTAAAATGGGGGGAAAAAGTAGTTTTAGGTGGTCTTGCCCGATTCTTTATTAACTGAAGTGGATTTGAGAACAAGAATCAAAATCTGTAATTTTCATGTTTTATATCTTCAGATGTGAAATCCAAACAAAATGAACTCTCCACGGCTCAGCCTAAAGTTTCTGATAAACCTGTTACCTAGCACTGTTAGTTTTTGGGCTGAGGAGTAGCTATGGGCAAATTTTGTTTTATTTTGAAGCAAAGCATTTGTAACAATTTGTAGAAGTGAGTAGAAAGGAAGGATGTGGTGTCTTACAGTTGTTCCACATCCTGCTCTTAGTTCCTCATCAGCTTAGCAAGTTCTCTTTGAAGGAGCCAAGGCTTCTCAGGCTTAGTTTGGGTTTTTCTTGTCTCTTGGTTAGGATGTATTATTCTTTATAGCTATTGGATGAGTACTTGCAGTCTGCTAAGTAACATGCTGGATCCTGAACCAAATTAGGACATCAACAAGATGTTTAGGGCTCTGATGTCATTAATGTTCTCATTTTTTGGCATACTTTTAAATTTATCTGATCAAGTAGAGACAGAGCCGAAGGGAAGGTAGTAAAAGTTCAATCCACAAAAGAATGCATCCTAAGAAAAAGGAAAGGCCATCCAACAAATTCATAAATGGGACTGGGGATTTTGGGGAAACAGCTTGCCTTTTCTCCTTGTTATTCACAGGTTAAGTTTAGACCAGACTCTCAGGAAACACTTAGTTTTTGTGTGTGTGGTTTTGTTGTCCTTTGTTTCAATTAAAAATAATCCATAGCAGCAGTTCTTAATTAGGGTGTTCATCAGAAATACCTCGCCTGTAATCCCAGCTACTCAGGAGAGGAGTACTGCTGAGGCAGGAGAATCTCTTGAACATGCAAGGTGGAGAGGTGGAGGTTGCAGTGAGCCGAGACAGAGTGAGACTGTGTCTCAAAAAAAAAAGAAGAAAGAAATACCTGGGCAATTTTTTTTCTTCCTGCATAAGCTCATAGCCTGTTCCAAGAGATTCAGATTTAGAGGTCCAAGGTAGGGCCACCAACACTTGTACAAATATATATTTTAAAAGCCATGTGATTCTTTTTTTACCCACTGGTTAGCAACTATTGCCCTATTGTATGTAACTGATCTTCCTAAAGCAGTATTCTGGCATTATGATCTCACCTTCAGTCTTTTTCCTAGTAATGTTTTCTTGATTCTACATTTTGCCTGTTAACTTAGGTAATTTTGACCTTATATTGGGTCTTTGTCTCGTGACTGTCATAGTAACACCTTACCATCTTTTTCCAGCTTCTGATGTGTGGGACTGGAGACATCAGTGTGTCTGACTTCAAAGCTCATGCGGTAGTTGTTGGTGGCTCATGGCATTTCAGAGAAAAGGTAAATGGACCAAACTTCTTCGGTTGGATTTGTGCCATGTTATAAGGAAAAAGTTTCAGAAGGAAAAAGTAGAGGAGGCTGGGTGCAGTGGCTCATGCCTGGAATCCCAGCACTTTGGGAGGCTGAGGCAGGCGGATCACAAGATCAGGAGTTTGAGACCAGCCAGCCAGCATGGTGAAAGCCCAACTCTACTAAAAATACAAAAAAAAAAAAAAAAATTAGCTGGGCATACTGGCACATGCCTGTAGTCCCAGCTACTTGGGAGGCTGAGGCAGGAGAATCGCTTGAACCCAGGAGGTGGAGTGAGCTGAGATCACGCCACTGCATTGCAGCCTGGGCGACAGAGCGAGACTCTGTCTCAAAAGAAAAAGAAAAAAGAAAAAAAAGTAGAGGAGTCAAAGCAGTTGACATGTTTTCTGGGGAAAAGAAAATGATATATGGGGAAAGACAGGTGATTGTCCAGGCAGAAGGGAGCCCTGATCCCTAGGGGCTATCATGCTGACTGCCACAGGAGTAGTAAATTGGAGATGGCAAAGAAAGAGAACCAACAGTCAGTGACTACCCTCCTAATGGTGTGACAATGTAAATTCTTGAAGTGCTTGTCAAACTGTTCCTATCCTGTGTCCTCATAGAATGGTAACTGGGGCAGAGCCCCACTTCAGTGTATCTTGTTCCTTTCACAGGGATCTAACCCTAGGCTGTTTACCATGTGTGATCCCAGCCCTGTGCTCTCCCTGCCAGGTCATGAGGTGGTTTTGGACTGTGGTTTCCAGTCTGACCCAGGAGGAGCTGGCTCGGCTTCTTCAGTTCACAACAGGCTCCTCTCAGCTACCACCTGGAGGCTTTGCCGCCCTCTGTCCCTCATTTCAGATTATTGCCGCTCCGACCCATAGCACGCTGCCTACTGCACACACATGGTAGGTATCTGCCCGCCTGATGCATGTCCAGTGTTTGGTGGTATGAGTTAATCACTTCTCCCTTGCCCTTCCAGTTTTAACCAGCTGTGCCTCCCTACATATGACTCCTATGAAGAGGTGCACAGGATGCTGCAGCTGGCCATCAGCGAGGGTTGCGAGGGCTTTGGCATGCTCTGACCGCTCTCCTGTCATCCACTTGGCTCCCATGCTCTCTGGAGCTTCTGGGCACAAGTTACAGACATCATAACCACTGATCCTAACATAACCATCAGCCAGAAGATGCCGCATGCTCCCCTGTGTCTGGAGGATTGTGTCACCTACAAGCCTTGTCTTTACCTCACCTGCTCCCTGCCCATATCTACCACAGGCCACTTTGGCATGGTATGTAAGCTGAGCTCTTCATTCTGTCATGAGAAGAGGACCATGCTGCTGTCATTTATTTGGTCCTTTGAAGATCTCAGTAGCTGAGGGAGATGGCACACGGGGCTCAGCCCTGTTGGGAAACTAGTGTGGAGACCCTTAAATCCACACTGCTCCAAAACTCCCTCTGCTGATACTCCTTGGAGACACCCTCTTTGGCCCTCACTACTTGACCAGACTGGTACTTGAGTCCTTCTCATGGGTGGGGTGATTGCCTCTTCTCATCAGGAGTCAGGAGAGAGGGACAGATAGGAGGTGGCCCATAGGAGCAGTCCCTCTGCACAATGGTAGGCATAGGCCATGGCACTGGACTGCCTCTAATGAGGACTGATAAAAAGAATCTCTTTTTGTGGTGTCAGAACTGGAAAAAGCACTTTCCCTTCGGGCATTTCTGGAAACGATTATTAATCCACAAAGAAGAACTCTCTAAGCTTTTTCTTGAATTGTAGCCAGTGAGAAAAGCAGATAGACTGAAGAATATGAAGGATAGCTGAGCTGTAGCCTCCAGAGTGGGGCATGCCTAGGCGTGTGGCTGGCTTGGAGACTACTGATGCTTTTCCCTGAGTTGGTTATTGGCACTGAAGTATGGCCGGCTTGGGCCACTGACTTACCCATTATGTAGTCTGCTAAAAGCTGGGGATTCTTTAGCGTTCTACTGAAGAAAATTTTGTAGCAAAAGATTAGAACAGTAAGAATAGTATGCCAGCAATCCCTGATTCTCTGTCTGCTTGGTGTTCTCTGGCAGCACTAAGACAAAGGACCAGGGACTAGGAGTTTACGTGCTTATCACAGGTCCTTGGGGTCAGGACACTAGGGACGAACATGGAGGTGATATGTTACACAGTAAACACCTGCCAACCCCTATACTCCCCTTTGCTCCATCAGTTACCAGGAAGGAGAACTAAGGAGGGAGGAAGCTTATTAGGTTCACTGTTGAATGATGATTGAAGAGTACCTGCTGCTGTCTCTTGGAAGATGACAACATCCTTTTTCATTACTATTTGAGAACAATTTCAAGATTCAAAATCTCATTGACTTCCCAAATTTGTGTTTTTAAGAAGGCTTTGCTGCAAGCTATCATTCCCAATGGGGCAGTCAACTCTGAGAATATTACAAGCCATCCTTATTGCCAAAACCAGCAAGTACACAGAGTCCTGAGACAAGGCAGGACTTTGGCAATGCCTTGGCCTCCTGGAAGCATGTCTGAGCCCTCCTGTTCCCAGGGATCATGAGGAACAAGCCCTCCTGAGCTGCTACAGTTCCTGCCTGACCTCACTCTTTCGCAGTCATCATTTGTCCTTTCTTGGCACATGGGTGCTGACCTCACTCATCCTTGGGGTCTGGGATCCAGCATCAGGGTCTCTGTACCCCAGGATCCTCCATGCCACATGGTCACTGCTCTCCTCAGGGACCAGGACAAGGTGCTGCTGCTTGCCCAAATGTTTTCCCATGGGATATGTACAGGAAGGTTTATCATCACCCTGGGAAACATGATGCTGCCCCTTGGGCCCAGAAAGGGGTTTCCAGCTGGGGGCACGTGGACTGGTTCTGCTGTTTTTGGCAGTTGCTTTTCTGAATTCTCCCCTCCGGCAGCCTTCCAGAGACTGATCCTGGAGACTGAGTTGATTGTCTTGGCTAGATCTGTCATTTTAAGCTCTAGTCATAGCACTTTTTCAGAGCATCTTAGGCACCATTGCAACCCAACCAGGGCAGCTGCATCCCTGTGGTGGTCCTTAGGCACCAGTCTTTGTTAAACAAAACCCTTTGGTACTGTTGTGGTTTTCTGTTCTTCCAGTTTACTCTCTCTCTCCTAACTTTATTCAAAAGTATCTTTGCTCTCTTGGGCCTTTTCTTTTACCGTTTTTTTGTTTTGTTTTGTTTTTTTCTAATCCTGCTTTCATACTAGCCAGTGTGGGGAAAAGGTACAATATGTCAAAGAGATGAGAGTGTGTTATTTCTTGGGCAATTTTCTATTAGTGTTTCTTATTTTGTACAGTTATTTTATTTATGTCCTTGTGACCCAGGTACTTGGGGGGCCAGCTACCCTTCTGGCCTTTTAGCGTCTTTGAAGGAGACCAGACATGAGTGAATACCTAGGAGAGTGTCAGCATGTTTCTGGAAAATTGGCAGAGACCAAGCCCCGCTGCAGATTGCTCAGGCCAGGTGAAAGGGCCAGGCAGTTGCAGCTGATGATGTAAATATTTTGTATAGTAAATAAATAAATGTTTAAAAGCACTAAGGAGTGAGTGGCTGCTTCAAATGGAGATTCATGGCTTGACTGGAAGGTGGGGAAGGAAAAGATTTGGAAATGATTTTGCATTTCCCCAGTAATTCCTCCTGAAGTGGTTGGCTCGGGGTAGAGTGTACACCTGAAGCCCAGGCCTGCCCCGCTCTTGCCCTTTCACCCTTCCCTGATTGCTGTCCATGGTGCCAGGCAGGGCCACTGTCTCAGCCATGGGGAGACGAGGACAAGTGTTTATGCTCAGCTTCTGAAGAAGGAACCAGTTAATCAGTCTTTAAACATTAATTCATTGTTGTTTTACTACCTAGAAATTCAATATAGAAAATTTGGAAATAAGAAAAAGAACAAGGGAAATAGGTAAGTTGCTATCCAGAGGCAATCACTGTTAACGCTTCGATAAATAGCCTTTTGATTTTCATATTTAAGCACACATTTGTCTCCCAACGTCTCCCTAACCCACAAGGGGTTTACAAAGGTAAGCTTGGAAGAGAAGAAAAAAAAACAGACCTCTGATTTGGGCCTAGAAGGAAAAGTATTAAGGACCCTGACTTTCTTGGGAAAATAATTATGATGTCTTCCCAATCTGGAAAATTAAAAAAAAAAATTCCCTTTTGAATTTAAAAACAAAACAGATTCTTGCCCCCACCCCAAACATGCATTCTCCTCTTACCTCACCAAGCTCCTGAGTGATATGAGATGTCTTAAAGGGCCAGGCACAGTGGCTCACACGTATAATCCCAGGCTGCAAGGCAGGAGAGTCACTTGAGCCCAGGAGATCGAGGCTGCAGTCAGCTATGCCTGTGTCACTGTGCTCTAACCTGGGTGACAGAGCAAGACACTGTCTCTCTCTTTTTTTTTGAAAAGATGGGGTTTTGGCATGTTTCCCAGGCTGGTCTTGAACTCCTGGGCTCGAGTGATCCACCCACCTCCAAAGTGCTGGGATTAGCATAAGCCACTGTGCCTGGCTAAGACACTGTCTCTTAAAAAAAAAAAAAGTCTTAAAATTCAGTCCTTCTAACTGTGTATTTTAAGGTTATGTACAGTCCTGAATCTTATACACTTGCTGTTGTGGCTTTGAATAGGTCACTGTGAACATTGACCATTGAGTGATTTTAGCCCATCAAGTCATTCTTATGACTCCATAAATACTAGCTTCAGCTTCTTGTACACTGTTGCCTCTGAGCCATTGTAGATAGAGCTTTGAAACCTCTCTCCAGCTCCACTTCTCTCAGCACCACAGCAAGGTTCTCCAGCAAGTAGCTTGAACCCTAAGGGCTCCTTCCCTCTACTCTGGCTTCACATAGACCTTCAAGCATAGTAAACCAGTTCCAGATAATGTGAAATAGTAAAAGTATTACAGGATACTAAAATTCCTTTTTTCTTTTATTTAGAGATGCAATATGTATAAAAAAGGTATTAACATGTGTAAGTTATGAGTAATTATAGGAAATGCACAAATAGCCACCATCCAGGTCAAGAAATAAAACATTGCAGCACTGCAGAGCACACTGTCATCCCATCCCACTAAAGGTAACTACTGTCCTGACTTATGATCATTATTTACCAGGCCCCTTTTCAAACAGCCTGTCCTCACGTTAATGGTGGGGAGGGGCGGCCAGGTGCAGTTGCTCAAGCCTGTAATACCAGCACTTTGAGAGGCTGAGGTAGGTGGATCACAAGGTCAGGAGATCGAGACCATCCTGGCTAACATGGTGAAACCCCGTCTCTACTAAAAATACAAAAAAATTAGTTGGTCGTGGTGGCGGGCGCCTGTAGTCCCAGCTACTCGAGAGGCTGAGGCAGGAGAATGGCGTGAACCTGGGAGGCGGAACTTGCCATGAGCCAAGATCGTGCCACTGCACTCCAGCCTGGGCAACAGAGCGAGACTCCATCTCAAAAAAAAAAGGGTAGGGGGAGGGGCAAAAACAGCCCACGTGTGTCATGATAAGAAGCTAACCAACGTCCATTTCTCCATGGTAATTTCTAGACCTCATAATTGGTTTAAAAAGTCTTCTGAGACCATCATTGCCCTGTGAGAATCTAGTCTGGATTCCTGATGCTGAATCTGATTAATTATTCCAAGACTACCATCATTGCCCTGTGAGAATCTAGTCTGGATTCCTGATGCTGAATCTGATTAATTATTCCAAGACTACCATCATTGCCCTGTGAGAATCTAGTCTGGATTCCTGATGCTGAATCTGATTAATTATTCCAAGACTATAAGGTCTATTATTTCTGTAAAGATTTTTCCTCCAGATACTCCAAATTGGATACTCCTTTGCTTTTTATACCCTCAACAGGTTTTGTAGGCTGGGCAGCAGGAAATTGTTGAGTATCGTATATGTGTAGTAGTATTAAAAATGACTCAGCACTAACATGTCTCAAAAATTGTGGAATAGGCCAGTATTTCTGACTCAGAATACTGACTGCACACCACCTAACAGAAAGCTATCCCAAAGTTATTGGTGAGCTTAGTTTTTTGTGTTTTTGGTTTTTAGCTTTTATTTGGAGTACTAGAGGATGGATTTAGAGATCTGCAGGTCATGTTGACCTTGGTTTGTATCCAATAGAGTGGTGCTGCCTAGAGTTCAGATATACCTTGTTATAAATATCCCTTTTTTCCCCTCCCAAATTAAATTCAATTTGCTTTAATTTTGCCTATATAAGGACATTTTGTGATAGCCACAGCAGGGACCTGGTTCTCTGGAGTTAATTCAGGTGTGGTCTCTACAACATGGGCAGTTAATTCCTGGAAGGAGATGTGGAGAACACAGTCTCTTTCCAGAAGTCAAGGAATGATACCTGTAGGTTTTTCAATATGCTATCGGAGGTGGCTTTAGCAAAGTTGTTCAGGCTGTTGATATAGTCCTGGCTTGTCAATACTAGCCAGCAGTAGCAGCTTCTTAAACATGGGATAGTGACAATGTTGGTACCTCTAGGGACAGGGATCAGACACACCAGCACAGAATCATAGCATCCAGTCACCTTGCAAGAACAGAGTGGGACTCCCCATCTAGTTCCCCTTGTAGCCTCCCTTCAGGGAGATGATGAATAGTTTATCCAGATGAGGCCTGTGTTGCTATTTCTCTGGAATACCCAATAATAAGCAGGCCACCATGACTTTTGTAGTCTGTGATGGCTGTGAATGCCTGAGACCAGGTTCATCTGGCAAACAAGGCAAATTTCCAAGTGAGATTTTAGGAGTTATCTTTTAGGTATGACTCTAGGAAGAAGCGTTGGACTACATAAGGAGGTAGGAGAGGAGGCTTCTTTGTAAACCTCATTATGTCCTCTACCAGGTGACCATCCTGTTGACAGGAATTTACTTGTAGCCTGTGTTTCTGACTCTAGGGGCCCTGGGCCTCCAGCACTCCTTGCAGGATAGGCATCTCATGTCACTGGGTGTTTTCTCAAAGAAGATACCCCTGGACACATTTGTATCACATGTGCAACATGGGACCCTCAAAGGATAGAAAACCATGAACTGATGGGCTTGATTTTTTATTTTATTTTATTTTATTTTATTTTTTTTTGAGACAAAGTCTCACTTTGTCACCTAGGCTGGAGTGCAGTGGCGTAATCTCAGCTCACTGCAACCTTCACCTCCCAGGTTCATGCTATTCTCCTGCCTCAGCCTCCCGAGTAACAGGTGTGTGCCACCATGTCTGGATAATTTTTGTGTTTTTAGTAGAGACGGGGTTTCACCATGTTGTCTAGGCTGGTCTTGAACTCCTGACGTCAGGTATTCCACCTACGTCAGTCTCCCAAAGTGCTGGGATTACAAGCATGAGCCGCTGGGCTCAGCCAGATGTTCATATTTTTAACTCCCATGGTTCAACTTTGGGCAAGACAACCTTCTTTCAGTATCAGTTGCCTGACCTGCAAAATGATGCTATTAACCAATTAAGAAAATTGACTAATAACGTGGAGTTCTTGGGGAAAAAAATTTTTCCTATGTATAGTATATGTGTTACCATACTGACTATGACTTAGGGCCCTGGTAATTTCTGTAGCAGGAGGCTGTATGGGTCTGGGGGCAGTTGAGAGTGCTAGAGTAGATGACTGGTGTGGAAATTCCCAGAGGGCAGTGACTCTGTTTTTCACCTTGCCATGTCCAGGCGGGCCAGAGAGAATGAGTACTGAAGACACCTAGTGCAAACATTCATGAAGAAGACCCCAAGTCAGAAGAGACTTCTTCCTCCTTTGCATGATCCTGTAAGGATGGAAGAGGTATTTGAGGGAGCTGTATCTCAAGCCTATGTCGTGTGGTAGGAACCTTGACTTCCTTTAATTCACCTGATTACTCAATCATGATATAGCTACCATTTTTTTTTAGCTCTTCCCATATGCTAGGAGCTCTAGTATTTATTGTCTCATTCACAACAACCCTGCAAGGTACGTCTTGTTTTCTCCATTTTACACAAAACACAGTTGAGGCACACAGAGGATAAGTAATTGCCAAGGTTTCTTAGCTGGCGAGTGGTAGAGCTGTATTTGAACATGGGTCTGTTTTGTGTCAAAGTCCAAACTCCACATTTCTGGTTTGTCTCTAGCAGATTAGTTTAGACTAAGAAACAGCCCAGGCACTGGGCCACTGTGTTCGCTGACTCTGCCTCGTTCACTTGGTGATGCTGTGTGTGACAGATTAACACTTTATACCTTGGCTTACCTATCAGTCACTTGGGGATTTGGGATTCATGGGAAAAGGTCCTACTCATGCAGGATAGAGAGATTTTAAGAGATACAGCTATTAATAATGGCTTTAGAATCTTTTGCATGGGCCGGGTGCGGTGGCTCAAGCCTGTAATCCCAGCACTTTGGGAGGCCGAGACGGGCGGATCACGAGGTCAGGAGATCGAGACCATCCTGGCTAACACGGTGAAACCCCATCTCTACTAAAAAAATACAAAAAACTAGCCAGACGAGGTGGCGGGCGCCTGTAGTCCCAGCTACTGGGGAGGCTGAGGCAGGAGAATGGCGTGAACCCGGGAGGCGGAGCTAGCAGTGAGCTGAGATCCGGCCACTGCACTCCAGCCTGGGTGACAGAGCGAGACTCCGTCTCAAAAAAAAAAAAAAAAAAAAAAGAATCTTTTGCATGTAGAAAGTTCCTTAGACTACCAACTAATGAGCGAAGTGACTTCCAAGTTTAAGTGAATTCTATATAAAGAATACAAGACACCCTTGAGGACATAACTGAGAAAAAAGGCCCTGAAATTTTAATATCCCTGCTTTGGTGGAAAATCAATAGGTATCAAATGAAAGAATGAGGTCAGATATGTTACACAATACCCTGATGTTTATCTCTGGTAATTAAGTCTGCAGAAAAAGACTTATTTGAATAAATCTTTTGTCTCTAAACTCTGCTTATATGAAATAGCACCATTTGGCAAAGGCCAAATTCCTGGTGGGTATCTCACTGAGGAAGCAAACATTTTCAAGAATGCCAGAGTTAAAGGGAGATTACACACACCCTAAACAAGACTGTGAAGATACTGTGAAATTATTCTCTTGAAACTAGAAGCATAGTATCTTCTCCAGGGTGAGGGGTTTCTGTACCTCTCTTGAGTGAAGTCACTCTTTCTGCAGCCCCCCACTTCACCTGCATTATGGATTTGCACATAAAGGAATTTTTCTGAATCTTCCCGTCTTCTGCAGACCAACAATGTTCCCTCTTTCCTCAGAACTCCCACTTGAAGGAGTTGCCAAGACATTCCTCTGTTTGCCCATTAGCAGAGTCAGGGATATCAGAGTATTTGCAAGCCAGCTAGAGAGCCTTTGATGGCTTTTATGTTATGTTGAAAACAAAATGTTGTGTTATTGTGCAAGAGGAAGATTATGTGTGTGTCATCGTTTTGTGCTTGGTCTCCTACGTCCAATCCTGCTCTAAGTTGTCATTTCATTTCCTAACCTCCTCCTCTCCCCAGTTGGGTATTTCTGTTCCATCCCTGAGTTTGTAGCCTCCCTTTTTTTTTTTTCTTGAGTTCTGTGCAGCTCCGCATTTCAGCAGACATTTCCTATGTATCAGGCACTGTGCGGGGAGCTAGGGACACACAAGATAGAATGTGATCCTGGCCTCTGAGCAGCTTACAATCTTGGGAGACAGACATAAACAATCTATTTTCCTTAGCGTTTCCTTCTCATGAAGCTTGGGCACCCAAACCCATCACCACTGCCCCCCTCCCAATAGTTTCTCCTGTTTACTTGGTGGGGAGCATTTCTTTTTATATATTTGGAGACTTTCTCTAGTACAGAGTTGCTGTTGCTACAAGTGAAATTAGTCTGGTTTCCCACAGAAAGAGAGGGAAGTTACTCTCCCTGTTGATTTTCAGAGAAGAAAGAACCCTTGTAAAGATAGATTCCAAACCAAGAGACCCAAGGAGCAAGCCCATTATTGTGCCATAAATAGGCCGTCACCTGGGCAGGTCCTGGCACAGGCTGAGAAAGGGGACTTGGTGATCTAAGGGCCCACTCTTCCTTTTTTTTTTTTTTTTTTTTTTTTTTGAGATGGAGTCTCGCTCTGTCGCCCAGGCTGGAGTGCAGTGGCCCGATCTCAGCTCACTGCAAGCTCCGCCTCCCGGGTTTACGCCATTCTCCTGCCTCAGCCTCCCGAGTAGCTGGGATTACAGGCGCCCGCCAACTCACCCGGCTAGTTTTTTGTATTTTTAGTAGAGACGGGGTTTCGCCGTATTAGCCAGGATGGTCTCGATCTCCTGACCTCGTGATCCACCCGTCTCGGCCTCCCAAAGTGCTGGGATTACAGGCTTGAGCCACCGCGCCCGGCCCACTCTTCCTTTAATATGCTCTCCCAGACAAAGCAGACCTGAAGTGTTGACTTTGGCAATGGAGGACTGGCCAGTAGCCTACAGCTCAGTGAATGAAATTAGAATCTTGAGTGGATGGGGAGTGGGAGGTATCTCCAACACTAATGGCAATCAAAGGGTTTGTGCTATGGTTATAATCAGTATGGCAGAGGAAAGTCAAGGGAATACCATTTCCAGTAAACTCAGAGGCGTGAAAAAGGCAAATCAATTTTATGAACAGCCATGAAGTTGGTTGGTTGTGACCACTATGGGTGGAAACACTGAGCTTCAGTGGAATTTCCCTTAATATTAAACCAGGAAACTACAGTCCCTGGTTATCTCTCTGTCATATACAGCAGCTGACATCTATTCCTCCCTGGGGATTGGGCAGATCTTAAAGTTGATCGCCTAAGCTTCTGACTGGGATCACAGCTGGATAGGGGTTGGGTCAGGCCATTGCCTTTAGAAAACCAGTTCTTTAGGCTCTCTTTCCTGTGGGATTTCTCTGAAACCTTGTTCATGATGATGCCAACTTGTGTCTCCTTGAAAAATCACAATGGAATTAATTAATCAATGAAATTAAACTTGGGTGTTCTATAGGTCTAGCATTTTATGTCACAGTCAGGGTACACAAACATGCTGTTGGGTCCTGGCAGGCTTGTGTGCAGCTCTGGAGATGTTCCAAAGTGGGTGCAGTGGACAGCCACCCATTTGCATACTCCACAGTGGTCTGATTTAACAATTCTGACCCATTATCCCTCTAACCCTTGAAAACTCTGTCGTCTTGGCATCCAAGCCATGTCTTCCAGTAGACTCTCACACCCAGAATCAGCAAAACCTCTTTTGTCAGACCATATCTTGAGTTTAGGCTTCAAAAAAATGGCATTGTGGGTTAGCTTTGCGGGGCGGGGTAAATAAAACTCCAGTCCTGACTTTTGGGGGTATGCCTGGTCTTGGGGGCTTGGCATGGTGGGAAGAAGGGGCCAAGATAGTGGTTGGCATGAGGATATGGAGAACTTTGGAAGCAGAGCCAGAGACTCTGAGGATTGAGGCCCAGGGAAGTTTGGCACGAGTAACAGCTGGGTATTTAACCAGGAACAGTCACTCTATTTTTCTGAGTCTTGGCAGTAGGTCAGAGCAACAAGCAGCTCTAGCAGGGTCTACATCCTTCCTATTGTCTCCACCCCAGCCTTACTCATCGTCCCAAACATCTGCTTCCAATTCGGGCCCTTGCCTTCTTGTCTGATTCCTGTACAAACCACAGGTGGCACGGGTGAGGGGCAGGTCTGCAGGTGTGGACTGGGGAAGAAGAGGAAGGCTCTGAAAGAAGCTGCTTACAGGTTTGGTTTCAGGTCCTGATGAAGGAGTAAGGATTTGACCTATTAAAAAATTTTATATTTGTGTGTGTGTGTGTGTGTGTGTGTACAAAATGTAAACAGTAAGTTGTTTCACTTCCTGGGTAAAAGTAACAATCTGAGGGAGGGAATTGGGACCAGCTGGAGGAGAAGCCTCTGGGCCATCACATGGCCTGCTTTTCAAAGGCAGCACAGAGTCACTCCAGAGGGAGCAAGCCGAAGTGATCAGTGCCCACAAGGAGCAGCCGGAGGTGCTAATGAGGTATTAACACCGCTTCTCCAGCTAGCAGCTGTGGATCCTCTGAACAGACCAGTGAGTCAGGGCAGCAAAAGCAGCCTGGAACTGGAGGCAGCCAGGAGAGGAGCAGCAAGGCGGTTCCCACAGTTAGCCACGGCACCCTCAGCAGGCCCACTAGGAGGAATTGAGAAGCCTCTCCAGTGTTTGCCCTAAAATCTCAATCCATGTTAAGTGACAGAAAACACCCCAGAGGAAAATACTGGGGCCTAAGGGAGTAATCTCAGAACTCTTGTAATAATAATAATAATAGCAGCCAACATCTAATGCATGCTTACTCTGTGCCAGGCCCTGTTCTAAGCACTTTGTCTGTGTTAATTCATTTAATATTCACATCATTCTATAAGCTAAAGACAATCACTATTCCCATTTTACAGATAAGGAAACCAAAGCACAGAGAAGTAAGTCACCCAGGATTACATGTCCAGTGGATGAGTGTAGGTGTCAAATTGGCTCTGACACGTTTTCTCACACAAGCTCAAAGGCGGTGGTGGTAGGGTCTGGACAGACAAGTCCAGAGAACACTGGTAAGAGAGTTGCTAGTGTTCTGTTCATCCTCCAACCCAGGGAGACATTGTGTGGGTCTGTGACTTCTGGGACCCCAGGGAGCCAGTCTGGCCGGCACTTCTTTTCCAGTCCTACCGCCTGGTGCCTCCTGAGGTTTCTTTGCCCAATCAGGATACGGGGTCATTTTCCACCTCCCTCTCCAGGCACTCTCCATCCCTCAATCCAAATAAGCTGGGGGAGATGCCTCAGGGAGTTGGCCAGGCTCCAGGCCCCTGATGGGAAGTGAAAGAAGACACTTACTAAAGGGTAAGATCTGGCCAAGACCTGTGGGCTACCAGGAGTCCCATCAAACTTCAAAGCTGAGTGCTGAGACAGAGCCCATCATTTGACTGGTAACCCAGGAGCTGGTTGGACAGACCAGCTCACCATGGCGGGCCTCTGTCTTGCAGAGAAGCAACCATGTGGATAGTGACAGGCCACAGGCCTCTTCCAGCTGTTGCTTCCAGGGCTGAGCCAGAGGCCACTTTCTGTGGGCACAGCCCATTTTTACTAAGATGAAAGGTTCTAGGAGGCTTACCTGACTAGGCCAGAGGCCCAAGGACAGCAGCTGTGAAGCACCACCAGCTCTTGGTGAACGTGGTCTGAACCATCTCAGCTCATGCCTGCCTTTGTTCCTTTACTTGTTCTGTGCACTCTGCAAGGAATGAGGTCCATCCTGTCCTTCCTCCCTGCTACCTCCCCATCCTTCAAACCTGGCTCATGCCAGAGGATGTGAGGATTAAATAAGAGAACTCATGAAAAGTGCCAGTACTGTGTCTGACACACATTAAGTGTAAAAAAAGATTCGTAGTTAGCAATAGTAAACCACTATCCACAGTTGTCTTTGGTTATGTTGTGGATTTGAATTTGGAAGATCTGGGTCCAAATTTCTAACTTGCCACTGTCTAGGTGTATACTCTGCATAAACTGCTTAGTCGCTCTTTTAACTGGGAAATAGTGATTCTAACAATGTACAAAAGCGTACCCCACAGAGGGCATGTAAAGCTCAAATGAGACAATGGATGTGAATAGTGTTTTGTAAATCACAAAACATCCTCTCAATTCTGACATTGCCTCTCCCACGTCCACTGGTACTGACCTTGGCCTGACCTGGGTATAGCTAAATTCCTTTGCTCTTCCATTCAGCAAAGACAAACCAAGAATTTTTTCAGAAGAAACTTTGGTTTAAAAAAAGGGCTAAACTAAAGGAAAATGCAAAAGAAGAGGAGTGATTGGGCTTTCGAAATACTGATGTCTCCTGCTATTAAGTCCAACCTCAGGGGCCAAACTCACTGTCAGTTATGGCCACAGTTACCATTTGCTCTCCCTCCTCAGTCTTGCCAGGGTCTTCCTGACATGGATTCAGGGTTGAGGGGCACCAAGGAAATGAAGAGCCCAGAACAATTCTGAGCCACCCTCCTCCCTTACACACACACCCAGGATTTGGCTAAAACTTACAGACCTTAAAATATTGTGTGCCAAGTCTCACAGCAAGTCCAGCTACAAGAGGCCAGTTTCCTGAGAAGCTAATGAGGCTTACACTGGGGGTCCTTCACCTACATGAGTTCCTTCAAAGATCATATTTCTTTTTCAAAGTCACAGTATTTGCTAAGGTAAAAAATAATAATAATAATAACTATAGGTAGGTGTGATGGTATGCACCTGTAGTCTCAGCACTTGGGAGGCTGAGGCAGGTGGATCAATTGAGCCCAGGAGTTTGAGGCAGTAGTGCACTATGATCACACCTGTGAATAGCTACCATACTCCAGCCAGGGCAACATAGCAAGACCCTGTCTCCTCCCAAAAAAATTTAACTGTGGTCGGTCTCCACCCTGATTTCTTCTCTGTCACACCTCCCTTCATGTCAGGCTGTGGTGAGGTGGCTGTGGCATTTGGGAGTATGACTAAAGGAATTTGAGTTAGGAATATATTCAGTTGGGCCTTCTGTAATATATTCATTTGGCTATGTTGGGAAAACACTCCGTTGGGTTGTCTGTAATATGTCTATGTCATGTAATAAATTTATTGCTGGCTGTCCTGATTATAAATGGCGTGCAGAAATAATTCCACCACACACTGTGCTGATTCACCTGACACGGTGGCAGGTGCAGGATCAGCAGCTGTCACATCGGGACCAGAAGTATGAAGACAGGAGAGGAAAAACAAGAGTAGAAATATATGGAGCCAGGTGGGGCGTGGTGGCTCACGCTTGCAATCCCAGCACTTTGGGAGGCTGAGGTGGGCAGATCTCTGGAGCCCAGGAGTTCGAGACAAGCCTAGGCAACATGGTGAAACCCTATCTTTACTAAAAATACAAAAATTAGACAAGTGTGGTGGCAGGCACCTGTAATCCCAGCTACTTATGAGGCTGAGGTGGGAGGATCACCTGAGCTTGGGAGGTCAAGGCTGCAGTGAGCCATGCTTGTGCCACTACACTCCAACCTGGGTGACAGAGTGAGGCCCTGTCTCAAAAAAAAAAAAAAGTATGGAGCCAGAAGCTAGTCTGTGAAAAAGTCTCTCAGTCCTCAGATGCTCAAAGCCTACTGAGGTCTTCTGTTGCCTAAAGCTTACATAATTTTGGGATCCCTTAAAAAAAAAAAAAAAAAAATACAAAATTAGGTATGAAGGAAAATTTTATTTGAAATAAGAAAAAAAAAAGTCACAAATCCTAAAACTTAAAAAGCTGGCAAATACCACAAACATCATAAAGTCTAGACAAATAATCCAGATCTGCATCTTGGATGTTCCCTGTTGGCTGCCTGTGTGTCTGCCTCACCAGTCCACCATTTCATGGGAAGAGAGACACTAAAGAATCAGCTTCAGAATGACCACTGGGGTTTCCAGGAATAGAGAAGGATAACAATAATGAAATATGAATTTTATGCCCTTATTTTGGCCTCCCTGTGCAGGTTCTTGGAGGGAGGACACAGTCCCGAAGGCAGCAGCTCAGACAGTTTCCTGAGTTGAGAGCCGAGAACTACATGCCAGGAGCCATCCAGGGTTCCCATGGTGCTGGCCTTTGCCGTGTTCAAATACAAGGAGCACAAATTTCCTGAGTTAGAAGGCTATCTTGTTGTGACTAATTCCTTAGAAACTTGGGAGGACTTGCCTTGGCCCGAGGGCAGCTCTGCGGGAAGACAGGGTCGCACAGCTTAGGGGACACCTCATAATGTTTAGCATTTCCCAGTGTCTTAAGATGTTTTCCCCAAAAGCAGACCCGGCAAACAAGGATTTGTGTGAAAGTGGTGATTTGTTCCCAGATCTTCCCAGGAGTAGGGGAAGAGGACTGGAAACAGGAGGCCAAGCAAGGATATAATGTCAAGCAAAAGGCTATGAAGGGTAAGTGGCTCAGTCTGCAGGAGCTCTGGAGATGGAGGAGATATTTCTATCTCCACACTCAGAGTTACTGGTCAGGGGCCGCCTGTAGGGGCTCAGGGATGAAACCTCCCAGGCACTGGCCTGCCCTCCATACAGGTGACCAGAGCAGGTTCTAATGGCCTGAGGGCAGCCCGCTGACAAACAGAGACAGGTGTGGGCTGTTGGGAGTGAACCATGGTTCACGGGGATCGTGAGGAGTGCTGACTGCGTCTGCTATCCTCCTGCCCTGTCTGCTGCTAACTATTTTGGTTGTATGGTCCTCATTAGTGGCTTGTTATGACTAGGAGTTATCCTGTATTAATTATCTCATTGAATCCTCAAAGTAGTGCTGTTAGCACCCCCATTTTATGGGTGAAGAAACTGAAGCCCAGAGGCAGCTGCTTTGACCTGGCTGAGATCTCCCTCAGTTGCAAGCTGCTCTCTTCGGTCTTCTTGAACGTTATTCCGGGTCCCAGCACCCTGTTTGTTTCTTGCACGAGCAGAGGCTCCCTGTCTGGTTTGTTCGCCATTCATACCCACTGCCTAACACAGCGTCAGGCACGTACAAAAAAGATGCTCAATGCATAAAGGAACCTAGAACCAAGATCTTAGCTTCCACACTAAATGCCAAGCCTTCTGGGACCATGCCTTACGGTATGGTGCCACAGTGATACCCCCTCAGTGCCACCCAGTGCTGGGGACCACAAGGTGCCTGTGGATCCTGGAATGAGTGCCTTCTGGGAAGAGAAAACAGTCCCTGAGCAGAGACTCGACAGTGCCAGGGAGATGGGTCCCAGCTGCATTCCGACAGCAGCCTCCTTCACATCTGCAGAAGCATTTGTGAAATTGTCCTCTAAATGATTCCAGTCTCCTGGGAATGGCAACATTCTATTTTTGGATGGGTTTTGGTGTGTCCCTCAAGTCCCCCCCAAAAGTTGTGTAGCATTCACAGCCTGTGTACAAGTTTAGAATTAATTTGTGAGATTGCTAGTGGCCTCTGGAATGTGCCACAAATGGTCCCGAAATCCTGCCTGAGAGCTCAGAGAGCTGTGGACAGACCCAAAAAGGAAAATAAGACAACTGGATATAGAGCCCGTATCAATTGGATAAAGTATTTAGACTGTATACAAGCCAAAGAAAAAGCACATTTGCCTTTGGAGGCTGTCTGGGGCCCTGCAGGGGTTGAAAGGGAAGGGCTGCTCCTAGCTCTCTGGAGAGCAGTGGAGGATACAAAACATGCTCCGTTCTGTCCTGCCTAGCCTTCACCTGGGCCTGTGTCCTTGCGGGTAATTGTGACCATGGCACCCAGCTGTGCTGCCTCTTCCTGGTGCTGGAGAGGGCTGGGTCCAGGCCGGGAAGGAGAGAAAGTCACACTGAATGAAACCTAAAGCTGGGTAGAGGCTGGGGCAGAGCTGTTCTTGCAGGCTTGGGAGCTCCAGGCTGGTTGCCACCTGCCCTCCCCAACTCAGACTAAATATCCAGCCCTGCGGGTAAGTGAGAAATTCTTGGCCTCATCCTGCCCAGGCCTCTCTGGCTTGAAATCGCCTTCCTTCATGGAACTGGGGCTGCCGTCTGCCCTTGGACTGTTCTTCCTGTTCTTCACCCCAGGGGTTCAAGCTGATTGGCAGACTTATCCAAGCATGAAGGGTAGGGGCACTGGCCTTGGGCAGCAGCCAGGAAGAGGGAGGGAGGGAGAGGCACAGACCAAGGACAGACATGGAGTCAGAGAACGCCTGAGAGCAAGAGCCAGTAAGACAGGCAGTGATATGAAGACAGAGGGAGAGGGAGGCAGGGAGAAGAGGCATATCCTCCAAGAATGCAAGAGAAGGAGTGCTTCATTGCCTAGAGGGAGGGGAAGAAGGAGAAGGCGACAGCTGAGCAGACTGGGCTCTTAGCTGGGGCTCCCACAGTGTCTGAGCTGCCTTGCCCATCTGCATTTTTCAGTGGAAGGCATGTGTTCTCCAAGGTGGGCCTTAGGCACTGGAGCAGGGGCTTTCAACATCCCCACATCTGCTTCCCATCTGCATCCCCACTCATGGCGGATTTACATCCCAAGACTTTCTCGCCAGAGCCACAATCCATTCAAAACAAACCGTGGTTTTTCATTTGTAGCTGCAAATCCATGGAGTCATCTGCAGCTTTCTTGGGTTGCCTGAGGCCCCACAAGGCTCCCGGCAGTGCCAGTGTGGAATCAGGATGGAGAGTCAATGGCAGAGGAAGGAGCAGGGAGTCTGGGGGGAAGAAAGAGGCCCCCTGGCTCTGACCTCCAGAGAACTTGAGTCCTTGCTGAAGGGCTTTGGGAGGCACCCCAAGTCCACTGGATCTCCCAGGCCCTTCCCCCGAGGCTGCACCTGGTGTGCGGTCAGCATGGCCAGTTTGTCCTTCCTGGATCTGGGAAGTGGGGTGCTGAGGCAGAGCCACAGCCGGCCACATCATTGCAAGATGTGCAATGGCCTTGAAAATGGCATTTGTATGGTTTTTAAAAAATTTTTTATTTTTAGGCTGGGCGCGGTGGCTCACGCCTGTAATCCCAGCACTTTGGGAGGCCGAGATGGGCGGATCACGAAGTTAGGAGATCGAGACCATCCTGGCGAACACGGTGAAACCCTGTCTCTACTAAGAGATACAAAAAACTAGCCAGGCGAGGTGGCGGGCGCCTGTAGTCCCAGCTACTCGGGAGGCTGAGGCAGGAGAATGGCGTAAACCCGGGAGGCGGAGCTTGCAGTGAGCTGAGATCCGGCCACTGCACTCCCAGAGTGAGACTCCGTCTCAAAAAAAAAAAAAATTATTTTTATGGTTTTTTTTTAGATTGAGTCTCACTCTGTCACCCAGGCTGGAGTGCAGCGGCATGATCTTGGCTCACTGCAACCTTCACCTCCTGGGTTCAAGTAATTCTTCTGCCTCAGCTGGGATTACAGGCACATACCACCATAATTGGGTAATTTTTTATATTTTTGGTAGAGATGGGGTTCTACCACGTTGACCAAGCTAGTCTCAAACTCCTGACCTCAAGTGAGCCACCCCCCTCGCCTCCCAAAGTGCTAGGATTACAGGCGTAAGCCACTGTACCCGGCTATGTGTTTTTAAACAAAAAGTCTTAAAAAGCTAGTAAATGGGTTTGATAAAACAACCCAGGCCCAAACTCCAGTTTTTTATGTAAACACAAGGCTGAGAGACTTGACAACATCTGTCTCCCTCCTGCCATTCTGCCATGGTGGCTGCCCCATCCTCCCTTCCCTGGGCTCAGGATCTAACCCCTCCAGGGTTTTTTTTGACCCTTCTGCCACTCCATCCTAGGCCTATTACTACCTCTCCTCATTAATCTATTCATTTATTTATTCATTCACTTACTCTTTTCACCACCCATTCAATAATTCATTTATTCAACCACTCATTTCTTCATTCAGTGTTTATTGAGCACTGTGCTAGGCTTACGGCACATAAGAGGCAAATCTTCTAGTGAATGAAAGATAGCTTGAGGGGAGAGAACAGCACAAGCAATGTCGTGAGTCAGTGTATAATTAAGGGGCTTACACAGTACATTCCCTAGGATTTAGGAAAAGGGAAATGGAAATCTTCCCAAAGGAAGTGGGAGTTTGGTTTCTCCCCGTCTGCTCTGAGGACATGGCTCTCTAACAGAACACAGAGGTGGGAGAACTCGAACATCCTTGAGTCTGCCCTGAAGCCGCTCAGGCCTAGAGTTACAGGAAGGCATGAGAGGCAGGAGATTAGGTAATAAAAAGGGGACCTTCCGAGATGTGAACTTTGGTGGGACTCCTGAGGTTGGGGATAGCATTCTGCTGGCCATCTGAAACCACACATCAGCCCCTCAGGCCTCTGGAGAGGAGGAGACCAGACCACAAGAGGCAAAACTGAGAGCTGGGGATTCATCCAGACTTGCCTGGAAAGAAGAGGCTTGGGCAGAAGACTATGGGAGGGAAGCCAGGTGAGCAGAAGGGAGAGGCTCCAGCTCTGTGGAGGATGGGGCAGGAATCTCCTTGAGAGGAGGTAAGGAGGTGGCCTGAGATGGGCAGTGGGGCGGTGGTGGTGTGTGTGTTCGGGCGAGGCAAGAAACAGAAGTGCTAGAGCAAGACCGGGGCTCAGGACACAGGCACAGTGGGGGAATCAGGACAGGCTCCTGCTTCCTGCTCAGGTGTCAGCTTTCTGAGGGATTGAAGTAAGCTCAGAACTCTCTCAGTAACAAGTAGTAGAAGGGAATTGACTGTCTCATGTAACTGAGAAGTCAAGCCTGGGATGAACTTCAGGCCCATTCTTGATTCAGGGGCATGTACAATCCATCAGGACTTTCCCCTCCACTCCCGGCTCTGCCTTCAGGGGTGTTGGCTTTATTCTCAAGCCACATGCCCCAGTTCCCTGCAGCTCTTAGCTCACTGGTTTTTACTGTGAAGAGCCCCAGCTGCAAAATTCTTTCTGGTGCTGATTAGGTCATGTGTCCTTGCCTGACCAATCACTGTGGCTAGGGCAATACAGTTATTTGATTGACCAACGCATGAATCGCATGATACCAGAGTATGGTTCTACAGAGGAAAATGGATACTTATACCAAGAGAAGGTGAATGGTTTTGCTAGATGACAAAAATGCAGCTGTTCCCATCCCCCTCTACTATCTTAAAAAGTAGTGTCGTCTGTGGCTGTGGCTCACGCCTGTAATCCCAGCACTTTGGGAGGCCGAGGCGGGTGGATCATGAGGTCAGGAGATTGAGACCATCCTGGGTAACATGGTGAAACCCCATCTCTATTAAAAATACAAAAAATATTAGCTGGGCAAGGTGGCAGGCGCCTGTAGTCCCAGCTACTTGGGAGGCTGAGGCAGGAGAATGGTGTGAACCTGGGAGGCGTTGCTTGCAGTGAGCTGAGATGGTGCCATTGCACTCCAGCCTGGGCAACAGAGTGAGATTCCGTCTCAAAAAAAAAAAAAAATAGTGCAGTCTGTTATATGGTTAAATTATTTTTATTCCAGAAGAACGTATGCTCCATGAGAGCAGTGATGTCACTTTTGTTCACTGCTGAGATCCCAGGACTCACAGCAGTGTGGACTATAACGTAGATGCTCAATAAGCAATTGCTGAATGAATTTAGCAGGATGAGCTAATTGCTGGAAATGTCAGACTCCTAATTAATGGTTATTAAATGTTTACATGTACCACGGGCTGCTCTAAGCAATCTATATATGTAAACTCAGTCGTTACACAAATCCATGGCAAGGACTGTCATTATCACCTGCATTTTACTGATGGGGAAACTGAGGCACAAGGTGGTTACACAGTAAGTAGCTATAAGGATTTAGACCAAGGCATCTGGCTCCAGCACACCCACTCTTAAGCACTATCTCATACTGCTTGGTAGATGTGCCAAGTCCATGGGTCGGACTTTCAGGGCAAGCCAATTTTCCAGCCTACAGTTTCCACGGATATGGTTTCCTTTGTCTTTAGGTTAAAAGTTTCTCCAGCTTTCCTTGAGGCTCACAGAACAGTGGAGGTGAGTGATTCTGTTGTTTTTTTGTTTGTTTATTATTATTGTTTTTAAAATATGGAGTCTTGCTGTGTCGCCCAGGCTGGAGTACAATGGCATGATCTTGGCTCACTGCAACCTCCGCCTCCTGGGCTCAAGCGATTCTCCTGCCTGAGCCTCCTGTGTAGCTGGGACTACAGGTGCGCACCACCACGCCCGGCTATTAATTTATTTATTTGTATTTTTAGTAGAGATGGGGTTTAATCATGTTGGCAAGGCTGGTCTTGAACTCCTGACCTCAGGTGATCCGCCCACCTCGGCCTCTCAAAGTGCTGAGATTACAGGCATGAGCCACCATGCCCGGCTGGAGGTGAGTGATTCTATGGGGCATCTGAACATGCGTTCTTCCTCCCAGCTGAGAACTGAATTAAATATAACTTCTTAGTTGGAGAATCACAGGAAGGCTGAGTTTATACATACAGCCTACTTATTCATTCTCCCATTCATTTGTTCAAACTATATGGAACAAGATGAGTCGGAAACATCTTGTGGTACCAGAGAATAAGGAAGTACTCAGAAAAGGATGGGCATGTTGAAAGGACAATGCAGCCAACTTGTAGGAGCTCCCAGTGGCTGCAACAGTTTAAGCAAGAACATAAAATAATGATAACATTGAATTAGAACCCCTACTGAAATAAGCAATTGAATTTAAAAAAATGGGGAAGAAGTAACAACTCTTCGTGGCAGAAGAATTTCAATTAATAAATATAGAAGAAAGGAGGGAAATACAGAATAACCACCAGGCAGACACAATAGTGATAATTGACGGCCAGGAACAAAAAACAAAAACAAACAAAAGTTGTTGGTAAGATCCACCAGTGATGGCCACTAAAATCAGTGGGAGAATCAGGATATTTGCACAGTCCCAAATTATCTTCCCCAGTATACTTATTAACTAAAGAAGGAAGTATAGTAGTAATTTTAGAGTGGAGAAACAGTGGAGAAATCCGGCAGATATGAGCTTAACTAAGAGATCAAGATTAACATCACCAGGAATAAGATACATTGACATTACGTACCCCCTGAGATGATGCCTTGAGGTCACAGCATCCCCTCTATTCTATGTATAACCTCAGTCTAATCACAAGAAGACAACAGACATACCCAAGTTGAAAGATAGACTACAAAATAATTGAGGGGTACTCATTAAAAGAATCAAGGTCATGAAAGACAAGGATAGACTAGAGAGCTGCCATAGATTAGAGGAGATTAAGGAGAACCAACAACTAAATATCCTGAGCGATCTGAGAGCAGAAAAGGGACGTGGGGAAAATAGAGGAAATTAGAAAACGCCCTGTAGTTTGGTTAATGATACCTATGTTAATTTCCATGTTAATTTGGTAATTGTACTCTGGTTATGTAAGCTGTTAGTGGTTCACATATATCACTGTACTATTTTTGCAACTTTCCTCTAAGTCTATAATTATTTCAAAATGAAATGTTAAAACATGTATTTACTGAGCACCTAATTACCACCAAGTATCTGGAATACAAAAGCTTAGTTGTACAAAGATCACCCTGACAAGGTTCACTCCTGCTTTCAAGTAGCAGTGTTTCTCAAACTTTAATGTGCATTCAAATCACTGGGGTTCTTGTTAATATACAGATTGTGATCTGATACACCTGTGATGGGCCCTGAGATTCTGTGTTTCTGACAAGGTCCTGGTTGACACAGATGCTCTGGGCCCATAGACCACACTTTAAGTAACAATGGCTTGAAGTACAGTAGGAGAGCCAAACATGCACACATGTGGCCCCGATAAAAGAAAGTGAGCTGTGTGGTGACAGCTGAGAACGTATGTGACAGGAGCCCCAGGCTTCTCACATGGGATCCTGAGCAGAGAGGAATCCTTCAGGCTTTGCGTGCCTTCTGGCCTCAGCCTGGTTCTCGGAAGTGTTGGCCAGTTCTTTCCATGCTACCTCTGGCTGCAGACTTGATGGGCCAGGCCAGGCTGGGGCTAAGTGTAAAGGGACAGGTGCGGAGTAACTGACGCACTCAGAAATTCCACCAGTGCTTGTGAGAGCCAGGCCTGGGCTTAGGGTGCACACATGTTCTCTCTCAGACCTCAGCTGGTCAACACCAGCCCAGCTTTCCCTGGAACAATCCCTCTGACCAGCTCTCAGGCAAGAAATGCTTTTGTGATGTATTGCTCCCCAGGGCTCTCTGGGATCCAAGAATGTACACAAACAGAGCCAGTCAACCCAGACAGTGCATTATTTCTACTGATAAACATATATGTTCTTACAAATATGCTCACAAAATTGCTGAACTATGCTCAGCACCCAACTAGTAGCTTCAGCCACATTCTGCCTAGTGATACCGTTTTGTTTGGATTCTCAGGCCTCCTAAGTGTGCCTGTGACATCCCTTCCGCAGCCTGTCTCAGCTTGGCAAGCTCTCATAACATCCTACCCTCATAGCATCTCAGTCCACGCAAAGTCATTCCAGACTTTAAGTCCAGGGAGGCCACACTGTGGGCCGCTGGGACCTGAACAGATAGAATCTTCTCAGTTTAACTCTGCTTCATGGAGAGGTTTGTAATGCATATTCATACAGGGGACTGTGCAGGAAGATGTGTGTGTGCACAAACAGGTAGCAGGTGGCATCTGGGAGTCTGGTTGAGAGATTTGTAATCCACAGCCAAGCAAGTGAGCTCTGAAAGATGGGGTCTGGAGAAGGGTGCTGAGCTGTTTTTTTTGTTTTGTTTTTTTTTGAGGCAGAGTCTTGCTCTGTCACCCAGGCTGGAGTGCAGTGGTGTAATCTCGGCTCACTGCAACCTCCACCTCCCGAATTCAAGCGATTCTCCCACCTCAGCCTCCCAAGCAACTAGTATTACAGGCATGCACCACCACACCCAGCTAAATTTTGTATTTTTAGTAAAGACGGGGTTTCACTATGTTGGCCAGACTGGTCTCAAACTCAGGTGGCTTCAGGTGATCCACCTGCCTCGGCCTCCCAAAGTGCTGGGATTACAGGTGTGAGCCACACCGTGCCCAGCCGGTTGTTGAACGTTTAAGGGCATTTGCCACGTGCCAGGCATGTCTCATTTGGCCCTCCCACACGTGCCTTTGGCGAGTGGTGGGTGGGAAGACTCTAACATGGCTGTCAGCTGGGAGCCTGCCTAGCCTGGAATTTAATTCTTCCCCAACCCCCAACATTTTTGTGGCTTAAGTGAAGTTGAAGCTTCTAAGATTTCTGTGAACTCCTACAGACTTGTGGGTCCTTGAGCCCCTCTGCATCCCTACCCACTGGGGCACCCCTGCCATGGTCACAGCAAACCAAACACAACTTCCTCTAAGCAAATCTTGTGGTCAGTATGGAGATGGCCGGGGATTGATCTAACCCTGGCCCTATCCCCAGGGCCTCCCAGGAGATCTATTGCTATCCTCCTTCTCTATTCTGATGCTAGAGACCCAGTGCAGACCCCCCAGGTTCCTGATAAGCTCTGAGTTCTTTCTTGGACTGACAAGTTGGCCAAATGACACTGCTTCAGAGGGGAAGCAATCCCTCATGTTCCAAAGATGAGAGCTCTCCTGATGTCCCATTTTTGGGTCCCATGAGACTTCAGGATCATCTTCCAGCCTAAAATTTATCTCTGTTTTGCTTCATTTATCTTGTCCTTCTTTCAGGGTCCAATAGAGCCCATTCCCTCCAGGAAGCTTTCCCCAACTCCCCCAGCACACAAGGACATCTTCCTTCTTTGACCCCTATATCCTATTGTCAAACCCATCACGGGAGGCAGGAGAGGAAAGAGGTTACTGGTGCAGGTTCTGAACGTAGCTGTCTGGGTTCAAATCCCACTCCTGCCATCTGGATGTTGAGTGACCATAAGCAAATTATTTAGTACCTCCAGGCCTTAGTTTCATTGTCTTTAAAAGAGAGATAATAAGAATAATTCCTATCTCACGGGGTTGTTATAAAGATTAAAAGAGATAATGCATGTAAAGCTATATAGACTGAAACCTGACATGCAGTAGCTGCTCAATAAATATTACTCATCAATAGCTATCGATATCAACCATTCAATTAGTACTTAATTTCATACTGCTTTACTCCAAGGGTATCAGGGATGACTTGCTGATGTGAACACAGGAAGAGGTCTCTCAATGATAACTGCAGCAACAATGCATCACATGCCAGGGCGCTGGGTTACGGGCTTCACTCACATTATCTCTGGGCTTTGAGAACCGTCAGTCAACTAATGAAAGAGTATGGAAATTGTAGCATGTTATGAGGGCAATGAGGGTAGTTTGGTGTTTTTTCTGGTTTTTTTTTTTTTTTTTTGAGACAAAGTCTCACTTTATTGCCCAGGCTGGAGTGCAGTGGTGCGATCTCAGCTCACTGCAACCTCTGCCTCCTGGGTTCAAGCAATTCTCTGCCTCAGCCTCCTGGGTAGCTGGGGTTACAAGTGCCTGTCACCAGACCTGGCTAAATTTTTTTTTGTATTTTTAGTAGAGACGGGGTTTCACCATCTTGGCCAGGCTAGTCTTGGACTCTTGACCTCGTGATCCACGCGCATCGGCCTCCCAAAGTGCTGGGATTACAGGCATAAGCCACCGCGCTCGGCCATGAGGCGTGTACTTCATTTGAAATGAAGCGCAAGTGCAAATACAGGGTTTTAATTTATCAGGGTGTTTTGGGTTCTCTTTGTTTTATTTTGGCCTGTGTAAATGGGGACTAGGAGAACTGGAAGGTACAGATTTGCCAAGGTGTTTTCCAGACTTGTCCAGGAGGAAAAGTGTTCCGATTACTTCCTGAGCAAGATCTGAAAATCTATCAGATGGAAGATCAGCAGGGCCATCCTGAAAACCTTCCATTTAGGATCTAGGTTGTTTAGTCAAATCTCTCCATTAGACCTAAATGGGGCCTGGAAGCAAGAGGCCTGTCTGGTTGTCAGCTGGTTGTACTCACCATGCCTGTGTCCTTTATTTAAATTGTTAAAAGCAAAGCAAGCTTGACTGCGAGCTCTATTCCTTACAAGCTATGTGACCTGGACAAGTTGCTTAACCTCTCTGAACATCTGTTGGCTTATTTGTGAAACGAGGACAATAATGCTTGTCTAATACTTGAGTCCCCTTGAGAATTAAACAAAATAACATATATCAAAAACATAGCACAGTGTCTGATACTTGGCACACCAATAGCTATTATTATTTTCCTCATCTTGGGACATGAAAACGACCTCATAAGCTGCTCTCTTCCCAGAGTCTTTGCTTTTTATATTATTTTGTTCCATCCTCTTCTTAGTTTCCTAAATAAGCTTCTTTTGACAAATTCTGCCTTGGCTGAACTTTGGGAAAATGAGCATGTCCATCCCTAGAACGGTGAGTGGAGGCTGCCCTTTGAGCTCAGCTACCATGCTGGTAGCTGGAAATCTAGGGAAACAGGCGGAAAGTGACGCAAAACTGAGAACAGGGCCACTTGGGATGGTGAGAAACAGCTCAGATTTTGTTCTCTTCTCACATGGGGGTATTAACCTATGTTCTTGACTCCCCAACAAATTATAAGCCGCCGAGGCACTCTGCCTCAGTTCCTCTGCCTATAAAATAGGAATAATAATGCTATCAACTTTGTAGGGTTGTTATGGGGATTAAATGAGATAATAAACATATGTGCTTAGCACCAAAGCTTGGCAAATAGTGTGCCCAACAAATACTAGCTTTTACCATTTTACGTGTCCACGATACCTGACATTGCTGGGCACACAGTGAGGTTCCCCGAATCCTGGACACCACCCCTGGGAGTTGGTGCTCTTCTGCGCTGACTCCCTGCAGTCCACCTGAGTTCAGCCCCACCTTGTTGATTCCATCGGGAGGTGACTGAAAGCCGCAGATGCCGTCTGTTGGAGATTCTGAATTGTTTCTGACCCTTATCAGCAGTGTAAAGGGGGCCAGGTTACAGACAGCTTAATGAGGAAAACAGGAGCTTAGTGGCTGCCAGAGGGCAACAGAGCGCCAGAGCACCAACCCTTCCTCTGGAGGAGACACTGTCTGCCCAGGCTCTTGGCTGACGCGCGTCATGAGATCTGACTTCCTCTCTCTGTTTTCTTTTCAATAGAGAATAACTTTCCCTACCTCAGGCCCTCACCACCCACTCCCTGGCCCAGCCTCTACCTTGGAAACAGGGTTGAAACATTTGGGACCTGCCCCCATTAATCAAGCATCCCATTTGAATCATTCAGCGGTCCCCAGTACTTCCCCACTTCCCTCTTCTCTCTCCCTTGTCCCATGAGGAGTATCCATGCAAACTCAGTAAGAACTGAGATCTTTACCTTCATTTTCTCCTTCAATCATTTCTACAGTCCTATGACGTAGCTCTTATCCATCCCATTTATACAGAAGCAGGAGCAGAGTCTCAGAGGTTCATATCTTTGCCAAAGGTCACACGGCTAGAATGGGGAGCAGCTAGACTTGAATTCAGGCCTTCTGGCACCTGCTCCCTTGTTCCTCTGTACCCGCCTTCCCTTGGGGGAGGATGGCAGGATGGCAGGTGCCCAGTGCTCACAGAGCAGTGTGCTGGATGAGGGGCAGAAGGGAGACGGGGGAAGAAGGGAGGCTGCTGTTGCACAGTTTGCCTTAGGACAGCCTTGACTGATGAAACCACCTTCCAGGCTCCAAGAGATTTCTCTCTCCATAGCTGCTCCTGATCTGGCCTAGAGACAATTGCCTCTGGCTTCTCCTTTATCTCTGAAGCCTTCCCCCCAGCCCCACCTACTTGGCCTTTGACTCCTTGCAGGGTTGCAAAGGGGCCTGCAATGCCTGCACTGCCTGTCTCCTGCTGGGGGGCTCTGGGTTCAGCTGCTGTCTCTAAGCTGGTGACTGCTTTTGGCTTCTGCTCCAGAAGCTGCAGACAGGCCAGCAGGGGGTCTCCAGAGAGGCCAGACCCTGGAGTTAGTTAAATGAGGACCAGCTGGGTTGAAGCAGGAACGTTTTAGCCTTCCTGAGGCAGACGGAGCCTCAGCCTCAGACCCCTGCCATGCAAGCCCTTCTCCTATCACCCACTCTCTATTCTACTTCTTGGGGCTGAAGTTGTTGATATATTTCAGACCCTGCCTCCCCAGACCCTTCCCCCTGCAGCCCTGCTTAGAGGGCCAGCTGACTGCTCTCCTGTCCAGCCTGTCTGCCCTGGTAGTTGCCCTTCAAGCTGGGTAGTAGCTGTAGATATCAGGGGGTGCTGCTGTCCTCCAGGGCTTGGGAAAATATCCTACACTTGACCTTTCCCCCCGGCGGGAAGAGGAATGTTGAGGCCAGAGCTGAGTGGGATCTGCTGTCCTGGCAGGCAGCCTGCCTGCGCCTCTGGATGAATGATGGGGATGGGCTAAGAGGGTCAGAGACTCTCCCAGCACAGGCAGAAAAGATTGAGGGCCCCAGACTGGGCCAACCTCTCATCTTTGGGGTCCATTCCCCATGCCAGAGCCTTGGGCTGGCTCTCGAGGCTGTCCCTTCCTTCCTGAAACACTGAGCTGTGCGCAGTGTCCTCAGAGTCTGTCACAGCATCCTACTGTCTCCAGGGAGGCCAGGTTAGCTGCCCAGAGTTAACAGAGAGGGTACTGCGAGGGGGCGATTGTTGATTCTCAGTCTTCACATCTGAAAATGGCAATAGGGCTGGATTTGTGGTTTTCAAGCTGTGTTCGGACAAGCCCCAACGTTCCTCCAAGATGCCTCAGAGGCTATAAGGCAAAGGGAAGTATGTGTGTTGGGGTGTTTGGGGAGAGGTCAGGGGTGGGCCTCTTTCCAGCCACAGCAGCTCCCCGGTTTCCTGTTCACATGTTGGATCTTACTCCTGAACCCCTGGCAGTCTGGTCACTGCATCCTGCACTTCTCTGCTTGCCTTGCCTGTGAGTTCCTCCAGCACAAGAGCCTTCCTACCTCCAGGATTCTTATGACATTTCCTCCTGACCATCCTCCATACCTCCTTTCTGAGTTCTGTGCGCCTTTCAGTTCTCAGCTCCAACGTCATTCCTTTAGGGATACCTTCCCCAAATCCCCTCCCATGTCTGTATTAGGTCATCTAGTTGCATATCTCTTTCTTAACTCTACTTCAATTGCAACTCACTGTTGATCTGCTTATCTAATTATTTTCCCAGTGTCTGTCTCCTCCACTGCACTGTATGCTCACGAGAACTGGAATCAGGTCTGGATTGCATGCTGCTGTATCCCCTAGCACAGCACCTGGGACAGAATTGGCATTCAGTAAATATTTGTTGAGTGCTGAAACACTGCACAAAGGTTTTGCTGGGAAAAAAACCCAAAAAAACAAAAAAACTGGAAAACCACTGGCCTAGAGGCTCTCTCAGTCCCCTTCCAATTCCATTTTTTTTTCTTTGAGACAGAGTCTTGCTCTGTTGCCCAGGCTGGAGTGCAGTGGTGCGTGGTACGATCTTGGCTCACTGCAACCTCTGCCTCACGAGTTCATGCAATTCTCCTGCCTCAGCCTCCCGAGTAGCTGGGTTTACATGCATGTGCCACCATGGCCAGTTAATTTTTGTCTTTAGTAGAGGTGGGGTTTCACCATGTTGGCCAGGCTGGTCTTGAACTTCTGGCCTCAAGACATCCACCTGCTTTGACCTCCCAAAGTGTGGGGATTACAGGCATGAGCCATGGCGCCCGGCCCCCTTCCAGTTCTGCATCCACATCCTTAAAACTTGGATGCAATTACCTTCACCACCAAAATATTTCTGGCCCTCCTCATTAAAACCTTACCTGGCCTTTTCTTAATTTCCAGGGTGTTTAGAAGGGAGTGATGTAAACAGTAATGGGAAGAAAAATAAAGGAACTCCAAGAAAGGCAGGGTAATAGCCCCCTCCACCCAGTAGAGAAGCAGATGGGGTGGGGAGGACAGCCATCTGCTGGAAGAAGAGGACAGGGCCCAGCACTCAGACCTCCTCTGAGTCTCAGGGGTTTGTTTGTCTCACGGCACACCTGCCCCACATCTATTGAGATGCCTGGCAGGGGAGGAGTGAGCTGCCACTTAGGCTCCAGTGACCATAGCTCTCAGGCCAGCTGTTTCCTTGCCTTTGAATTAGTGGCTGACCCTGTCTTGTCCCCTGCCTGTTCCAAGCAGCCTGGGAAACTTCCAAGCATGTCTTTTACAGGCCAGATGTGTGTCCACTGGCTGTGAATTCCTGTATGGAGAACAGGTGGGTGGTAATTATTCTAGCAGGAGCTGAGCGTGACTGGAAGCTAAGGAGACAATTCTATGGAGCTGTCAAGAACAGAAACAACGTTCTTTTCCTGAGCTTGCTTTTATAGTGGGAGAGAGAGATGCAATCCAGGGCTGCGGCAGGAGTCTTGGCCCCTGTGGCAGGTTCTGCAGTGTCCTGGAAATTCCCATCCCCCACCCATCCATCCCCCGCCTCTCAATTGACATCCCACGTGTAGAGAACATCTGCTGTGTGCATATGCCCAGCACTTCTTCCCTTCCTTGAGTAACAGAAACTCAGTTTTCCTTTGGGAAACTCAAACTCCCCAATTCCATGCATTCCTAGTAGGGCTGCCAGCCAAGGGACTCTCCCAACCCTCCATTCTCAAAGGGTGAGTGTAGACCCAAGGTCTGTCAGACTCTTTCCTGGGGAAATTTGAATCTGAGTTGGAGTCACTACCCATAATGGAAGGCAGTTGCCTTAGAATCATCCAAAGTCAGACAGCTCATGAGTTCCTGCCACCCAGACCCCCAAAGCTGCCCTGGTCCCAGCCTTCTCAGGCCTGAGTGTTGAGGGCCTCCTTCAGTACCATGTATCTTTCCAACAAATTCTCTTTCACCACTTGTGTTTGCCAGAGCCAGCATCTGTAACTTGCAGCCAAAGCTGATGTGTATCCCATATGCTTGTATCCCAGCCTTCTTTTCCAGCCCTTTCTCTTTCTCATGTTCTACCTGAAAATCCATGTTTACTTTCCACACCCTGAAAACCTTGATGCCCCCTAACCTTTTTCCCCTGTCAGGACCTCTTAGGAAATAGTCTATACTCATTTTTTTTTTTTTTTGAGAGGGAGTCTGGCTCTGTTGCCAGGCTGGAGTGCAGTGGCATGATCTCGGCTCACTGCAATCTCTGACTCCTGGGTTCAAGCAATTCTCCTGCCTCAGCCTCCCGAGTAGCTGGGATTACAGGCGCACACCACCACGCCCAGCTAATTTTTGTATTTTTAGTAGAGGTGGAGTTTCACCATGTTGGCCAGGATGGTCTTGATCTCCTGACCTCATGATTCCCCTGCCTCGGCCTCCCAAAGTGCTGGGATTACAGGTGTGAGCCACTGCGCTGGGTCTATACTTTTCTTTATACTTCAGAGTAAATGAAAACATTCTCTTTGCTCTTCACTGGGGTAGATGCATTTCTAAGTGCTGACCAAGTGCCTTAGCATCTTGTTTCAGAAATCAGAAGTATTCATGAAGAGGTGGGAGAGAGACCTCAAGGGACAGAGTAGGCTTTCCCTAAAATGCCCTGCCATGAACCCTGACCCGTTCTCCTCTGTACTTATCCATTACTTGGATGCAGTGGGAATTGCCTTGTCCCAGACCTGGTCTGTTGGGCAGCTGTTTCTATCGGTTCTCTGGGAATTATCCCCTGATACTCGTTATGTTTTGTTCCCACTGGAGTTACCTGTCTCAAGCTGTAAGATCATGATTCTGTGCAACTAAGCACCTCCAGTGTGTGTAAGGTTCTGAGTTAGGTGTCTGAGATACAGCCGTTGATGTTTGCAGTCTTGTTGAGCAAACAGAGCCAAACCCACCACGTGGACTACATGACGCTGACTACATTAACTGAATGCTGTGGGAGAGCTGAGCCCATGGCCCTAGGATTGCAAAGCAAAGAGGGCTGGAGTCCACCTAGCCTGTCTGTCTCGGCTGGTGTATAAATTGGGAGTTCTTTTTTTTTTTTTTTTTTTTTGAGACAGAGTCTCACTCTGTTGCCCAGGCTAGAGTGCAGTGGCACAATCTTAGCTCACTGCAACCTCTGCCTCCCGGGTTCAAGTGATTCTCCTGCCTCAGCCTCCTGAGTAGCTGGGACTACAGGTCCCCGCCACCACGCTTGGCTAATTTTTTTTTTTTTTGTATTTTTAATAAAGATAGGGTTTCACCATGTTGGCCAAGCTGGTCTCAAACTCCTGATCTCAGTTGATCTGCCTGCCTTGGCCTCCCAAAGTGCTGAGATTACAGGTGGGAGCCACTGTGCCCGGCTAGAGTTCTTTTCATACAAGCAACAAGGACTCTAATTTTTATTTTTTGTTATTTATTAATTTATTTTTTGAGGCAGGGTCTTGCTCTGTCACCCAGGCTGGAGTATGTGCTGAGATCATGGCTCATGGCAGACATCACCTCCCGCAACTCTCCAGCCTCAGTTTCCCAAGTAGCTGAGACCACAGGTGTGTGCTACCACGCCTGGCTAATTTTTTTATTTTTTTTGTAGAGATGGAATCTCACCATCTTACCAAGGCTGGTCTCAAACTCCTGGGCCCAGTGATCCCCCCACCTCGGCCTCCCAAAGTGCTGGGATTATAGGTGTGAGCCACTGCGCCTGGCCAGGACTCTCATTTGTACATTAAAAAAGAGTAAGGTTACCACAAAGATTTTAGGAGCAAACAGAATAGAAATAAGAACTGAACAAGTAGATAGGAAGAAAGCCAGGAATCTAGGCAGTGATGGGGCTCCCAGCCCCAGGAACTCCTTGGGCTGTGTCTTTTTGGGGAGCTGCAATTGGATGGTTTAGTTATAACTGTGTCTCTGTATCAGGGTCAAATCATGAGAGAGAATCTGATTGGGCCAGTTTGGGTTGTTTGCCCCATTGCAAATATTGCAACTGGCTGTTCCATCAGACAACCTAGAAAAGGGAAGAGCAGTTCCCTAAAGGAAAATGGATGCTGGTAGGAGAATAAGAGATGAAGGATGCTGGGCAGACAGAGCCCGTGATAGTCACAGGCTAGAGGGTGCCACCCCGCCTTCTGGGTGCACTATTCCCTTGTGCTGTTCCCATAGCAACCATAGGTTGAGCAAAAGGCTGGAACCAATGAAAATCACTGGGTGCAGAGAGGGCTCAGTCCTCTTGTGTTATAGGTGGATAAACCGAGGCCCCAAGAGGGGAGGCCACTTGTCTGTGGTCACAGCCTTAGGTTTTCACCTGCAGCCAGTGTTGATGCTGAACCAGGAGTGCACAGAGTCAAACTGAATCCACAGGCTCTGCTTCTGGTAGGAATTTTCTGTACCAGAGACAGGGTGGGGGTGAGGGTCCATATGGAAGCCACTGGGAGGAGCCACCCTGCCTGTGAAAGGTTAATGCAGATGCTCTGTAAATATTTATCCACCTGCACTGGGCCCACTGGAGCTGGGAGGCAGAGTCAGCACCCCACCACTTCTAATACCATGCCCATGATGCAGAAAGGCCACTTTCGAGTCCCTGGATCCTGGACCCTGGAGAAGAAAAACTACCTGCTGGGATCTGCCCCCTGCACACACACAACACAGCCCCTGCTGTCTGTCTAGAGCTGTGTCTAGCTCCCGGCTCTAGTGAGGCTTTCTGAGTGATCCTTGGTTCTCCCAAAGTGACCCTTCTCCTGTGTCTCAGGACAGTCCACTGCAGAAGTCACCAGGCTCAGGCCTCCTTCCAGCCCCTGGCTCTTCCCTGCCAGGCCTAGCCAGATCTTCCCAGTCCCAGACAAGCCCTGCCTTAGTGTTTACAGTCTGCGAATGCTTATGGCCATTTCTGCTGCCCTGACGGAGCAGGGTGGACTCGCCCATTCTGCCTGCCCTTTTAAGTCAGTCATCAACTGTCCAGCCTTTGGCTCAGTCCAGCTGTTCTCCTCAGGGCCGGTGCCTGCAGCTGACAACCCCCCTGGGGACTCCTCCCTCCCCAGGGTTGGCAGGGTGCCTCTGTAGCCCCTTGGCTTTCTCTCCCCCATGCCACAGTCCCTTGGCATCTTTCTAATCCCCTCTCCCCCAGGAGGTCTTGTTTTAGCCTCATCTGATCAGCCCTCACCTCCCTTCTCCTGGCTGTTCCAGCCTCTAGCTTGAGATCCCAGGGGATGGGGAGGGGACAGGCCCTGTTTCCACCATGCTCGGTCTTTTCCCATCCAGCTGGCATGGGGAGGATCTTCCCTTGCTGGCCTTCACACGCTGTGCCGTTTCCGTCTGCTTCCAGCTCATTAGTGCAGGTATGATGGGAGCCAGACTTGCCTCTTGCCCAACACTGACCTCACGGCTCCTGCTCAGCGACCCCTTCCTGCGCCCTGCCCCAGCTCCCGGTGCTTCCCACCCAGTCTGGAACACTTGGATACAGCACACAGTGTGCAGCCTCCTCCCTACACCTGGCCCCTCCACAGGTTCTCTCTCTCTCTCTCTCTTTCTCTTTGGAAGATTTTCCCTGGCCTGGTTCCCTTTCAGGGTCTGGAAATGGAGAGGCCTTTCTGCCTGGGCAACCTGTGGGTCTAGCCAAACCTTCCTCAGCCAACCCCAAGCCAGGGTGAAAGTCCACTGGCAGGTTTTGTTGGGGTGAGCTGAAGAGGTCATGAACCCCCAGGGCTGGACAGGACCCCCTCAAATCATCTTAGCCCTTTCACTGTCTTCTGGGAAATATTACAACCATCCCAGATTGCTGAGCATTTAACCAGTTTTATAGGACAACTGACTTCCCAACTTCCCCTATGAACATTTTTTTTTTTTCTTTTTTTTTTTTTTGAGACACGGTCTCACTCTGTCGCCCAGGCTGGAGTGCAGCGATGCGATCTCAGTTCACTGCAATCTCCACCTCCCGTGCTCAAGCGATCCTCCCACCTCAGCCTTCCGAATAGCTGGGACTACAGGGCACGCGCCACCATGCTTGGCTAATTTTTTGTATTTTTGGTGGAGACAGGGTCTTGCTATGTAGCAAAGGCTGGTCTTAAACTCCTGAGATCAAGTGATCCACCTGCCTCAGCCTCCCAAAGTGCTGGGATTATAGGTGTGAGTCACCGTACCTGGCCACAAACCTTTTTTAATGTATAGAATCTCTTGCTGCCCTCACTCCCTGCACATACTCACCCACCTAGCCTGTGTTGCACCGACTTATTTTCCACTGCAGTTTTTGTCAACTCCCCTTTACTCGTGCTCAGTGAATGTGAAGAATACTGCTCACTGTCCTCTATACAGGACAAACAAACAAACGAAGAAAACGCCTTGGTATAGGTGAAGATCTGACAGAGCCTGCCCTTGGCCTCCTTTTTCTCCAGGCTGAGGGGTTTCAAGGTCGTTCTTCTGAGGACATATAGACTGCCCATCCTGCTGCTCCTTCATGCCTTGCCCTCTTGGTTTGCCCTGAGTTATCGCCACCTCTGTTAAGGACTCCAGCAGCTGAGCCTGTACTTCTAGCCCAGGTAGGCATTGAAAAGCACATGTGGGTTGTGAAATCACCATAGTGAGTCACAACCAGCATTAAAAACCAAACAGGGCCGGGTGTGGTGGCTCACGCCTGTAATCCTAGTACTTTGGGAGGCTGAGGCAGGTGGATCACCTGAGGTCAGAAGTTAAAGACCAGCCTGGCCAACATGGTGAAACCCCGTCTCTACTAAAAATACAAAAATTAGCTGGGCGTGGTGGTGGGTGCCTGTAATCCCAGCTACTAGGGAGGCTGAAGCAGGAGAATTGCTTGAACCTGGGAGGCAGAAGTTGCAGCAAGCCGAGATGATGCCATTGCACTCTAGCCTGGGCAACAAGAGCGGAACTCTGTCTCAAAAAAAAGAAAAAAAAAAAGTAATTAGCATGAGTTGTGGTTAAAAGGTTTGAAAGCCACTGCTCCCAGCTGACATGTGCTGCTGGTACCATTTGGTGTGGAAGTGGGGACACAGTCATCTGTGAGCCTGACGGGCCCCATTGTTTCCTTAGATTCAGGGCATGTGGAAGAAAAGACCAGAGAAGGCAAAACCTGGGACACTGTGTCTCCTGGAACCCAGGGGAGCAGTATGGGCTATGGGATGGTTGTTGGGGGAATGGAGGGTGGGGGTGGAAGGGCTGCAGGTCAGATGGTCCCCGGAGTTCCTTTTGGCTCTGAGGTTCTGCTGAGGCCCACTTCACACTACTTTTACCTTTCCTCTCCCACATGCTGGGAGAGTAACCCCAGGTCCTTTGGTTCCGACTCCTCCTGCCATGAAGTATAGTATTAGGAAGCAGTGTAGTTCTAATTCCTTGTCACGTGGGATGCCCCCTGTGACTGGGCATGCAGCAGTTCAGAGATCAAGATTGCCATCTATACAATGGGAAGCATGTACTGTTGCTGTCACCTCCTCCTTCTTCCCCAGGTGGATTTCTTGTCCAGAGACAAGAAAGAAAGATGTTTGACTTGACTTCATGAGGCAGCCTCAAAGCATGCACTTGGCTCTTCTTCCTTCAGCTGTTACCTAGCCCGGTTGGCATTTTCCTTGCAGTTTTGGGGCAGTTCCCTAGTATTGAATGAATGAACAGAATGAACAGACTGCAAACTCTGTGAAGGGGCCTGGCACATAGAAGATGCCCAAGAAATGTCGGCTGGGAGAATGGGTTGCCTCTTGTGTGTCCTTTTTGGTGACCAGGCAGCACCGTAGCTCGTCAGGCCCACTCTGGGAGTTGTCAAGAATTCCTTCCCCTTTGCCATGGGTTGAGAGTTCATGTCGGAACAAATCCGGTGGACATAGTCCTGACCATCAGCAGCTCAAGCAGTGCAGAAGCTCCACACGGCTTTCTAAGTTTTTGTTTTTTAACAACAGGGTCTTGCTACGTTGACCAGTTCTCAAACTCCTGGGCTCAAGCAATCATTTCGCCTCAGCTTCCCGAGTAGCTGGGACTACAGGTGTGCACCACCATGCCTGGCTACATATTTGTGCTTTATATCCTCCTCCTCTTCCTATCTCAGGAACCCTCCACACAGTTACCATGAACTTCATCTTGTAGCCTCTCCTTCCCACGTCTTATCCCTGGGGAAATGTTGTGTGAGGGTGAGGTAGAGATACAAAGACAGTTGGTCCCAATATTTAAAAATGAGGACCAGTCCTCCCATGCCATCTCCCTGGCCCTTCAGTCTCTTTCTCCTGGTCTCCCGGGATTACTCAGTTCTCTCCACTGACTTTGGGAAAACCTGCTGTTGTGTGATCAGCAACCCCTGAGCTAGCTCATTACTCAAGGGAGCCATCAGAGGTTGAAGGACCCCTAGCCAACAGCAGCGAGGTCCCTGGGGCTTCAGGAGGCTGGGCCATTCTGCCTTCCCACAGGTCAAGATCTCAATGCCCGAGATGAGGTGCCCAAGGCCAAGGGTGGAGAAGAGGTCTTGGGCAAAGAGAGGTCATGAAATCTTAGGAAAACCCTGGGCCTTTCACAGACTCATACTCCTTAAAGATCTTCCTTCCATGTAGAAACCCCTTCTACAATGCCTCATCCAGGCTCTCTCTGAATACTACCAGTGTTAGAGAGCTCATTCATTACTCTGCAGTGGGATCTGTCCTACTGTTGGAGAGCTCCAGGTGCTGCATTTACTAGAGCGGAAATCTGTATTTCCATGTTTTTTGCTGTTCCTAGTCCTGAATCTGAAACTCCATTGTGAACCCCACTGTGATAGGTAAAGTATTTTTTTTTTTGAGATAGATTCTTGCTCTGTTGCCCACGCTGGAGTACAGTGGCACGATCTCGGTTCGCTGCAACCTCCACATCTCAGGTTCAAGTGATTCTTGTGCCTCAGCCTTCCAAGTAGCTGGGATTATAGGTGTACACAACCATGCCTGGCTATTTTTTGTAATTTTAGAAGAGACGGGGTTGTGCCATGTTGTCCAGGCTGGTCTTGAACTCCTGGAGTCAAGCATCAGCCTGCCTCCACCTCCCAAAGTGCTGGGATTATAGGGCTGAGCCACCGCGCCTGGCCTGATACAATACTATTAAGTTTCCATTTTATGTGACACCTCGGTAGCTTTGACTAGAGTTGACCATGGTTTCCTTCTATAAAACATCTCTTTCATTGGGTTCTATGGCACTTACCCTTTCCACTTTGGATTTTTCTTCACTATCTCCTTTGCAGGATATTCTCCTTTCCCCAACCTTGAAGTATGAATTAACTCTTTTTTTTTTTTTTTTGAGACGAAGTTTCGCTCTTGTTGCCCAGGCTGGAGCATAATGGCGTCATCTCAACTCACTGCAACCTCCGCCCCCCAGGTTAAAGCGATTCTCCTGCTTCAGCCTCCCGAGTAGCTGGGATTACAGGTGTGCGCCACCAAACCTGGCTAATATTTATGTTTTTTGTTGTTGTTGTTGTTGTTGTTGTTGTTGTTTTTAAGTAGAGATGGGGTTTCACCATGGTGGCCAGGCTGGTCTGGAACTCTTGACCTCAGGTGATCCACCTGCCTCAGCCTCCCAAAGTGCTGAGATTACAGGCATGAGCCACCTTGCCTGGCCAAAACTCTTAACTCTTAAAAAAATATTATAGAGGCATATGTTGTGTATCATATAATCTGCCATTTTCAAGTGCATAATTCAATTTTTAGTAAATTTACCAAGTTGTACAACCATCACTGTAAATCAATATTAGAACATTTTATCATCCCAATAAGATGTGATGCCCATTTACTGTTAACCCCCTCCCCAAACTCTCCCTAAAATACACTTTTTGTCTCTCTCTCTCTTTTTTGGAGACAGAGTCTCTCTATGTTGCTCAGGCTGGATTTGAACTCCTGGGCTCAAATGATCCTCCCGCCTCGGCTTCCTGAATAGCTGAGACTACAGGTGTGCACTACACCCAGATAATTTAAAAAATTTTTTTGTAGAAATAGAGTCTTTTTGTAGAGACAGAGTCTTGCTATGTTGCCCAGGCTGGTCTTGAACTCCGGGCCTCAAGTGATCCTCCCAGCTCAGTCTCCCAAAGTGCTGATATTACAGACATGAGCCACTGTGCCTGGCTCCTGAGCCCTGGATTCTATCCAAGATGGCACTAGACCTTTAAGGAGGTTGTATTAGTTTATTTTGAACCAGTAGCTACCTAGGCTCTCCCTATTCACTGCTGAATAGTTTGCACCACTGTCTCCCCCAAATTTGGGCCATTTCACATGAGCTGCTATCAAAGCAAGTATCTCTTTTTTTTTTTTTTTTCCTTTTTTGAGATGGAGCCTCTCTCTGTCGCCCAGGCTGGAATGCAGTGGCCTGATTTTGGCTCTCTGCAACCTCCACCTCCCGGTTCAAGCAATTCTCCTGCCTCACCTCCCAAGTATCTGGGATTACAGGCACACGCCACTGTGCCTGGCTAATTTTTGTATTTTTAGTAGAAAGAGTTTCACCATGTTGGCCAGGCTGGTCTCAAACTCCTGACCTCACGTGAACCGCCTGCCTCAGCCTCCCACAGTGCTGGGATTATAGACTTGAGCCACCAAGCCTGGCCCAAAGTAAGTATCTCTTATCCTTAAGTTATTTATTTATTTCTCTGGACCAAGATGTAAGACTCTTTTACTTATCTCTATTAAATCTCTAGATAAGATCAGTTTATATTTTGCTTCTATTGTCCAATTTTATAATTTATTCTTCCAGTTCTATGTCATGTGAAATTTTGATAAAAATTATTTTTCTTTTCCCTTCTTTCTTTTTTTTATTTTATTTATTTATTTTTTTTGAGATGGAGTTTTGCTCTTGTTGCCCAGGCTGGAGTGCAATGGCACAATCTCGGCTCACCGAAACCTCTGCCTCCTGGGTTCAAGTGATTCTCCTGCCTCAGCCTCCTGAGTAGCTGGGATTACAAGCATACACCACCACGCCTGGCTAATTTTTTTTTTGTATTTGTGGTAGAGATGGGGTTTCTCCATGTTGGTCAGGCTGGTCTGGAACTCCCAACTTCAGGTGATCCGCCCACCTCAGCCTCCCAAAGTGCTGGGATTACAGGCGTGAGCCACTGTGCCTGGCCTAAAAATTATTTTTCTGATCTCAAATTGTGAGAGGTGATATCCCTGTCTCATGTATGTTTATAGATCTCAATGACCTCCATTCATTCATCAATATGGGGAATGGTTGTTTAAACATCTCCACATATGTCTAATTTCATTACTATGGGCACCATATTTTCTCACCCTATCCACATTGAATATCATTTCCATTTCATTTGAATATCATTAAAAATAGGACAACATTTCTCTGGTCAGAAACCCCTTGAAAAATGAACTGGGGCCAGGTGTGGTGGCTCACGCCTGTAACTAGCACTTTGGGAGTGCTAGCTTTGGGAGGCCAAGGCGGGAGGATTGATTGAGACCTGGAGTTTGAGACCAGCCCTGGGTAACATGGCAAGACCCTGTCTTTACAAAAAAAATACAATAATTAGCCGAGCTTGGTGGCGTGTGCCTGTAGTCCCAGCTGCTTGGGAGGCTGAGGTGGGAGCATCGCTTGAGCCCAGGAGGCAGAGGTTGCAATGAACCGAGATCAGGCCACATCATTCTAGTAGAGCAAGACTGTCTCAAAAAGAAAAAAGAAACAGGGTTGAACGGGGTGTGGCTTAGTTTGTGTGAGCCTGGCTGTGGTAATCACAGCTTTGCCTTCTCTTCCTCAGTCTCTCCACCTACTCCTGACTGAGACATGCCCAGCCTTCTAGCCCCAACTCAGACAGCATCTTCTCTAGCACCTTCCCTGACCAATCATCCTATGCTCCCAGCCTGGATTAGGTGCCCTGTCCTTGTATTCACATTGCACCCTGATCTTACCTCACTCACAGCGCTTACCATGATGTATACTATCTGCCTTTCCTAGTATACTGGAAGCTGCTTGAGGGTAGGGACCGTCCTTAACCTTATTCTTCTTAGCAACCCTGATGCCTGACAAAGGGATACTCAAGAAATAATGGCTGAAATGTACCAGGCACTCCTCAACTATCTGTTTGATGTCAAGCACATAAGGCTTCTCTGTCTATGGAGCAAAGCTATGAGGGAGGCTGAGGAGCAGGCGGGCTTGGAGATGTATATTGTGACACCTGGGATGATATAACTTCAACATGAGTTTGTGGGATCAGAGCAGAACCTGAGGCCCAGCAAGAATGAGTGACTGGGGACAAGATCCTGACTGAGGCTGAGTCCCCAGAGGAACCGGGGGGTCCAAAGGGAGTAGGGAATTCAGACAGGGTTTAGAAAAGTAGAGGTAGCTGGAGCAAGGAAGAGATGCAGTCCGGCTGGTGGATCATGGCGGCAGGAGCCCAGGGGCCAGGCCAGACCTGCTGCACTGGCAGCTCCTCACTTTCTAGAAAAGAGGAGCCACGGGAGGATGCAGTGCTGGGAAGCAGGATGGGCATTGTTTTAAGTGTGTCAAACACCTGTCTGGCATGTATCTGGCTTTATGTTTAGATGTTTATTTTGGGGTGACTTTAGGGGGGGTTGATGAGATTAAGATCATGCTGCTTCCTCCTCACCCAAGTGACTCCTCCCTGTTGACCAACAGACACCAGTTTCAGAATTCCAGGTAATTATCTGCCCTCTCTGGGGTCAGCTGGTGACTTGGATGTGGTAAAAAGATTCTTTTTTTTTTTAACTTTTTTTTTCCCCCCCCCGAGAGTGAGTTTTGTTCTTGTTTTGCCCAGGCTGGAGTGCAATGGCATGATCTCGGCTCACTGCAACCTCCGCCTCCCGGGTTCAAGCGATTCTCCTGCCTCAGCCTCCCGAGTAGCTGGAATTACAGGTGCGTGCCACCATGCTCAGCTAATTTTTTTGTATTTTTAGTAGAGATGGTGTTTCGCCATGTTGGCCAGGCTGGTCTCAAACTTCTGATTCAGGTGATCCACTCGCCCTGGCCTCCCAAAGTGCTGGGATTACAGGCGTGAGCCACCATGCCTGGCCAGATTCTTTTTTCTGAGTGAAGGAGCTCATTAGAGCTAAGCTCCACATGCATTGACCCCAGCCTTCCCCTCCAACCTCCTCCCTTTCCATAACCTTATTTCTATGGAAACTTCAGCCATATAGCTTCTTGCAATCCTTCCAGTCACTCAGGCTTTGCATGTGCGCTGTCTTCACCTTGGCACGCCCCGCCCTTCCCCACCCTTCCCCATAAGCTGAATTGCTTCTTAGACTTTAAGATTTAAGTCAGAGGCCGGGCACAGTGACTCACATTTGTATTCCCAGCAGTTGGGATGCTGAGGCGGGTGGATCACTTGAGCTCAGGAGTTCGAGACAAGCCTGGGTAACATGGTGAAACCCCATCTCTACATAAAAGACAAAAAGTAGCCGGGCATGGTGGTGTGTGCCTGTGGTTCCAGCTACTTGGGAGGCTGAGGTGGGAGGATCACTTGCGCCCGGGAGGCAGAGGTTGCAGTGAGCAGAGATTGTGCACTCCAGCCTGGGTGAAAGTAAGACCCTGTCTCCAAAAAAGAAAAAAGAAAAAAAAAGATATAAGTCAGAGACCAGGCGTGGTGGCTCATGCCTGTAATCCTAGCACTTTGGGAGGCCAAGGACAGTGAATTACTTGAGCTCAAGAGTTCAGAATCAGCCCGGGCAACATGGCAAAACCCTGTCTCTACAAAAAGTACAAAATTTAGCTGAGTATGCTGGTGCACGCCAGTAGTCCCAGCTACTTGGGAGGCTGAGATGGGAGGATCTCTTGAGCCTTGGAGTTTGAGGCTGCAGTGAACTGTGATTGTGCTACTGCACTCCAGTCCGGATGACACAGCAAAACCCTGTCTCTAAAAAGATTTAAGTCAGAGTCAAAGTTTTCTGAGATGTGTTCCCCAACCAAGCCCCTCCTCACACAATTAGCAGTTTTTAGTGAGTCCAAAAGACTGTGTCAATTCCCCTATGGAAACACTTGACATCACCAAGGGAGTGAAGTTGTCCCTGTGCCTAGCACAGTGCCTGACACATATTAGGTGCTCAAAAAAATGTCTGTGGAATGGGAGGGCATCATGATCTCAGCCAAACAGGCTGAACTTGAGAAGCGGGTGCTTGGAAGCATCTCAGGCAGTGAAAGGAATTCCAGGCTCCACAAAATAATGTGGCTGAGGACACTGACACACATCCTGAGACGGAGGGTGCAGGTAGGAGGTCTCAGCAGCTAGGCAGGGGTGGACAGTGTGTGTGTGAGTTGCGGGGGGCACTCCGTGGAGCAGTGGCTTCATCAGAAATGGGGACTGTTTCCCTTCAACCATCATGGACCCTTCCCTGTTTCTTCTTGTCAGCCAGAGGAGGGAAGCTGCTGACAGCTTATCTCCAATATGCCCTCCAGGACCCTCGAGCCACCCCTCTCCACCAGCGACTTTGGCACTTGCACTCACCATCAGAGATGTTCCCAAGCCCCGAGGCCCTGCCCTGACATGCATCGTGACTCTCGGCTTCCCTGGGCCAGATGGCCAGATAGCTCCCAGTTTCTTGCAGCAGCTGAAAGAGTTAAAGGCCTGGGAGTCAGGAGGCCCTGGTTCAAGTGCGGGCCAATAACCAGTCATGTGACCTTGGGCCAGCATCTCTCCCTCTTTGGGCCTCAGTTTCCCCAGCTATAAGTTGAAGAAATGGGATGGCTGGTCTTGGGGAGTCCCCTCCGCATGCTCATTCTGTGGACCCTGCAGTTCCTTGGATCCACATGCTCTCCTTATCTGTCTGTTCCTCAAATCAAAATCTTAGTGTTGACAGGGAATTTGTAAAAATCTTCTTCATATAGATGAGGAATCTGAGGCCCAGGGAGGGGAAGGGGTGTGATCAGGAAGATGTACTAAGGGCAGATGCAGAATTCCAGCCGGAGTCTGTGCTCCCAGACATGATCTGACTTTGGTTTTAACGACTGCTTTGAACGGAACAATTCTTTGCGTCAAAGCTGCCCATGTGCCTAGCATAGGTTCACATAGGGTATGGCTGGTGCCTCTTCAGCCTTCTGTGGGCAATCAGTTCAGGGTCCATACCTTTCCATCCTGTAGCAGGAGCCAACCTAGACCAAGTCCTGGTGGGGAGATCTGAGCTCTAGCCTTCTCTGTGTAACTGACTAGCTGTGTGACCCTGGGCAAGTCACTCCACCTCTCTGGCTTTATTGCTTTGTGGTTATATGAGCCCCATTGGGCTCTAAGCTCTAGGGAACATGGACTTGCCTGTTCTATTTTAATCCCGGGACTTGGCTTTCAAAGTAAAGCTTTTTAGTTGAAATTTCAGAGAGAATCTCATTTGTGCAGCAGCCAATGATGTCTGTATTTAATCAGCCCGCAGAAGTCTTAGGTCACTGACTGGCCAGTGAAAGGGCTGCCCATGGGCCAGGTGCTCATCTTTGGTTCAGTCCATTGTGGCCTGGAGTGTTATGTCACTGATAAGTACAGTTGCTTTTTCTAGGCATTGTTTAGAAAGGTATCTATTGGATCTCTGTTTTCTTGGTGAGGAAACTGGCTCAATGAGTCACTTAGCCCAGGCCACAAAACTGGTAAATGATGGTGCTGAGGTTAGAACCACAAAGCTCCGTGTTCTTCCCACTACTCTAGGACCCATAGCTATGGACTAGTCATGCAGAGCACAGGGCAGTCCATTGAGGGCTATGGGGATTTGGTGGAAGCAGCAAACTTTCCAGATGGAGGGAGGTGCCCAGGAAGTCTTCATGGAAGAGGCGGCCTTTAAAATGGGAGTTTAAACAAACAGGCAGGGCTGGTGAAGAACATTTCAGATCAAGGAAATAATGTTAGCCAAGGTGTTTGGGTGAGGGGATGGGTGAGAGGAAACTGGGCGGGATTCTGAGAGGGTGAGACTGTGTGGAGCGTCAGCATACATGGCTGGGAGGGTTATGAGACAAGCTTGTGTATCAAACTCAATAAGAAGTTTGGGATTGATTTGTGAAGTAGTGGAGATCCATTGAAGGTTGTTGAGCAGGTGAGTGACTTGATCAAAATTGGGCTGCCAGAAAATGTATGGTTAGTTCCCTGTAAATCTGTTCCTCCTGGGAGGCACAGGCTGTTTCACCTTTGCTGTTGTCTTCAGTCAGAGATGGGGAGGAACGGAGCAGAGCTGAGGAGATACTGCTGGCACCGTTAGGTGGAGGACCAGAGTAGGAGTAAGAAGAGAGTGGGCAGGGCCAGGCCTTCACCTCGGGTCGTGGTGGGTGAAGAGGAGGAGGAGGAGCTGGAGACGACTTTCCTTCCTCCCTTGGCCATCAGCCTCCTCTGGCCTGAGGTCTGGTCTGGTGAGGCAGAGTACAGAGCATGCCTGCGCTGTCTGTGTGAGTTCCTGAGGAGTGAGATCTTTAATTTTTGTCTGCTGAGCCCCGATGGGCGAGAGGCCAGCCTGTGTTACAACCTCCTGGGGGCCCCTGGGCCAAGGCACTCAGTCCACAGTGGACGGAAACAAGGAATGAGTCATTCAGACTAGGACTAGCTGGGGCCCACTGGGATCTGCCGCACCTCGCCTGCCCTTCAGCTTGGTGTCTGTGCCCTTTCCTGGGGATTTGCCAGGTCTGGGTCTGTTCCTGAGGGACTGGGGCCCTAGAGAGGGTATTGGGGGCACCAGGGCAAACCTCATGGAGTCCCCACTCTCCACAGATGATCCAGGGAAAATGGACTCAGGGGATGATGGCAGAAGGCATCGTCTTCCTCTCTTTGCCTTGACAATGGAGAGTGAGAGGGAGCTGGCTTGCAGGCCTCCCTGGGGAGAGCTTGTTTTAGGAAAGACCCTACTGTAGACCTTCCTCTCTGCCCCTGCAACCCTCATCCCTCAGGGTATGAGGAGTGTTACTATGACCCAGCTCAAAGCCAAGGTGGGCACAGGTTGGAAGACCCCAGCGACAGCCAAGGAAAGCTGCTGCTTGTCCTTTTTTGTCCTCCAATTCCTGCACAGCCATTCTAGAAGCCTAGATAGGCCTGCACAATCCCCCAGCCCACAGGATTTTCTTCCTGGGAATTTGGAAAGAATAATCCAGGTACATGAGCTCTGCCCATCTGGGTAACTCTCTCCACCTCCAGCAGAGCATATGAAGTCCCCTTGGTCTCACTGGGAGGAATTACAGGGAGGAGGTCTTCCAGCTGCTCACGCTGTTGTTCTGCTCAGGTCTTCAGAGACTCTGCTTGAGGAGAAGTTATGCTTCAGGCCCCCCCGGGGGTTTAGAAGATTCCTCCACCTTTCCACCCCCAGCCAGGGACTGAAGGAATTTATGCAGGTAAATAGGAAATGATGTCTCAGCTTACAGTGAAAGGCACGGAGCTTTCAGATCAGCTCACCCGTGCACCAGAGACTGGAAAGGAAGGGAAGCGAAGTGAACTAAATGATTTAGAAGAGCTGCCCATTTCCCATCATTGCAGGACACCCTCGCGTGACTGCAGTGTGCTGCAGGGGAAACTGCATGGACTTTGAAATTGTTCTGACTTTTTAGTTGAATCCTGGCTCAGCTCCTAGCTGTGTGACCTTGAGCAAGCAACTTTACCCCTCTGGGCTTATGAAATGGGAATGGCAACACCTCTACCACACAGCGTAGACATTATATATATGTCATTTTTCTTTCCCAAAGAGAAAAGCTACGAGTTGAGATGAGCTCTATTCAGCAATTGCAGACTACTTGATGGAGGTCGGGTGAGCGTGGCTGTGACTTCCTTCCTTCTCCTTTGTGGGTGCGAGTCAGATTCACCGCCCTGACTCAGAGGGGACCCCTAGCTGGTAAACAGGCCTGAGGAGAATGGGGGATGCTTGGTGGGGGCTGACCTGTGACCGCAGTCCCATGCAGCCATTATCACCCCGCCACATCACAAACAGCTGTGCATGCTTCCAGCTCTGAGAAAAACGCAGCTGTAGGTGGTTTCCCCTCCCCTGGAACCTGGCATTGGTTTAGCATCTGGGACCAGACAAACCAGGAGTGAATCCCAGCACACCCACCTACTTGCTTGTGACTGTGGATGAGTCATTCACCTCCCCGAGCCTTCATTTCCTCATCTGCTATGTGGAGAAATAATAGCACTTCTTCATCAATAGCGCTTCTCATTAAATGAGAAAGTGACTATAAGATGACTTCGCACAGTGCCTGGTATCTTTTGAGTGATCAAGAAATATCAAGGCTGGACGTGGTGGCTCTCGCCTGTAATCCCAGCACTTTAGGAGGCCGAGATGGGCAGATCACTTGAGTCCAGGAGTTCAAGACCAGCCTGGGCAACATGACGAAACCCCGTCTCTCCAAAAAGTACAAATTAGCCGGGCGTGGTGGCATGCACCTGTAGTCCCAGCTACTTGGCGGGCTGAAGCTGGAGGATTGCTTGAACCCAGGAGGTGGAGCTGAGATTGTGCCACTGTACTCCAGCCTGCGTGACAGAGTGAGACCCTGTCTCAAACAAACAAACAAGCAAACAAACAAGCAAACAATGAAATATCAGTTGGTAAATGGAGTAGTAGTAATTGACACCTGCCCCTGGCCCCATGACAGGGTAAATAGGGCTGGCTAGCTAGTTTGTCCTGAAGAGGAAATGGCAAGACAAGAGTATCATTATCTCAACTTTCAGATAAGAAAGTAGAAGCCAAGTGAAGCTCAGAACTGTGCTCCATTCACAAAAGACAGAAATGTTCCCACATGGTTGTGGGAGGCCCCTGTGAAATACAGGCCAGCTCACCTTACCTTTGCAGGAGCATCCATACCATAGCTACCACCACCAGCCAGCATGTCATGCCCAGGCGGAGGAGACAGGCACCGGCAGACCAGGGCAGGGTGGTTGTGAATTCTGGAAGGGATGCCAGGTCATGGCATCTAAGGTGGAATGGTTCTGGCAGCCTTTGCGGGCCTTAACAACCTCACACAGGAGGGAGTCGGCGCCTCTCTGTACGGCCTCCACCTTCCAAACTGGAGGCCGAGGCTGCACAGTGCAGGGGTCCCAGCTGCCCAGTGTCTGCAGCAGAACATCCAAGCCCATGAGCGGCTCCCATCTGGAAGGCTGGGGGCGCAATCAAACCTTCCTTCAGTGATTCTTCCCTCTGATTAACCAGGAAATGTGTTATTTGTTCTAAGCAGGGGAACGAGCTCTCCTAGGGAGAGGAATTCAGGGCTGGAGGTCCAGTTACTTCCAAGGAAGAAAAATCCCTGGAATTCTGTCAGGAGTCTGGGTCTCAGCAACGGGGGCCGAAATGCGGCCCTTATTTGCCAAATTAGTTCAGGTTCTGATAGATCTCTGGCTGCCAACATTATTCCAGTGAGACATGGAAAAGCAGTGAGTTTGCCCTGGGAGTCCAGGAGACTGCTGTCCCTTGCATGGGGTATGTGTCTGGGCAAACCTTCTCCCTGCTGGAGTCTTTTTATCAACCCTTTAGACTCCCTCTGCAGAGTTTTCCAGAGATGATTTTCCTCCCCAGACCCAAGAGATGGGTGGGTAGGCTTAGCAGCATTCTCATGAGGGAGAAAGCTTTGATCAGGGGGTGGGAAAGTGACACACGGCGAGTCGGGGCCGTGCTGAAAACAGCTTCCCTTCTTTCACTGGGCCAAGAGGATTGAGAGGCAGAAAGTTCTGATAACCCACATCTCCAGGGAATTACACAGTGGGCTGGCAGGCAGGGAAGAGGGCATTTGGGGATATGCCCTAGAGCTCCTTTGGTGGTGATAGTGGTGGGGTGGTTGGAAAGGTCATGATTCAATTGTGAAGAGGGCTCCAGGCATACAAGCCTGGGGTGGAGGCAAGGCACTGTAACCTTAAAAGCTTGGGCATGGGTGGAAAATGATCCAGGTTTGAATCCTGCCTCTGCTGTTTATCAGCTGTGCCATCTTGGGCAAACCAGTAGCCATTGTCAGCCTCAGTTTCCTCCTTTGTATGTGTGGAAATCATAATGCCTCCTTTGGTGGGTTAAATCCACCAATTGATGTAACATGTTTAGCATGGTGTTTGGGCTACAGTAGGCTCTATCAGTTCTGGCATGTTAAAAAAAATAAAAAGCCAAACTCAAGTGTTTGTGGGATTGGAGATTCTGAAGAGCTGCAACCAGTCCCAGCAATTAGAGGGTAAGGGAGATTTGGGCAGTAAGTAGGTGGCTGGACAGAGTGTGGCGCTGGGATGGGGTAGAAGATGCCAGTCTTTGGAGTAGATGAACCGGGTTGTGGTCCCTCCGGCGAACAGGGTGGGAATGTCCAAGGACCACTTGTACTTACTGAGGAGTGGAAGGGACGCCTGATGGTGAGAGAAAGTGTGTCTGCGTGAGGGTTTTGGCGGAGGCGAAGGGTGAGGGATGAATGGGCGGCAGACTTCCAGAAATGCAGACGGAGGAGATGGAGCAGTAATAATGACTTGGACACACAGGAGGAAAAAATAGCTCAGGGACGAAGATGACGCCAAGGTTTCTGGCTTTGGGAGGCCCACGGGGAACTGGGGTGGGTCTTGAGGGATCTACAGGGGAGCTCCTGAAGGAACTGGGTGGGTTCCGGGGAGAGGAAGGGAGCCCAGAACTACAGAGGTGGGTGGATATCTGGGCAAGGAGAGGTAAGTGTGGACCTGGGGCTTCCACAGCTGTGAAGGAGCAGCGTCCCAGGAACAGAACTCAGCATTCTGGGAACTAAGGGGCATTCATGGTCAAATGCAAGGGGTAGGGTTCCAGGAGACCTTTAGAGCCAGCCCCAAAGGCAGCAAGTACATGAACCTGGATCAGAAGCTGCTACCCAGAACTCAGTTCCTCTGTCTTAAAATGGGTCTAATGATAACAGCCCTCCCCATTTGATGGGATTATTGTGTCCTTCAGTTAGCCATCCATTTCACACATGTTTCTTGGCTGTTCTAGGTTCTGTAGAAACAGTGGTGAGCAATGCAGACAAGATATCTATTGCTTTACAGCTATCATTGTGGTTTGGGAAGTCAGACAAGAAATGATTTTATAGGTTGTTGAACAGGACTTTTCCTCTGCTCTTGGAATATCTGCTGAAGCCACAAAGAACAATGAGAGCTAAATATTCTTGCATTCTGAAGAGAAGTACTAGGCACCTTACTAAAGGCAGAACAGGTTCAACAACAATCAAACCACATCCCTCAGTGCCAGTCTACAAATGAAAGGGATGAAGAAAGTCACTGAAGCATAACACTGTTGCATTTGTGGGCAGGGCTGAGATTTCCCCTGAGGGCACTCCCCAACACAAACCAAATGAAGGGAGATCCCAGAGAGAACCAGTCATCTGCAAGAAGAGGAGGTTGTGTCCCTGTAACTGTCCCCCAACTGATGCTGACTATGTTGCTGGATGTTGCAGGCACCTTGGTGCATTAAACTACAGCAAGATAGTTCATGGGAGACCCCAACATATGTCTTTAGGAATTGAGGACATAAATAAATGAAGAGACTTGTGTGCATTTCCTGTCTGGAGAATTCTGATCTTGAAGCCTGGCTGGAGTGGCCTGTGTGGCAAGGTAAGAAGGGGGCAGGGTGAGGAGCAGCCAACCAACCCACCATTGTTTTGCCTGGCATAGGTGGGACAGTCCTATGAGAGACAGAGGATGCAAGGGTCTGCGAGAGGTTGACCAGAGAGTGCTTTGCTATGGCAACTCAGGGTGGAGGTCCTGTAGAGAATCTCCCAAGAACCCACATATGTGCCCATTAAAAAGCCAGTGCTTGGCACCTGCCAACCAAGGGTACCTGTCACATAAGGCTTTGCTACTTTTCCTCTAACACCTCTCCCCAAACCTTGACAAAGAGGAGCCATAGCAGAAAAGGAAGGTCAGGAAAACAGACCACACCCCACTCTTGCCACTGCAGGATCTCTAGCAAAGGGACAGGGGAGAGGAGGACTATTAAACGGGATGTGATATTGATTAACTTGGATGAGGTTTTGATCTGGACAGGAGCAGACTTTTTGTGCCTGAAAATGGGTCTTAATTATAGAAATAGAACAGTTCTCATGTCTGGTAGGGATGACCTCTCAAGCCAAGGACTCTGCCTGAGATGTCATTAAGGGTGGGAAAGGGAAATTTACCATAATATGGTTGGAGGTAGTAGTGGAATAGTTTCCAGTTAGTCGTCTTTAGGTTCAGCCCATTAAAAAACTCAGTTACATGAGCAAACAAATCAATAACAAGATGATATCAACTGTTTTATGAAGATGAAACTGGGTAGTGTGTTAGAGAGTGATGACTGGGCTGCTCTAGATGGGGGTCAGGGATGGCTACTCCAGGAGCCGATATTTAATCTGAGAGGAGCAGTGATGAGGAACTATCCTCTAACATCTTGGAGAGGAACCTTCCAGTAGAGGGAAGGGGGCATTCACTCGGCTTGTTCAAGGAGAGAGAGAGGGCCAAGGCAGTGGAGTGTGGTGGGTAAGGGAGAGCAAGAGGTCAGATGAGATCAGAGCGGGGGCAGCCAGTTAGGGCTTTGTAGGCCAATATCAGGGGTCGAGGCTTTATTCCAACAGTAGGTATTACCTCGGCCCATCCTTTGTGTGGTGTGGGAGGTTGTGAACTGGTGCCTGCCTGCCAGCTCCTTCACTCTGCCTCTCGGGGAAATAGGCTGTACAAATGTGCCAGGGGCAGCCCTGTTGATCCAAGCCTTTAGGCTATAGGGAGGGGGCATGAGTGAGAATGGTGTGCTGATTACTGGGGACACACAAACGGTGGCAATCAGCATTCCCACACCCCTGCCCACCTCACTGCCAACACAAGAAGATGTGAGTGCACACACTGGGTCAATCAGGGATCACCGAATTCCCCTCTGAGTAATTTCTGAGTGAGGGGCTGGGATGGGATTCCAGGAATGGACTCAACCAGAGGCGGGAGGCCTGGATTCCACTCCCCTCTTTCACACGCACTGTCTCCTTGAGTGGCTTACTCAAGAGGCTCCTTGTCTTTGCCTCTGTGAAAAAGAGGACCCCTTGGCCGGGCGAAGTGACTCACGCCTGTAATCCCAGCACTTTGGGAGGCCGAGGCGGGCGGATCACCTGAGGTTGGTCGGGAGTTCGAGACCCACCTGACCAAGATGGGGAAACCCCGTCTGTACTAAAAAATAATAATAATACAAAATTAGTTAGGCTTGGTGGCGCATGCCTGTAATCCCAGCTACTTGGGAGGCTGAGGCAGGAGAATCGCTTGAATCCGGGAGGCGGAGGTTGTGGGGAGCCGCGATCGCGCCATTGCACTCCAGCCTGGGCAACAAGAGCGAAACTCCATCTCAAAAAAAAAAAAAAGAAAGAAAGAAAGAAAAGAAAAAGAAAAAGAGGACCCCTCTTCTAGCAGCAGCCATCACCACGCCAGGCCTAGGCGTGACCCTCATGCCACTGGAGGGCATTGAGATCCAGAGCGAAGGCGGCGGCGGCGCCAGGGCTCTGCAGCCACGGAGCGCCGGGGCCGCCAGCTCCGCCAGGGGGCGCGCCCGGGACCTCCCTGCGCCCCGCGCGCCGCGCCCCGCGCCACCCCCACTCCGTCCGGCCCTGCGGAGGGCGCCCCCAGCGGCCAGGGCGCAAGCGGAGGGGCCGGCGGCCCTGTTCCATTACGCGGACCTCGGCGCCCCTCCCGGCCTCCTGCAGATCTGCGAGGCTGCAGCCTGGGTCACCCTATCGAAAGACGGTCCCTGAGGCGAGGCGCGGGAGAACGATTCGGGGCAGATAGGCAGTTCGAACTTGCTCAGGGCTGGAGAAAGGCGGCCCGGTGTCCTGGTCGTGGCAGGCGCCATCTGCCCGACCAGCGCCCGGGTCAGCCCCGCGCCGCCCCCTGCTCCGCACGGGTTAATCCCCCTCGCCGCCCGCTCGCCGCCCGCTCGCTTCCCAGTGCCAAAGTGGGTGTTGCTGGAATTTCTCGCTCCCTCTCCCGTAATGAGGGGGCTGAGCTGTCCCTCCGAGGAGGGGGCCTGGTGTGGATAAAAGAGACGAAAAAGCCGGGGGAGGTTTCCAAAAATAAAACCGTCCGGGTCCCCTTCAGACGGCTGCAGGCACGGGAAGCAGGCGCGAAGGTGCGGCAGCAGTGAGAGCCCAGCTGGAGTAGGAGCGCGGACTCGAGGCTTGGGGCGCGCAGCCCTCGCTCCGCGGAGAACCGGGCCCCCAGTCGGCCGCTTCAGGGCCCCCTAAACTCAGAGAAGCCGGCCGCCGGGCGGGGCCCGGAGAACAGCCCGCGGGCGTCCAGCGCGCCGACCACAAAGCTCTTCGCGGTGCCCGCGCGCTCCACTCTCCAGCCGCCCCCGCGCCATGAGGCCGCGGACCAAAGCCCGCAGCCCGGGGCGCGCCCTGTGGAACCCCTGGAGAGGCTTCTTGCCGCTCACCCTGGCTCTCTTCGTGGGCGCGGGTCATGCCCAAAGGGACCCCGTAGGGAGATACGAGCCGGCTGGCGGAGACGCGAATCGACTGCGGCGTCCTGGGGGCAGCTACCCGGCAGCGGCTGCAGCCAAAGTGTACAGTCTGTTCCGGGAGCAGGACGCGTCTGTCGCGGACTTGCCGCCCGTGGAGCGGGCCCAGCTGGGCTGGGGAATCCCCAGGAGGCCCACCGAGACGGAGGCCAGGAGGCCGTCCCGCGCGCAGCAGTCGCGGCGTGTCCAACCACCTGTGCAGACCCGGAGAAGTACTCCCCTGGGCCAGCAGCAGCCGGCACCCCGGGCACGGGCCGCGCTGGCTCTCCCACGCCTGGGGATCCCACGGCGGTCCGGGGCTGCGCCCCCAACCCCGCCGCGAGGGCGGCTCACGGGGTGAGCACGGGAGAGGGAAGTTTGGGGGGTGCAGAGGGAAGCCAGGGCTCATTTGTGGAGGGGCGTGCAGGCGAGAGGAAAGGGCGCCGGACTCATGCCCTCGTCCCTCTGTCTTTAGTACTTCGGGAAACAGCCCCGAGGTTCCAAAGTCGGGACTGGAAGATTTGATCCGCTTTCCAAGAGATAGATCCTCATCCTAATCCTTTCTTAGCAACTCGCTCGGAGCCCCGACGTTAAATCCTTTCGCAAGGCGCCTCTCCACTCGCCCGCGCTCTTCCTGCCTGCAACTAACGAGCTCTTGTAGACGCTTGCAGCGCTGCCGGGATCCGAGAGGCAGCGGGGAGAGGGCAGTGGGGTGGGCGCTCCAGGCTCTTGAGGCCCAGGGGAGGTTGAGCCGGCTCAGGGCGCGGGTGGGCGGAGGTGTCGGGGGCCCCATGGCGAGAAAGTAGATGCGTCTCCGGGAAGGGAGCTGGCAGCGAAGCTGGTGCGTCGGGACAAGTGTGTGGACTGGGGCGTGGGTCGGCCTGCGCAGGCTGAGGGCTGGATGCGGGCGTGGGCGTGAGCTCTGGGCACTTTGGGCGGGAAGCGTGTCCCGATGAGGCTGCGACACAGTGGGCACGTGGAGAATTGGATCAGTGTGCTCTCGTGCCTCTAGGTGTAAGCACAATTTGCGCGCGTTGCAGGGCTAAGCCACCCGACAACACTGCAATTTACTTTTTTGCTCCCCCTGGGCACCACCCCCGGCCCGCTGCGGGCGCCGTCGCAGAGTGAGAAGACGCCCCAGCAATCCCCGTCCCCAATCGGATTATCATGGCTGCGGGTGCTCTCCACCTTGCTGGGGTATGACAGGTGCCTCTGGAATGGAGGGCACTGAGCCCTGGACAGTGAGGGGCTGGGCGGGGCCACCATCGAGAAGTATGGGAAGGGCTTTGGCAGCCTCTCTTTGCCTGGGCCCGATTTGCCAGTTGGGTTTAGCCCTAGGGAATAGCATGAAAGACGCTTGTACTCCGAGTCCTACTCCAAGGACCTTGCGCTTCACACCCTTGGCGCTCTCTGTTTTCCTTGGCTGGAGCGCTCTTCTCATATTTCAGCAGGATTCATGCTCTCTTTCAGATTTATGCTCAGAGTGGCCTTTGGCCACGCTTGCCCCATCCTCTTTCTCCCTTCACCCTGCTTTATGTTTTTTCATAGTACTTATTCTATCTGATATATTCTATTCCTATTTATGTGTTTATGGCCTGGCCTCCCAGCCCACACTAATGCAAGCTCTATGCAAACAGGGACTCCATTGTGTCCATTTCTGTGTCTCTTGTGCCCAGAATAGTGCCTGCACCAGTTGGTATTCTCTAGGTATCTGTTGAATGAGTGGATGAACTCCCTGCCGCCCGTGGAAGGCCCAGCTTCAAGCAGGCGGAGAGTAGATCCATGCACTGCCAAGTCGCTTACGCATAGGATCATTCAACAAGTATTAGTGGAAAGCACCTGCTGTGTTTCAGCGTTTTCCTTTCCTGATCTGTGCAAGTGAATGCATGCTTCTAAGGATCCTGCATGTAGAGCATGGGAAAGGGGATGGAGGTCCAGAGTCCAAGGCATTGTTCCTGCTGAGAGAGCAACCCAATTACTTAATATCACGTTGAAGAAATGAACAGATGCTTTCTAGTACTGGAAGGTTCCTGTTAAGTGCAAAGCAGTGGGGCAGCTGTAGCGGAAGAACTGAGTAGATGGGACCTGTGACCTGGGGTCCCTGGGACTCTGTGGGCAGCATGTGGGGAAGCAGAGGGGAGGTGGCAGGAGGGAGGCCTGAAGGTGAGGGTGGCATGCAGGTGTAGCACTGCCCAAGGACAAGGGCTTTTTACTGTTGGCACTGGCCCAGGGGTAGCACTGCAGCTCTGGTGTAGGGGAACCTAGAGACATAGCTTGGGCTGGAGCAGGGAGGAGCTTGTACTGCAGGCATTCAGGTGCAGGTGAGGTGCGGGGGAAGGTGAGGAAGTGGAGCGTGGGGACTGGAGGGTGCACTATTAGAAGTCATGAAATGATGTGGTGATGAGCAAAGCAAATTGTCACCACAACAAGGCTGGTGCATGTGAACAGGCATGTGAAGACGTGGGCTGGGTGCCACCTGCTGTACACAGGTGCACACATCACATGACGCACGTCAGGCTCCTCCCCCAGATTGTCTTCTTCAGCTTTAATAGAGAGTGGGTTCCCTGACACTCCAGTCAGCCACTCCATGTCAGGTGGGGAGGACCTGAGTGGTCATCTTGTTTATTCTCTTCCTCCACCCTGCTCCATTCTGGTTAACGGCTTCTAGTCAGGCTGATCAGGCTGGCCATTCATTGCCTTGTGAGCTGCAGACAGCCAGGGACCAAGTGCCACCTGCTGGTGAATCTTGGAACTGCATAACTACTACTGGAGCTTCCTCATTTATTCAACAAATATTTTGGAAGGACATCTATACCCAGGCCCTATACTGGATCCTGAGGATATAACAGTGACCAAGACAGGCAGACTCTGTCCTCATGGAACTTTCAATGTAGTGAGGATTTATTGCACATAATAAAGATTTATTAAGTTTGTGCCAGGCTTGATGCTAGGTATCTAGGATACAGCAGTGACCAGAGTGGACACTGTCCCTACACTAATGAAATTTACAGTCTACAGGGTTTCTTTTTCTTTTCTTTTCTTTTCTTTTTTCTTTTTTTTTTTTTTGAGATGGAGTCTCTTGCCCTGTCACCCAGGCTGGAGTGCAACGGCATGATTTCGGTTCACCGCAACCTCCATGCCCGAAGCTCAAGCGATTCTCGTGCCTCACCTTCCCGAGTAACTGGGATTATGGGTGCGTGCCACCACACCTGGCTAATTTTTTGTATTTTTAGTAGAGATGGGGTTTCGCCATGTTGGCCAGGCTAGTCTCAAACTCCTGACCTTAAGCACTACATCCACCTTGGCCTCCCAAAGTGCTGGGATTACAGGTGTGAGCCACCACCCCGGCCTCTACAGGGTTTCTTGAACCAACCTCACAGTATACCACCTGTATAATATTTTTCTCTACCTTTCCCTCTTGTTCTGTTATTATTTTTCCTTAACTTTATATTCTGTTAAATGACAGGATTTTGTGTTTTATCTGTTTTAAAGTATATTATGAAGTTTTACAAATGCACTAAAGGGTATTGAAAATAATGTAACTTATAGTCTAGTTTTATCAAACCTTAATATTTTGGCATATTTTGATTCCAGTTTTTTTTTCTTTTTTTTTTTTTTTTTTTTTTTTGAGACGGAGTCTCCCTCTGTCGCCCAGGCTGGAGTGCAGTGGCCGGATCTCAGCTCACTGCAAGCTCCGCCTCCCGGGTTCACGCCATTCTCCTGCCTCAGCCTCCCGAGTAGCTGGGACTACAGGCGCCCGCCACCTCGCCCGGCTAGTTTTTTGTATTTTTTAGTAGAGACGGGGTTTCACCATGTTAACCAGGATGGTCTCGATCTCCTGACCTCGTGATCCGCCCGTCTCGGCCTCCCAAAGTGCTGGGATTACAGGCTTGAGCCACCGCGCCCGGCCTGATTCCAGTTTTTTAGTTGAAAGTTCCTCTCTAAATTTGCCTCCTTCCCTCCCCAGAGTTAACCACTACCCTGAATTTAATTAATTCCAATAGATGTTTTTACAATATTACTATAGATACATGTATCCACAAAATATACAATGTTGTTTTGCATATTTTAAACTTAGATAAGTGATACCATATTTCATTATTCTTCTGCAATTTGTTTTCCCCTCCTCATTAGATTTTTGAGATGTAACCATATTAATATAATTAGCCCAAGTTTATTCATTTTTACTGCTGTATATTATTCCTTTGTCTGAATATTACCACAGTTTATTCATCCTCCTGTTTTTGGACATTTAGTTGAATTACATTTTTTTGCTATTACAGACAGTGCTTGACTCATTTTTCTCCGTCAATAAATTCATAACTGAAAGGAAACTTTGTATCATTATCATAAGTTGAAAGCAGTACCACTTGTTATAAAGAGAAGGTAATTGTAGGAAAATTGAAATGAAAACAAAATGTTCTTAAGTTCTAGTCAGACATCATTCATTATCTTAGGAAGCTCAACTCTGTGGCAAGTTCTTTCTGTTGGAAAGGGGGACTAGCATGTGTTGAGGGGAGGACCTGGCCTTTTTCACTGACAATTAGGTTAGAAGGATCACCGAAAAGAGAATCGCTTTCTCACCATGTAACTCATTGTTGAATGTTGTGATCTGTAAACCTAAAATGCCTTTCCTACCCTCAGTGTGGCTCATCCCACTTTTTGTAAAACTCCAGATTAAATGAAACAAAGAAGTATCAATTGTATACCACGTGTTGGGTACTGTGTTAGACTCTAGAGGCACAAGGAGAAATAAGAAAGAGATCTCGAGATACCCAAGACGGAGATACAACCAATGACCTGAAACAGGCAGTACTAAATGATCCTAGCAGATGCAGATGGAGAATGAGGGAAGGCTGGGTAGATGATGTCAGAGGAGGTGGGTTTTTTTGTTTGTTTGTTTGTTTGTTTTGTGAGTTTTTTGAGACGGAGTCTTGCTCTGTGGCCAAAGTGTAGTGCAGTGGCACAATCTCAGCTCACTGCAACCTCCTCCTCCTGGGTTCAAGCGATTCTTCTGCCTCAGCCTTCTGAGTAGCTGGGACTACAGGTGTGCGCCACCGCACCCAGCTAATTTTTGGTAGAGACAGGGTTTCACCATGTTGGCCAGGATGGTCTCAATTTCCTGACCTCATGGTCCACCCGCCTCAGACTCCTAAAGTGCTGGGATTACAGCTGTGACCCACCTTGCCTGGCCCAGGGGAGGTTTTATACAAAGAAGGTAGTATCTGATCTGGAAGTCTTGGAGTATGCAAAGGATTTCCATCAGTAGATCAGAGAGGGAAGGCATTCTAGGCAGAGAGAGCAGCCCAGGCAAAGGCATGAAAGTGAAATCCATCAGGCAACTGGGGAGCAACAAACCTTGCATCCTTGGAAGAGCAAAGCCTTGGCTGTGGATGGTTGTGGATACAAGGTGGGGGTGATGGGGGCAATTAGACTGCACAGGCAAGTAGGCACGTGGGTGCCAGGTGACCTTGTAGAGGCCGGTGGAGAGCTGTGGGAGGTTTTTAACAAAGGACTAGTGTGATCAGATTTGGCCCAGGTGGAATAGCAGCTCTCCCAGACTGCTAGCCAGATGTGTCCTCTACAGTGATGCTGGATACTGGACTAATGTGTACTGAGTGGTGTCAACTGGAAGACTGAACTCAGATGATCTCTGAGAGGTACCTTCTAGGGAGCCAGAGCGATTGAATTGTATATCCCAGCTGTTCAGGCTCATTTGCTCTCTCTGCTAGCCAGAGCCCACTGAACTGACAATTCCCAGCTGGTTACCTCCCTGGGCCTGCACCCAAGACTTTAATATTGGCCTGTAGGGATCCTCAGAGTGTCTCCTTGGGGACCTGAATCTCTCCTGAGTGCCCTTCCAGCCCCAGCCTGGCCTCTCTGCCTGGCAGCCTTTGATTCTGGCCAATCCTCCCTGTGGCCGTATATCCCTTAGGGCCTACTCTGCAGGCAAAGCAGGGCTGGCCCCTGCGCTCCCACAGTCAGCTGCAAAGCCATCCTGAGGGCAGCTGGGGTGACAGCTGGCTCAGGGGGCCTCCTTGGGCTGGGCTCCATGCCATGACCTCCCAGCCAGGCAGGCTCCTGCGTCCGTGCTGTCTGGGTTCCCACAGGCCCTAGTTCTTAGAAAATTCCCAGAGCACAGTATCTGTTTCCTCTCAGAGCCCTCCTAGCCCCACGAGAGGTCTTGTCACCACCACAAGGAGTAGTGACATACAAGTGGGTATGTAGCTTCCCCTTCCACTGGGGCACACCCCCAGAAACTCTGGGTCTGACAAGCAGCCCTTTCCCTGACCCCAGTGACATAGGCCCTGATGCAGCCAGGAAGCTGCTAAAAGTGGTCGCCCAGAGAGGTTTTGAGGTGGCCCGAGTGGCACAACTCTTGGCTGGTGGGACATTCTGGGAGCTCCCTGGGAGGGAGGCAATGCCCCACAACTTTGGGCCAAAGGGCCAGGAATGGGCCTCTGCTTTTTCAAGCTGCAGGAATTTATTTTGAATTCTTCATAAGACTCCAAAAACCACATAAGCTTTGGGGTCCACTCAAATGTCAAACAAACTCCTAAGTGGGACCAGATGTCGCCATGCTGGCCGCAGAGATCACAGGAGCGGCCGCCCTGCTCTGTCCTGCGCCTGTCCAGCCTCTGTACTTCTCCCTCCCCTCTCACCCTCCAGTTCCAGCGCCCAGTGACGATTTCTGGTGATAAGGATGGAAGCCAGAGCCGGGCCCAGCCTGCCAAGGAGTCGCTCCCTAGAGGTCTTCAGGAGAAGCCCTTCTAGGGAGTCACCCTGGTCTAGGCATGTGGGTCTTTAGCGCAGAGTCAGGGCTGGGTGGAAACTGCTGGTGCTGCTGGAGTGCACCAAACACCTGGAAGCAAAGTTTGGGGAACTGAGTGAGTGCCCCAGCACTGGACATCAGTGTCTCATGAGGGTCCCTCAGAGCCAACATCAAGGAGTAGCTGAAGGGCTGGGCACAGTAGCTCAAACCTATAATCCCAGCACTTTGGGAGGCTGAGGTGGGTGGATCACCTGAGGTCAGGAGTTTGAGACCACCCTGGCCGACATGGTGAAACCCTGTCTCTATTAAAAATAATTTTAAAATTAGCATGGTGGCAGGACTGAGATTGCCATGAACCAAGATTGTGACATTGCACTCCAGCCTGGGCCATATAGAGAGACTCAAAAAAAAAAAAAAAAAAAAAGAGTAGCTGAGGGAAGAACTCTATTTCCCTATAGAGTAATTCCTGTTTGCCTCTCAAATAAAAATTGTGCAGAGGCAGCTTAACCCACATCCCCAGCCCCATCCTCCTACCAGCTTGCCACCTCGTAAGCCCCTCTTAAGCAGGAATTCTAGAGCCCCCTTCCTTCAGTGTCCACTCAGGGCTCAGCCTTCCCATGCACCAGACTGCTGGGGGCTGAGACTCCTCAGTGTGCATTTGTTGGCAGGTGACACCTCATATGACCTTGAGACTGTTTTATGTGTGTCTTCCAGCTTCCCTTGGATCGTCAGCATTTGTAGGGCAAGGACCTTGGTGTTTTGTTTGTTTGTTTGTTTGTTTGTTTTGTGAGAGGCAATGTAGAGTTGGAGCGTGGCTTAGAGTTGGACCAACCCAGGTTTGAATCAGGCTCGGGCACTTACCTGCTGTGTGGAATTGGCAAGTCACTGAACCTCTCTGAACTGGCTTGTTTATTAGCTTTAGGATCACTGTCATTGTTGCCCCAGTGGACTGCCTTCTTTATGTTAGATGTTAAACATTCTCACCTCATTTAACCATCATAACAACCCAATTAAGCAGCTATTGTTATCTCCATTGTACAGATGGAGAGAGTGAGGTTTCCCAGGGACATGCAGAGAATGGCAGTCAGGATTCAATCTTAGATTTGCACGTAGAATGGGGACAGCCTTCCCAGCCTCTCCGTGTTCCCCCAGGCCTTTCCTGTAGAAGGTGGGACTGTGGGAAGGGCTGTGAATAGTCCCCAGCTCTGAGCATCCTTTTGTTGACTCTGTTTTGGTGACCCCACAGGAGGAATGTCTGCGGGGGACAGTGCTGCCCAGGATGGACAACAGCAAACAGCACCAACCACTGTATCAAACGTGAGTGCCTCCACCAGTAGCAGACACTCTGCTGTATCAGACGTGGAGTGCCATTCCCCACGCTACTCCCTGGGCAGGTCAAGCTTAGGGACTCCAGAACCTGGAGCAGAAGCGTCTTTCCTAGTCTGCGTCCTGGAGATGCAGCCCCTCTTTAAAGTGGAGGCAATATCCAGTGGAAGGGAGGAGGTTTAAAAATGCCTCCAGCTGGAGCTGGGAGTGGTGGCTCTCGCCTGTAATCCCAGTTTGGGAGGCCAAGGTGGGTGGATCACTTGAGGTTGAGAGTTGAAGACCAGCCTGGTCAAGATGGTAAAACCCTGTCTCTTCTGAAAATACAAAATTAGCCGTGCGTGGGTGTTGGGTGCCTGTAATCCCAACTACTTGGGAGGCTGATGCAGGAGAATCGCTTGAACCTGGGAGGCAGAGGTTGTGGTGAGCCAAGATCGTGCCACTGCACTCCAGTCTGGGTGACACAGTGAGTCTCCTTTCCAAAAAGAAAAAAAAAAAAATGCCTCCTGCTGGACACAGCTTCTCAAATGAAATCACTTATCATAGTTTCAAAGCTTCCTGCATTCCCTCCTGCTGCCCTACTGTGTTGGCCCTACTCACACTGCCGGCAGGGTCTCAGGAGCCTGTCCGCACCGGTGTTCTGCAGAACATGCTTGGCCCAGAGTGTCTGCATCCCACATTTCCAAGGGCACCATTTCCAAGGGTAGGGATGAGAATCCACCCCTGCCCTGGCCCCTGTCCCGATGACCCTGGCTCTGATCAGTACTCTCAGGATGGTGAGATGACACTCACTGACCCATGCCTGGAGCCATCTGCCCTTGGATTGCTCTGATGTCTGGCAGTCTGGCTCGAAGCAGAGAAAAGCCATCTTATTTTGTGGAAACGGAGGAGTGAGTTGGGAAGAGCCAGAGCCTCCATGCCCGAGCCTCTTCCACTGATGGTATCAAGGGCATTAACAACAACAGGAGCCAGTACCTTCACAGCACTCACTTGGTGCAGGGTGCACTTTAAACATCCTCTGTGGCGGGTGGATGAGGAACGCAAAGCACAGTTGGGTAACTTATCCAAGGTCACATGGTCAGGAAATGCAGAGCTAGGATTTGAATCCAGACAACCTGACTCCAGGGTCCTTCTTCTTAATACCTGTACCCTGCTGCCAGGTATCTCACCTTCATTTCTGGGCCTCACTTTCTGCATCTGTGAACTGGAGGTAATGGTACTATTGCTGTCACTGCTACTGCTACTGCTACTATTAGCTAACAACTGAGTACGTACTACTGCCCAACACTGCGCTAAGCTCTTCGCATGCATTATCTTAGTTTGACCTGTCAATCATCTTATGAAGTAGGTGTATGCTTCTCATCGTGGCTTACAGATGAGGAAGCTGAGGCTCGGGTTGCTTGGGAAAGACGGCCAAGCTCTGCTGCTGCAAGTGCTGAGCTCGGGCTGGACCTTGGCAGACTGACTCCAGAACTCCGGGCTCCGATCTCCTGGGCTTCATTCCCTCCCAACACCGGACGGGGCTGGGCATTCCAGAGTGTGGAATCCCCACAGACCATAGCAGATATGGGAGTTTGAGGGATCCCCTTGGATCTTTCTCCTTCCTCCCACAGGCCCCTCTTGGGTCCACATCAGCTCCCCAGGAACTCTGCCTGACTGTCCTTCAGGTGGCTGCCCCTGCCTCTGCCGGTCCCAAGCCTGGCTGCAAAGCCTCAGTCTCAACAGCTCCCTTCCTTCAAGGACCAGCCCCAGGCCCTTCTCAGTAGGAGGGCTTCACAGTTAATAGTCCAGGTGTGTGACAAAACATATGATGTTCCCAGCACGATGGATGCCCTCATCTGGGAACATCATATTTGGTTCTATGACAACGTAGGATAATGTGGTTATTCTGACACCCTACTTGACGGGATGCAGGATGCAATGGGGTTGCTCCCATTTCCACGAGGCTGGACATGCGGGTTTACCAAGCTCTTGGCTTCTGCCCCAGGCCTCATGGCCCTGACCCTCTCTGCCTGTCTGAAGATGCAGCTCAGGCAGAATCTTCGGTCCCTTCTAGGACCTCCAGATAACAGAACCAGAGCCAAAAACTCAAAAACGAACAACAAAGCAGATCTGCTTGAACACCCTTTCCTTTTCCAGGAACCTGGACGCGTGGGGGCTCTCAGAGGTCAGGCCCTCTGTGGCCAGGGGCACCGGTGGAGGAGAAACCCTTGTCCCTCACCATTTTATTTTTTACTTTTAAATTTATTTTTTGAAACAGAGTCTCACTCTGTTGCCCAGGCTGGAGTGGAGTGGCACAATCTCGGCTCACTGCAACCTCCACCTCCCAGGTTCAAGTGATTCTCCTGCCTCAGCCTCCTAAGTAGCTCGTATTACAGGCACCTACCACCATGCCTGGCTAATTTTTGTGGGTTTTGTTTTTTGTTTTGTTTTGTTTGTAAAGACAAGGTTTTACCACGTTGGCTATGCTGGTCTCAGATTCCTGGCCTCAAGTGATCCTCCCACCTCAGCCTCCCAAAGTGCTGGGCTTACAGGTGTGAGCCACCACGCCCAGCCCCTCATAATTTTAAAGAAGAAGAAAGTGAGCCTCAGAGAGGTGGTGACTTGCTTAAGGCCACACAGCTCATTGGAAAAGAACCTGAGACTCAAAATCAGCTCTGAGCAACTCCTCTGGGTAGGGAAGCCAGGGATGTGGGTGGCCAGATGGCTTTATGCTAAGCAGAAGCGCTGGGGCTGGGGTCTGGCACTGTTATTTTTCAAACAGCATCCCAGGTGATTCTAGGTGTGGCTAAAAATCACTGAGCAGAGTTGGGGGTCAGTCATAGGGAGATCTGCCTTGGGGGCCCTCCTCAAACTTGAATGTTCCTCCAGTCCTCTGGGCATCACATCAAAGAGAAGATTCTGCTTCAGCAGATCTGGGGTGGGGCAGACATTCTGTGTTTCTAACCAGCTCCCAGGAACGCTGATGCTGCTGGCCCAGGGACCACACTTTGAGTAGCAGGGCCTTTCAAGACTCAGGAGGCCTGGGCAGGAGAGATTGGGACTTGGAGGTGGGGAAGAGGGTTGGTATGTTCGACAGAGCGTAGCCTTTGCTGGGAGGCAGCATTGGCTGATGGAGAGTGTTGCTGAGGTTTGAGCTGAAGCTGCAGCGGGTGGCTTCAGAGCGGGTGGGCTTCTCCCCAGCTGCCTGAGGGGTCTGGGCATAGGTCTCACTTGGGCCCTCCAACCCTGGAAGTTCTCGGTTTCCTAACTTGCTAGTGATGTTCCAGCGTTATTCTCTGCCAAACTGGAGTTTCAACCCTAGAAACTCAAGGTTGAGTGAGTTTGCATACTGTTACAGTACCAGCGCATGTGTGTGGGGGTATCCTCGTGCCCCAGCGGGTGCTGCGCCAGGATGCTGAGGCAGGATGCTGCCAGTACCTTCTCCCCTGGTATTTCTCTCCCTGTCCCTCTCACCCTGCTGCCCCCGGGTCACCGACCCCGACCCAGGCACACAGGCCAGCAGCTCTCCTGGAGGGGGTTGCCAGTGGGCAACGGCTTCTCCTGCTTGAAGTTGGCTGACCCGCAGCAGGGCTGTGTGCTCATTAACTGGTCCCTGTGCTGTTTGCTTGTTGCTATTTGGCTGCTAATAAGCCTAATGAGAACCACGCAGGCGGGCGGTGGGGTGTTGGCACTGGATGGCTTCGTCCAGAGCTCCGCAGAAGGGGGGGCTCTTGGCTCCACACCCCGTCAGCTGGCTCTCCCCCACCCCTGTGGCTCTGCACCTCCCTCTCCTCTCCCAACAGCTGCCCTCCTGGCTGGGGCAGAGACTGCCAATGTTGGGGAATGTTCATGATTCTGTCCTAGCAGTTTCACACATGAAGGGATGCTTTCCTGGGCCGGTGAGAGATGGGGGCCGACATCCGCCACTGCCAAGGGTAAAGTCTAGTGCCAGAACCACGGGGAGACTCAGTCTCTCCCAGATATCTGCGGGCCCAACCCACTGCCCATGCGCAGAGAGTGCTGGCTCCTGCTCAGTTGCCCTCTCTTCCCTCTAGCAGAATCAATCCCAGGTCACTGTCACACAACAGTCCGTCTCCCAGGCCTGCCCTCCTTCCGCCCTGTTCTGCAGGTGCCCATTGCTGGAAGCCCAGCCCATCCTTCCACCTTGGCGGGGGCTAGAGCTGGGCCACCGAATCCTCCTCCAGTCTTGGTATCTGCCTTTCCTTCTGTGGCTTTGCCAGCTCCCTCTCTTGGGATTTATGTGTTTATGTATTTGTGGAGGCAGCTGACTGCGGCCTGCCGGGCCCTGCCCAGCAGAGGGGAAGAACTGGAGGGTGTGGAGTGACAGTGTCCTGTTTATAGTTGCAGCTTTTGGAAGACTGTCCATTCTTCCCAGACTGGCTCCTGCCCAACCCCACCCCAGCTGGGGAAGGGGATTTGAATACTCCCTAGACTTCTCATTTTATCTCAGCCTGGACGCACAGGGGCTGGGGCTGCTTTGGGGAGGAGAGAAGAGAATCCCTGCAGCTGTCGAGGAGGGGGCAGGAAAGTTACTCTCTCACGCCTGCCCCCAGCAGCAAGGCACAATATTAAGAGCATGTACTTTGGATTCTGGCACCAGATCCCTGGAGACATGTTTGAGTCCCAGCTCTGCGTCCTGGGGCAAGTGACTGGCCCTTTTCTAGCCACAGGGCCTCATCCATAAAATGGGTATAACAATATATATAGAATTGGTTTTGGGGATGAATGATATGAACTCGATAGCTCTTACTGTGTGCCAGGTACGATTCTAAGTACTTCATATTGTTAATTTTTAATCCTCACAACAACCCTATAAGCTACATTGGATTTTTATCCCCATTTACAAATGAGGTTGGCTTTCTGTCCGAGTCATGCTACTGAGACTCAGCAGAGCCCAGACGTGAATCCAGGTAGCCTGGCTCCAGAGCGCAAGGGCTTAGCTCTGTGCTTTCTGATAAATGAGTAAATGTGTGTAGACAGCCTGGCGCAAGCTAAGTTTAGCTGGTATTTTAATGCTAGATCAGGAGACCATGCTGGACTGCCTGGATTTAAATGTCAGCTCTCAGCTCCACCACGTGGCTGAGGGGCTATGGGCAGGCTGCTTAAAGTCTTTGTGTCTTGGTTTCCTCTTCCGTAAACCGGGATCAACACTGGGCCCTGTCTCCCAGAGTTGTAAGGAACAAATGAGGTCACTTAGGTCAGATGTTTAGTTCAAGGCCCAGCATGTGCGATGCACTCTATACATGTTTGGCCTTGATTTTGAGGGCAGGGACTGCGTCTCACCACCCCCAGCAGGCAGCATGCTGGGTACAAGGTGAAGGGTCCATAAGTATCTACTGAATAATACATGGCCTCCCCCAGCCCTGTGCTGAGACAGCCCTTTCTGCTGCCCAAGTTCTATCGACCCTTCCAGAAACTCCCCACAGTGTTCAGGGGATCCTGGGGATGGAGACGCTGGAATGGGTCTGAGGATTTTTCTGCGTGTATCACGTGGGCAATGGAATGGCATTTCCCCAAGTCCCCATCTCAGTCCTACAAGAACCCTGTCTCTCCTGATCTGAGCTCCTCCTTGGCTTCCCTGAGAGAGCCTGTTTGCCCCATTCATGCCAACCACATCCCAAAGTGGAAGACTGTGGCAAGGTGGCTAAGAGCCCCAGCTTCAGAGTCAGACTCCCTGAGTTCAAACCCTTGCTCCATAACTTACTAGCACGGTGATCTTGGGCAAGTTGTTGATGGTTCTGCCTCAGTTTCTCCATATGTCAGATGGGGACAAGAGTAGTACCTAGTGTAGTTATAAGAATGAGATGTTTACGTGAGGTAATAATATGTGTAAAGCGGTGAGCCCAGCACCTTACTATGGGAAATGCTTAACGAGCCTTAGGAAAAGGGGTCAGGGCAAGGGTGGGATTTTCATCTTCACTAACTGGTTAGCACCTTCCAGAAGCCAGGAAAGTCTCATCTCCAGATGAACCATTCAGTGGGGACTCCAAAGTTGGCAGGGAGTGGTGGAGAGGAAATTGGGAGATGGCGAAGGGGAATAATTATATGACCTCAGTGGAACCCAGTTGATATGTAGGGTGCAGTCTCATCAAGAGACCCTGTCCATTTCTTACGCCTGCATGGGGGTACCCTTCTTGGAGAGATCTTCCTGGGGAGCAGGTTACCCTGAGGCTCTTTGTCCAATGAGGTGATTAGGAGATGTCCTTGACTGGGAGCTTCCTGAAGCCAGGTGCTGTGTCCTGCTGACACCAGTGGAGTGCCTGGCCCTCTCTCCACACCTGTGTCCTTTGTACGTGCTTGGGGCCTGTTTATCAAAGAGCCGAGTGGGCAAATGATGGCATGGGTGACTGAGCTTCCTCCCTCCATCCCCAGCTGCCTCTTCTCAGTCTCCTTTGCTGGCTTCTCCCTCTCTACCTGACGTCTTAATGTTGGGCTTCCCCAGGACTTTCCCCAGACCTTCCAAGTCCCTAACCCCAAAGAGGGGGGCCATAGGAGCCAAACGGAGCATGAACCGCCCCTGGGTATTGAGTGCCGGCAGGCACTGTGCCTGACAATTGACATGCAATACTTACAGTAATGCCCGGGGCTCACTCTGCCTGGATGTGCCAAACGCTGCCATCTTCCTTCAAACCCTCATGGTGTTCTCTGTCCTGGTCCCCTCCTGTGTCCCTGGCTGCTACTTCTCCTCTGCTCACTACTAAACTGTGGGTTTCCCAGGACTTAGTCTGGGGTCTTCTTCTTTTCTTTGTCTTTGCATTGCTCCCGGAACAATCTGCTGCCTCCTCAGGGATGTAAACATCGTCTCTGGGCCAATGACGCCCAGATTCACATGAATCCTCTGCCAGGTCTCTCGTCTGACCAGTCTTCCGCATCTGCTGCCTGCTCGACATCTGTGCTTGATGCCTCCCAGACATCCTCATCCCGACTTGTCTAAAATGAACTCGTGACTTCCCTTCCTCTGAGCTAACTCCCCTGTGCAGGTCTTACCCGCTGTTAACTGGCACCCCCATCGGCCTGACTGCTCGAGCCAGACACCCAGGGGCTACCGGGACACCTTCCTCTCACTCAGGCTTTGACATCAACCCATTACCAAGCCCTGTTTGTTTTACTTCCTCAGTCCCTCATGGACCTGCCTGCTTCCCTGCTGCCTCTCTGGGCCAGGGCCCTGTCACAGCTCTCCTGGGTGACACTGCAGCCTGCTGCCCACTCTCCCTGCCATCCTCAACACATCCCACCTGAACCTTCCTGCCGCAGTGTCTCTGCACTCACGCACTCCTCGAGTGCAGCCTGGGCCACTGGTCTCTAGGCCGGTGGACACACTGCTGCCTCTGTTTCTGCTCCCCCTCATCTCTCTGTGCGGCTGGCCCTTGTCATCTACCCCGTCTCTGTTTTGAGGTGTCCTCCTCAGAAGGGCTGCCCTGGCCACTCTGGTTTGAGTGGCCCCCACTGGCCTTGTTCTTCTGGATCTTGGGCCCTCGACTGTCTCTTCCATCCCTCACATACCAGGTTCTGCTCCACTTCTTTGTTTTTATTTTTGTTTATTTATTTATTTTTGAAACAGAGTCCAGCTCTGTCACGCAGGCTGGAGTGCAATGGCGCCATCTCGGCTCACTGCAACCTCCGCCTCCCAGCTTCAAGCAGTTCTCCCTCAGCCTCTCAAGTAGCTGGGATTACAGGTGTGTGCTATCACGCCTAACTAATTTTTGTATTTTTGTAGAGATGTTTCGACTAATGTTTGTATTTTTGTAGAGAGGTGTCATTATGTTGGCCAGACTGGTCTTGAACTCCTGACCTCAGGTGATCCACCTGCATCGGCCTCCCAAAGTGCCGGGATTACAGGCATGAGCCATCACGTCCATCCTCCTCCACTTCTTTGTTTAGCTATTGAGTGACAGTCCCTCTGACTAAATTGGAAGCCCCCAAAGGACAGTCTCTCTTGTTTGCCATCCTGGCAAGTCATGCATTTGAATGCATTACTATTTTCCAGAGAAGAACACTGAGGCCCACAGAGGCGAGGAAACTGGCCCCAGGTGAGGTCCCACAGTCAGAACTCAAACACGGGTCTCTGACTGCAGGGCCACACTGCCCTTCGTGCCCCTGCCCTGGCCTCTCTGAGTTGTCAGTATTTGGAGTGGTGTGCTCATCCTTCCCGACCGTCCCGGGCCTGGGTGTGGGGCTGGTGCTGCCGTGGGAGGGTGGCTGGATCCACTCCAGCCTAGAACTGTCTCCCCTGGAAGCTACTTCTCTAGAAAAGACTCATCCCCAGGGACCCCTCCCAGCCCGTCTCACCTCTAGGGCCCCTCTGGCACTGAGGCTTCCTCCCAGACAAGCCTTGGGACTGTGGAGATGGTTAGGCAACTCTTCTCTGCTTTGGGGCAGCAGCTGGAGAGGAGCCTAGGCCTCTCAGCCCTGAGCTGGGCCCAGAGTCTTCCTCTTCATGCCTGCTGGAGCCAGTGGGATTGGGGCTGCTCTCTGCCCCAGCCCCTGGCCCCGCGGCTCCCCGGCCCCCACCTGGCCCAGCCTTGCAGCATTTGTTAATGCAATTAACAGGGCGGTCCATGCTGAAGGGCTGGGGGCCAAGGTCTGACTCACACCTCCCCTTCCTCCCCTCCAGCCGCCAAACGGTAGAGGCCCGCTTGGCCTGCCAGACAGCGTCTGCAGAGAGCAAGTGAGGGGCCAAGAACGGCATCTTTCTCTCATTAGGAGCTTTTATGTGAACACAACTGCTATTTTGGAGCTGGGCACTTGGCCGGCCCCGGAGCCCCAGTGCGGTTTCCAGCCGTCCTGAGCCGTGGCCCCGGCACAGCTGTATGGGAGCTGGGTAGCCCCTGAGGCCCTGACTTCTCCCACAGCCTGGGGGCTTGGGCCCTCAGTCGGGGCCTGGGAGACACAGCCCCTGGGCAGAGCTTGAGAGTGGAGAGAGCGATTCTGAGGTGGATTCCGAGGGTGGATTCCGAGGGTGCGTGTGAGCCAGACAGGGATTCCCTGGGCTAGGGGATCTCTGACATCAGGGTCCCTCCCCTGGAAACCAAAAGTCAAGGTTGTGGAGAAACAGCTCGGGGCCACAGGTGGACCCCCCAGTAAGCAGATTCCAGGAGCAAACTGAGGTCTCCAGGTGGGGGTCCAAGTCGGGTGCCCAGGGAGGTCTGAGGTAAATCCTATGGATGAGGTGCAAACTGTTCCGTCTGCGAAGGCCCCTAGCTGTGAAAGGGGGCAGGGCGCCGGCCTGAGGAGGGGATCGGGTGGCTCAGTGGATAGGGTCTTAGCATCCCGGCACAGATTTTAGGGAAAATGGAGGTTTAACCTGGGAAGCAGCTGAGCTTCAGGAGTGGGAGAGCTGGGCCCAGAGTCTGGAGTTGAAGTTCCTCCCCCAGACCAGAGTGGGTGGCACTGGAAGCCACTGAGGAAGGGAGAGGCTGGAGGGGCCCACCCTGAAGTCTCCACCTCCTCTATCTAACGGTCATAGATGGATGGAGGGAGAAGGTGTCTCTGGGGCCCAGGAGAGAGAGCTGATGACTAACGCCTTGCCTGGGGGTAGGGTGGGGGTGGGGGAGGGGCCTGGCTATATTTGACACCTGGAAAGCAGTCCCCACCCAGCCCCACAGCCCTTGGTTGTTCATCTCTGTAACCAGGGCCTGATCCCTGGAGATGTGTTTGAGTCCCAGCTCTGTGTCCTGGGGCAAGTGACTGGACCTTTTCTAGCCACAGGGCCTCGTCCATAAAATGGGTATAACAATCTATATAGAGTTGGTTTTGGGGATGAATGATATGAACTTGATAGCTCTTACTATGTGCCAGGTACGATTCTAAGCACTTCATATTGTTAATTTTTAATCCTCACAACAACCCTGTAAACTAGATTAGATTTTTATCCTGAGGGCCTGAGTTGACATTGCCCTTTCCTGGGGAAAGGGTCATAGCTGAGAAGCAGAGGCCCTCTTGCTTCTGGGGGAGTGATTTGTTTTGCTGTTGTTTTAAGCTTTGCTGTGCTGGCCAGTGGAACTTCCTGTGATGATGGAAATGTTCTGTATCTTGCTGTCCATTGTGGTAGCCGTGAGCCACATGTGGGTGTCAAGCACTTGAAATATGGCTTGTGAGACTGAAAGAACTGAATTTTAAATTTTATTTAATCTGTATCCCTTTAAATTTAAATAACCACATACAGTTCCTGGCTACAGTGTGAGACTCTCTTGAACAGCACAGCTTTAGAGAGAACAAAGTACGCCCACGTCCAGGTGCTCAGCTGAGACTCACAACAGCTCTTTGAAGCAGGAATTATCAACCCCATATCGTGGACGAGGCCACTGGCACACTGGTGGAGACATCTCAGCGAGATGACATGTGTCCAGGGTCATGCAGCTGAGATGTAGCAGAGCTGGGATCAAACCAAACCAATCCTCCTGCCCCCCACCCCGTGTTCTTGCTACTAGCCCGTAGCTAATCAGCAGGGGCTCCGAGCAAATGGTAGGAGCAGCCTGCATGGGGTAGTCGGGAGGGCTGTTCCTAGAATCTCTCCCAGGCCTGCCCATTCTGAGTTTGGTTCCTTCCCAAAAGTAGGGGTTTTGTGTGGAAAATCTGAGCAAACCTTTGTTGACTGTTCTGGGGTAGAGTGAGGGGAGAAGGGGCTCAACTAGGAACATGGGGGGATAAGGGGAACAATGCCTTTTATTTCTTGCTTTTAAAGCAATTTCAGGAGTTTTCTTTTATTCCCCTCGCCTTTTGGCGTCCTGCTGCCTCCACAGAGCCGAACACCCAAATCTGGGACTTTCCACCTCTCTAATGCTCAGTGAAGAGCGGGCGAGGGGGGTATGGAAAAGAAAGGATCCCGGAGGAGCCCAAATTATGAATGGCTAAAGACCGACATTGGCAAGCGAGCGTGAGGAGGCTACGTGACACTGTAGTCTCCCGGTTGTCCGAGGGTACTGTCCCAGGGGCTGGGGGGGTATTCCGTCTTCTGCAGATCAACTCCCGGAGGCTAAATGTGGACATCACGGTATCATGCTCGATAAACGGACCAATAATCAAGTGGAGATTCATTAGAGCCACATAACCCACACTGGGTTGATTTCTCAAGTATAAGGCATGATATTTACTCATTTAAATTTTCACTTATTTATATATGTTTTTAGAGACAGGGCCTTGCTCTGTTGCCCAGGCTGGAGTGCACTGGCGCCATCATGGCTCACTGCAGCCTCAAACTCCTGAGCCCAAGTGATCCCTCCCACCTTAGCCTCACAAGTAGCTAAGACTAGAGGTGGGCACCATCACACCCAGCTAACTTTTAAGATTTTTCTGTAGAGATGGGATCCTACTATGTTGCCCAGGCTGGGCAACTCTTGGACTGAGGCAGTCCTCCAGCCTCAGCCTCCTAAAGTGCTGGGATTACAGGCATGAGCCATTGCACCCACCTCTAGGATCTCTACTGTTGAGGAAAAATTGGAGGCATGAAACTCGCTGGCCCACCATGGATGGAGGTTTTCTCTCTTAAAATTCCCACAGCACTGCATGGAACTGCCTCTCCTGGGACCTCAGCATTTCCTTTTTTTGTTTTAAGCAATAGCCTCTGCCACTGGAGGTTCTGAGATGGCTGATTTCCTTTTGGATATTTAAGTTTTGAAATCGTGCTCATTTGGAATAGGAATGTTTCACTTCAGCCTCCTTTAAACAAAAGGACACATGACCACGATTGCCCCTCCCTCCCAAAGGGTCACTGGACTTCATGCACCAGTAATGTTTCCAAAAATATCTTAAGTACCAACCTACAGTGGCCAGCTTTTCATTTTTCCAAGTGAAGCCATTAGGAAAAAAAACAAGAAACAAAGCTAATTACCACTTGCCATCACCTTTAATTAAAAAGAACATTTTAACTCCAAAATTGTAGAAAAGACATCATCGCAAAAGACACTCTTTAGATGGGAAAAATATAGCCTATGAAAAAGAAACAACCCAGGAAAGGGTTTCTTTTCCTGACTTTATGGCAGACCAGTAAAAACTGTCAGAACAGTCCCATTCATAGACAGGCACTGGAAGCCACCATCATGGACCATTTAGGGGTGACTTTCAGGGGAGTGGAGAGAGAGGACAGGAGTCTACATACTCCAGTCCCGTAACGCAAACACTCAGCTCAAAACACAATGCTTACATTTCCATGAGGAAGCCAGGTTGGCATCTTGCTGAGACTTGTGAAAACAAGAGAGGATGCGAGTGAAGCCGGCGAGAGCTGGTTCTAAACCTCCAAAAACCTGAAACTTGTTGGAGGCTCTGCCTCAGCAGATCGGGCCTCTGCACAGCATCCTACATGGTTGATTCAGAAGGATTACCTTCCTGAGGGGGTTTTTCCCACCAACACGTCTGGCTGGTTTGGAAGCCTTTTAGAACTTGATTTACTAGGCTATTGTATATTAAATGCCATTTCCGCAGTTCCCCCCAACCACTCATTTCCCATGAGCTGTTTGTTCACTGTACTAACCAAAGTTTGCCAGCCCTAACCCTCACTGAGGACCTAATTCCCTGCTTGGAAAATGGATTCTAGGAGTGTGGGAACCCCCACTGGCCAGGGCTTCCGCCTATGCAGGGCCCAGTCTTGTTCACCTTTCTGCCCTTGGCAACCAGTCTGATCAAGATCAGGTGCTCACTAAATGTTTTCGGAATGCATTATTAGCAAGCGAGGCAGAACCAGAGCGAAGTGAGTCGTGGCGAGCCACAGGGGCTTGGCTCACAGGGTTTGGGGTCTTGGATTTCTAGACAGTGAAAGGTATTATTTTATATATATATATATACACACACACACACACACACACATATATATAATTCAATAGCTTTTGGAGAACAAATGGTTTTTGGTTACATGGATAAATTGTTGAGCGGTGAAGTCTAAGATTTTAGTGCACCCATCACCTGAGTAGTGTACATTTTACCCAATATGTAGTTTTTAATTCCACACCCCTTCCCACTCTTTCCCTTCTGAGTCTCCAAAGTCCATTATATCACTCTGTATGCCTTTTCATACCCATAGCTTAGCTCCCACTTGTAAATGATGACATGTATTTGGTTTTCCATTCCTGAGCTACTTCACTTAGAATAATGGCCTCCAGCTCCATCCAAGTTGCAGCAAAAAGACATTATTTCATTCTTTTCAATGGCTGAGTAATTAATATTCCATGGTGAATATATATCCCATTTTCTTTTATTTATTTATTTATTTATTTATTTATTTATTTATTTATTTATTTATTTTGAGGTGGAGTCTCACTCTGTCGCCCAGGCTAGAGTGCAGTAGCACAATCGTGGCTCACTCCTGGGTTCAGGTGATTCTCTGCCTCAGCCTCCTGAGTAGCTGGGATTACAGGCGCCCGCCACCACACCTGGTTAATTTTTTGTATTTTCAGTAGAGACAGGGTTTCACCACATTTTCTTTATTCACTCATTGGTCGATGGGCACTTTAGTTGGTACCATATCTTTGCAATCGTGAATTGTGCTGCAATAAACATACACCTGCAGGTGTCTTTTTGATAGTATGACTTCTTCACCTTTACTCAGTAGTGGGATTGCTGGATTGAATAGTTGACCTATTTGGTTCTTTGAGAAATCTCCATACTGTTTTCCATAGGGACGGCACTAATTTACATTCCCACCAGCAGTGTGTAAGTGTTCCCTTTTCCCCATGTCTGTGCCAACATCAATTGTTTTGTGACTTTTTAGTAATGACCATTCTGGCTGGGATAAGATGGTATCTCACTGTGGTTTTAATTTGCATTTCCCTGATGATGAGTAATGTTGAACATTTTTTCGTATATTTGTTGGCCATTTATATGAAGGATCTTATTGTTAATGTGAAGGATGGGCTGTTCTCAGGGCTCAGGAGGGGAAGGGTGGAAGCTAGACTGTTTTCCAAAGGCCATCCTCGGGGCAAGGACCACACACTCAGAGGTGGAAGCTGCATGACCTTCCTCTCACCCATGCCAGCCTTTGGGTCTCTGTGGCAGAGGCGTGTGGGTCTATGTGGGAAATCACTCAGGCCTTCCCATTCTATTCCCTCCCTAAAAAATCCCCAAGGCCAAGACCTGCCCTGGGCACATCTGCTTCCTCCATGTTCACTAGCACTGACGTGGCTGCTGGGCTGGCCCCAGCTGACCACGTTTCCTGTGGTGGTGGTGACAGGGGCCTGGCAGGTGGTCAGGTGAGGACTAAGTGTGCTTGGGCAGATAGAGGGGTGGCCAGGCCAAAATCCTGCCATGGTGGCAATTTGTGTTTGGGGAAGTGCTCTGGGTTGCAATTCTGACATGGTTCTACCTAGAGGCCTGGAGCCTGCCAGGAAGAGGTGCCTGGGCACGACGAAAAATGCTTTGGCCTCCCAGCCCAACTTGTGGTTGGAATGCTATTAAAACCTGTTATTTCCCACACTCTCTGCTGATAGATTGGTCTTGAGTGCCCTTGGTGCACAATGTCCAATTTTTCATCCTTTGTGCCTCTGGTCAGCATCACCTCCTCCAAGAAACCTTCCCTGACTTTCCCTACTGCCTGCCTCAGCCTGGGTTAGAGGGTCCAGCTGGCGTAGCACTATAACCTGTGTGTTCTACTTTCCGTGTCAGACAGTGTACTAGAGACGGTGTCACAAACTTCACACCCAGTGAGTGCTCTACAAATGCTCACTGGATAAACCCATGAGCTGACATACATCCTCCATCATTATTTAAAAATTCTGTGTGGGCTTTGGAAGGGTGTGGGGTCCTGGGGTCTCCACTGTCAGGGCCAATTGGGATGTGCAGTTTCTCAGGGCAGAATTCCCAAGGGTGCATTTGGTGGCTGACTTGAAGTCAACAGATCCCCTTTGTTTCCTTATCAGCCCTGGGCCAAGGCTTAGAGATAGTAGAGAGGATGCCCACCCTTCTGGGGGTCAGTGGGGTGGAAAGAGCCTGGGCTTCTCAGTCACACAGAACTGGATTTGAATCCTGGCTCCACTATTAACTAGCTGGGTGACCTCAGGCAAGTCTCTTAACCTCTTTGAGCTTCAGCAGCATTATCTGTAAAATGGGAATCATAGTCACACCTGCTGGATAGGATTGTTGAGAGGCTTCAGTGAGAGCGTGTATGCAGAGCACGGTGCCAGGGCTATTGTCAGCACTCATCAGAGAGTAGCTGCCATAATAAAAATAATAATAATGGTGTTATTGTTAGGCATATATTAGGAGCTAAAGATACAATGAGGTGTAAGAGATAGTCACTACACTTCAAGGAGCTGACTGTATGAGTCAGGAAATTGAGACACGTGCATTAAAAAAGCTAATGGCAGCGGCCTTGCGCGATGGCTCATGCCTGTAATCCCAGCACTTTGGGAGGCCAAGGCAGGCAGATCACCTGAGGTTGGGAGTTCGAGACCAGCCTGACCAACATGGAGAAACCCTGTCTCTACTAAAAATACAAAATTAGCGGGGTGTGGTGGAGCATGGCTGTAATCCCAGCTACTCGGGAGGCTGTGACAGGAGAATCATCCTGAACCCGGGAGGCGGAGGTTGCAGTGAGCTGAGATGGCACCATTGCATGCCAGCATGGGCAACAAGAGCGAAACTCCGTCTCAAAAACAAAAAACAAAAACCAAACAACAAAAACAATAACAACAACAAAAACTAATGGCACTATGCGGGACATGCCCAGTGAATGGCGAACACAAGTATTTTTCCTGTTAATCAAAGGAGGGAGCAGCTGCTGAGAGGCGGGTGTCCAGCATGGGGAAGTGGGTCTTGAGGGAACAGTAGGAGCCAGGTAAATGGAGAGCAAGTAGGAAAGAAGAGAGGACATAGCACATGCAAGGACAGAGAGAAGACAGAGCAGAGGCTACCTGGGGCCACAGCCAGCAGGCCAGCTCGACTGGAGCAGGTTGGCTTAGAGGAATGTTAGAGGGGATGAGACCAGGAGGGTCTTCTGTGCTCGTCTATGGACTTGAATCCTGAAGACACCGGGGAACCATTGAAGGTCTCTGTGACATGGGCCAGGTGGAAGTTTGGAGATGTTTATCCTGGCCAGCCCTTGGTTTGGATTCTGGTGCTCTTCTCAGAAAGGAGAGTTCAGCTCACAAAACCCAGGCATCTGGTCTGGGTAGCCATGCCTGCTAGTTTCACAGTTGCACTTAGGATTCCTGAGATGACAAGGTCTGTGTATCTGCCTCCTCTTCCTCACTGACCTTGCCTACGCCCCCTCTGCCAGCAGACCCTGGTCTCCCTGGGTCTCTGGCGACTCCTCGAGTACGCCACGTTCCTTCCAGCCTCCAGAGCCTGGTCTTCGCCTCGCCCTCTGCCTGGGAGACTGCCCGGGTCTTTGGGGGTTCACTTCCTTTGCACACTCCCATCTCTCTCTTCAGAGAGGTGCCCTAGCCGCCCCATCTGAGTCTCCTGGTTGGGCCTAAACCCCTGCATCACCCGGGTTAATTGTCTTCACAGCCCTTGAAACTGCCTGAGGCCACATCATGCTATTGTTTTCTTGCTTCCTGTTAGTGTCCTTTCCTCTACCACAAGCCCCAGGCAGACAAGAACTTTGTCCCAGTGCCTGGCACTCACTAGGGCTCAGCAGCAATTTGTTGAATGAATGAATGAATGAATGAATGAAATAGGCGTTGGGTTTCGAGGGTGCAGTGTGAGCCAGACCATGCTTCCCGGGCTCACACATGTTCCCCAGTGGAAGTCCTGGTGGGGGAGGGGCAGGACTCCGTATCCCAGTGTGTGCCTCTGCATGGGATGTTCCCTTGGCCAGTAATCACTGGATGTGACTCTGGAATTTGCAAGGGGATGAAGGATAGTGAAGAGAGGAGTCAGCCTGGGGAGCTGGTGGCTAATGCTGCACAGGGCTAACCGGGAGAAGGGCCTGGTTTCAGCTCCACCTTGCCCCTGGCTGGACCCACAGCCCAGAAGGCAGAATCCAGAGACAGCCTGAGCCCTGAACGGAGGCTCCACAGAGGAGGGGACTTACCTGGCTGGCAGTGGCTGTGATGCCGGCAGCTGTGTTCTGGCCACCGTGCTTTCTCTGGCGCAGTCGGGAGTTCTGCCTTGCTAAGGAGATGGAGAACAACGGGAAGGAGAGGAGAGACTGTCAAGCTGAATATGCCTTTGAAGGATGCATAGGGTCCTCTAACCTCCTTAGTTCATCCCTCCCGTGATTTAGGAGCAAATAGAGGCTCAGTGAATTCAAGACCACATAGCTCATGAGTGACAGGAAAATCCCAGCAACTCAAACCGCTTGAATTTCAGGCCAGTGTTGGACCCTTTCCCACAAAAGAGACTCATTCATTCATTCATTTGCTCCATATTTACTGAGAATCTACTCTGTGGCAGTCCCTATTCTAAGTTCCAGGGCCACTGTCTGTCCTCAGGGGACTTCCAGTCTGGTGGGAGTGAACATTTCAGTATAGACACAGTGTCAGGCAGTGCACTTCCTCTTCAGGGTGCTCTGTGGGACGTGGTGGTGTGAGCCACTCTGCAGCTGGCCACACAGTCTTTGGTTGTCCAAAGATCAGAGGTGAACACGTCCTGGGGGTCTGTGGATGGAGGTGGGAGAAGCATGGGTCAGGGAGCCCTCTGAGGCCAGGAGAGTGGCTTCCTGCTTGAGCGATGGGGTTGGCAGCACTCAGGAGGGTACTTCTGACAGGAGGGAGTAGGCAGCTGTGGTCTCAGAGCCCCATGGCCACTGTTGTCACCTCTCTCCCTATGTCCTCAGCCGTGTGCCAGCCGCCGTGCCAGAACCGGGGCTCCTGCAGCCGCCCTCAGCTCTGCGTCTGCCGCTCCGGTTTCCGTGGAGCCCGCTGCGAGGAGGTCATTCCCGATGAGGAGTTTGACCCCCAGAACTCCAGGGTGGCACCTCGACGCTGGGCCGAGCATTCACCCAACCTGCGCAGGAGCAGTGCGGCCGGAGACGGCACCTTGGCTAGAGCACAACCGCCAGCACCACAGTTGCCATCCGCACCACAATCGCCGCCTGTACCACAGTCGCCGCCAGCTGGGTAAGTCCCCTTCTCCATGGGGCTCGGGATCTGGGGCTCAGTCTCTTTCTGGAGGGGCTTCTTCCTTCGGACCATTTGGTGAAGGCTGGTGGAGAAGACCACAGTCTTCCCTTCCCTCCTCCCCACCCTCCTTGGCTTTCCCTGGCATGGCCAGAGATATGAGCAGGAGAGTAGGTGTTGGGGCTGACTTGGGCTTTGCCAGGCTGGGGTGGAAAGATGAGGGAAGTGAAGTCTTTGCCCTCGGGTGCCTGAAATAAAGCTGAGGAGGGCATGTACCTGGGACCACGGCCTCCTGGTTCACAGTCTGGCTTTGCCATTTCCCAGGTGGGCAACCCCAGGTAAGTCACTTACCTCTCTGTGCCTCGGATTCTGTATCAGTAAGGTGGGACAATGATAATACCTGTGTTATGAATTGTCATGAAGATTAAATTAGTCAACATGAGGGAAGTGCTTAGAACAGTGCCTGGCACACATGGACGTTCTTTATACACGTTCTCCCACACCCCATCCCGACCTCCTCCTCCTCTGCCTGTGGTCGCTGTAATGTAGGAAGGACTCCTCTGCCAGAAGAAGCCCCTTCAGTTTCCTCAGCACCCAGCTTCAGCCTCTCTCCTTAGAGGGGAGAAGCAGCAGCATGCGGGAGAAGGGAGTAGAAAGGAAAGTGAACAAGGAGAGTGTTCATGGGCAGGATTCCCTGGCCTGCTTGCCAGCCAATCTGGCTAGACTTTTTCTAGCTCAGGACAGGAAATCTGAACTTTATAAACGAGTCCATTTCTAGGGGACTGTGTTTTCCTTTTAGTTTTTCAGGTTAGTTTTTCCATTGGCTTCCTACTTAAGAAGTTCTTTCTGAAATGTTGCAACCCTGCCTTGCTGAACTAAAGGGAAAGAGGATTTGCCCTTTCAGAGCCCAGGAGAACCAGGCAGAGGAGGCTGACCTTGAGGTTAGGTTCCAGCAGGAAAGGTCTAGAGAGAGTGGCTGAGTTGCAGGAGGAGCAAAGAAAGGAGGTTAAGGGTGTCCAGGGACTCTGAGAGCAGGTGAGGTCAGGCAGACCAGGCTCTTGGTGAGCTGGATTCTGGGGCCCTGGGCACCCAAGTAGATGTTTTCCAAGGGCAGCTAGGAGGAGGAAGAAAGAAAGGATGGACTCAGGTCAAGGGCCTAGGGAACTCCAAGGTCAAGAGCAAAAGAGCCAAACCCTGCAGCCAAGGCCCAAAGGTCCTGTAGCAGAAACAAGGAGCAGAGCTAAGGGGCCCCAGGTGGATAACAGTGAGGGCCTGGGATTGGCAGTGAGCAGGTGGGCAGTGCGGGTACCTTGTTCTGATCGGTCCCGGCTGAGGGTCCCAGGTGGTAAGCCTGGTGTAAGGCACCTGGAGGAATACTAGAGGTGCCAGCTCAAGGGCCAGCCAGGGCCAGGGTGGGCACGAAGTCCTTCCAGCGGAGCTTTGCCCATCTCTGTTGGCTTGTGGGATTCATTTATTTACGATGCACTGAGGGTGTGTGCTGGGAGCGGGGGTTGCTGGGCAGGGTGTGTCCTGGGAGCGGGGGTTGCTGGGCAGGGTGTGTCCTGGGAGCAGGGATTGCTGGGCAGGGTGTGGGCTGGGAGCAGGGGTTGCTGGGCACGTCACTCTGTCTCTCACACTCTTGAGTCGTAGTCATTTGAAGTCCCCCGTCACATCTTGCTGCCCGTCTGACTCCTCCCCATTCTTCAAGGTGAATCACATTCACTAGGCTCTCTGGCCCCCACAGCACTTACTCTCTGGCACACATCCTGTGCATCTGTGCCCTGCACCCGCAGCCGCTTGTCGACCCAGTGGCCTGTGCTTTGGATTTCTCTACAGCTCCCCCAACAGTGCCTGGCCCATCAAAACTGCTCAGTCCATATTTGCTCTGACACTGGGTCCAAACTACAGAGTTAGCCTAACAAAAGGGCCCACTTGGCACTGGACCCTCAGCCCGTACCTGCAGCCAAGGGCACCACCCCATGTGTTGCTCAGAGGGCAGGAGGAGGTGAGGCCCCTGCCAGTTCCCACGGTGGGTGCTCCGTCTTTCCCTAGCGCAGCACTTTTCACCCTGCCTTTAGATGGTCTGTCCATTTGCTCACTGGACCGGGAGCTACCTGGGAACTCACAGGGACTGTGTCCTGCTCATTCACCAATGTGTCCCTGGTACCTAACACCATGCCTGGTACACTTTGTGCTCAATCAGTGTAAGTTAAATGGATAAATGAATGAGGCTAGGTGATGGGGAGAGGGGAGGCTGCGAGGTCAGGAGGATGGGCAATGTGAGCCTTCCATCCCCCAGTGAAGGTTTCCTGTGTGTGACGGGCAGTGGAGGGCAGAGGTCCTGGGTGACGTCTCTGGCCCACAGCAGGGCTGTCCTCTTTGATTTTCACAGGCTCCCTGGCCAGGGGCTACTGTGATGTTCTTAATGAGCGGCAGCCTCCAAGCCAGCCTAGTCTCTCTGTGCCCTGGGGCCTCAATGCCATGAAATCTGGGAGCGCCCTGCTATTGGCCCAGCTGCTGGCCCAGCTGTGTTTTGCTTTAGGAGGCCAAATCCTGCTTGCCTGGTGGTGTCAGACATTTCCTGTGACCTTGGCCAGGTTTCCCAAGCAGTCGCTGGCCTCTCTCCTGATAGCAACTTGGACAGGCCGTGTGTGTCCAGATAGAGGTGGTGACATGATGCAGGGGGCATTCTAGGAGTTGGGGAGGCAAAGGTCTGGGGAGGGGAACACTGCAGGAATTGGTGATGGCCAGAGGCCCCCTTTAGGAGGCAGGCAGAGACTGAGCGACTTGTGTCCCGGAGGAAGACCAGAGGGAGAAGCCAGGAGTGTCTCAGGCAGCAGGCAGGGTGCCCTACAGAGGGCCAGACGTGGACTGATGCTGTCCAGCTGTTGTCTGGGCTGGCTGGAGGGGTCTGGAGACTCCCTTGAGCCTCATGTCCTGGCTTCTTTCCCAAGGCTGGGCAGAGTGCCTGCCTTACCTGGAGAGCAAAAGCCAGGCGCTGGGAAGGCCCTTGAGAGATGGGGAGAGGGCTGGTTACCAGAATCTACAACCAGCAGGCTTTGGAAAGCAGTGGTTTAGACCAGCGCTTCTCAAAATGAAACCAGTAGGTGAGTCACCTGGGAACTTGTCAACATGCAGGTTCTGATTCGGCAGGTCTGGGATAAGCAACTCTAATGTGGTCCCACAGGATGCTGATGCTACTGGACCATATTTTGAGTAATGAGGGTTAGAGCCCAGGCTTTGGTGTGTTCTAATTCTGGATTTACCACTCACCAGCTGTGTGTCAATAGGCACTCATCCTAACCTCTCTGAGCCAATAGCGTCCACCTGATAGGATGACAGGAAAGATGAAATGAGACCATGTGAGTAGAACACTTAGCGTGGTACCTGATATGAGTTAGTGTTCAATACATGATTCCTGTCAGTGGGCAGGATCTCTTTGCTGTGAGGACTTGGTTGGATGGGAGGAGATGGCAAAGAGCAGAGGAAACTGGAGTGTGTGTGTGTGTGTGTGCGTGTGTGTGTGTGTATGCAATGTACACAGAACAGGTATAGACCTGTTATGGGAAGAAATCAGAGTCCAGACTCAGCCTCAGGGGTCAGCAGGTCCAGTAGTGGCTTTGGCTGGCTTGGGATACAGTCATTCCACCAGGACCATTGTCACCAGCCCTAGGGGAGAGGAGGTTAAGGGGAGGTGTCAAGAATGGGAGGGACCTCCGCTGGGTTTGCTCCTTGTGCAGACCTGAGAACCTAGAGGCTGAGCCCTGGAGACGTCCTACACAGGCTCGAGGAGAATCACTTGAACCTCGGAGGTGGAGGTTGCAGTGAGCTGAGATCCGGCCACTGCACTCCAGCCTGGGCGACAGAGCCAGACTCCGTCTCAAAAAAAAAAAAAAAAAAAAAAAGCCTAAGCAGGCTTGGTCACAACATGGGCAACAAGGGGCCTGAAGGGCAGTGCTGAGCCCTGAGTAGGGTGGTTGGGGTGTGTCTGGGGAGCTGTGACCCCGTGATGGTGGCTCCCAGCAGGCTGCTCCTGCCTGGTCGCTCCCTCTCCTCTGGATCTCCTTCTCTCTGCACACCCCACCTCTTTATCCACTGTGTTCATTTTCTATGGCTGCCATGACACACAATCGCAAAATTAGCAGGTTCAAACGACACACATTTATTTCTCTACAGCTGTAGAGGTCACACATCTGAAACGGGTCTCACCAGGCTGAAATCAAGGTGTCTGCAGGCTCCTGGGGCTCTAAGGGGGCTCAGTTTTCTTGCTCATTCAGGTTATCTGCAGAATTCAGTCCCTTGCAGTTGTAGGACTGAGGCCCCGTTTCCTTGCTGGCTGTCACTCAAGGGCGGTATCAGGAGCTGCCCTCATTCCTTGGCTTGAGGCCACCTTCCTCCATCTTCAAAGCCAGCAGCAACAGGTGGACTCTGTGTTTGGGTCTCCCCTCTGCCTGCCTCTTTGGCTGTCTCTCTCCGTGACTCACTCCCTCGCCTCCCTCTTCTACTTTTAGGGGCCCATGTCATGACCCTGGGCCCACCAGGTAATCCAGTACTATCTCTCTATTTTAAGGTCAACTGATTGGCAACCTTAATTCCATCGGAAACCCTAATTTCCTTTTGCCATTTAACATAACATATTCAAAGGTGTAACCCCAGGGACGGAGATCATGGGGGCCAACCACACCCACTTACTACAGCACATTCCAGCTGGGACTCTTGTCCAAAGTGGAAAAGCTCCCTCTTATCAAGGGCTTGCCACAAGGGTGGCCCTACATGATCTGGCCCCAAAGTCTTTCTGACATCCCCACTGTCCACCCTCACCACTCACAGCCCGTGTTCATCCTGCTTCTGCTCTGCCAGCTGACTGTATCTTCCTCAAAATGCTGTAGATGCTCCCACCTCAGGGCCTTGGCACTTGCTATCCCCCTCCCTGGAGCCCTGAAATTTTTTTTTTTTTTTTTTGAGACAGGGTCTCACGCTGTCACCCAGGCTGGAGTGTAATGTCACAGCTCACTGCAACCTCGACCTCCTGGGCTCAAGCGATCCTCCCATCTCAGCCTCCCAAGTAGCTGAGACTACAGGTGTGCACTGCCACACCCGGCTAATTTTTGTATTTTTTTATAGATGTGGTTTCACCATGTTGCCCAGGCTGGTCTCTAACTCCTGGGTTCAAGCGATCCTCCTGGCTTGGCCTAAGTGCTGGGATTACAGGCATGAGCCACTGCACCTGGCCCCTGTGTTAGTTTTCTAAGGCTTCCATAACAAACTGAGTGGTTTAAAACAGCAGAAATTTATGCTCTTACAGCTCAGGAGCTGGAAATCCAAAAATCAAGGTGGCAGGATTGGTTCCCTCTGAGACACTGAGGGAGAAGGTTCTATGCCTCTCTGCTAGCATATCTGGTGCAATCCTTGGCCTTCCTTGGCTTGTAGCTGCATGACCTTGACCCCGCCTCAGTCATCACATGGCCTTCTTCCTTGTGTGTGTCTGTGTGTCTCTGTGTTGTCTTCTTCTCATAAGGGTGCAGTCATTGGATTTAGGGTCCTCCCTAATCCAGTGTGACCTCATCTAAACCTAACTAATTACATCTACAAAGACTCTATTTCCAAATAAGGTCACATTCATAGGTGGGGGGTTAGGACTCACGTCTTTCCGAGGGGACACAATTCAACCCGCATCAAAACACTCTTCCCCCTACACTCCTGCGGCTGCTTCTCCCCTTTCCTTTGTGGTGGAGCCCTCTCTGTCCACCACATCTAAAACCACGCCCTCCACACCCTCCCCACCTCCCACCTGGCTATTTTTCTCGGCAACACTAATGTCTTTGGTATTTTACCTATTTATTTTAATTATTCTTCTTCTTACCCCAAGAAAGTGTCAGATGTGGGAGGACAGGGATTTTTCTCTCTTTTCTTGGTTGATCTCTCTCCAGCACCTGGAGCGTGACTCAGCCCATTGTAGCGTTGAGTAAATACATGCCCAGAGTAGGGTTGAGTCAATTAGCTGTCTACACCCATTTTACGTCTACAACTGACTGTCTACACCCATTTTGCTTTACGTCTACAATTGGCTATCTACACCCATTTTACTTAACGTCTACAATTGGCTGTCTACACTCATTTTGTTTTACATCTCACAACTCCCTGCAACAGGTGGCCAGTGTTGCCGTTCTGTTGGTAAGGAGAGGCTCATAGAGGGGAGGGAGGCTGTCCCTACCCTTTCCCAGCCTGGTATCTCCAGCACCTGTCCTCTGCCTGCACTAATCTCTCTGAGTTTTTGTCTGTCGGGAGACCGGGAAGGGCCAGAGCACCAGGGCAGTTCTTGTTGGAGGTCCAACCTCAGGTGGTGAGTGCCAGGACTGCTGGGCACGTGTGGCAGCATGTGCCTGCATGTGGGTTGATCACCCAGGCAGAGGCTCCCTACCTCAGAGCAGAACCCCGCCTTGCCTCAGCCTCCACGACTCCACAGGGTCCCTGTTGGCACTTTTTGGCATGATCTTTAACCTACTGCTGCTGAGAGTGAGCCCGCAGGTTTACCGTGGCAGTGCTGCCCGCCTCTACCCAAGACCTTGACTAACTTTCCTGTTGGGAGCACAGGGATTCTGCTTCCAAGTGGGTGGTCTCTCTAAGTCTGAGGGAATGGAGGGAACTATCAAAAGATTGCTGCCCCAGAGCCACTTCCGGGGAGACCCAGGCATCACTTCCTGGGGGCAAAGGTGCGGGGAAGGTAGCACCCCCTGGTTGACAGAATGGCAAGGGGTTTTCCCTGGGACGAGGCAGAATCAGAAACTAGGTGCTGGGGCCAGGTGCAGTGGCTCATGCCTGTAATCCCAGCACTTTGGGAGGCAGAGGTGGGTGGATCACCTGAGATCAGGAGTTCGAGACCAGCCTGGCCAACATGGTGAAACCCCGTCTCTACTAAAAATACAAAAAATTAGCCAGGCGTGGTGGTGGGTGCCTGTAGTCCCAGCTACTTGGGAGGCTAAGGCAGGAGAATCATTTGAACCTGGGAGGCGGAGGTTGCAGTGAGCCAAGATCACGACATTGCACTCCAGCCTAGGCAACAAGAACGAAACTCTGTCTCAAAACACACACACACACACACACAAAACCTAGGTGCTGGGAACAGGGCGGCTGGGAACAGACACCCAGCATGGGGACCTCAGTGTGGCAGCTTGTAAATTGTGTCCCCTTCCCCCAGTGGCAGCAGCAAAGGACTGGGGGTCAGGGAGGACACAGGACAAGGCTCCCTGCAGGGCTGCTGTGGATAGACCTCCTGATGACCCATCTCATGAACTAGGGTCTCATGAACTTAGAGGCGAGTTCAGGCTTGGCTGGCAGGAAGGAGGCCGTGTGGCACTGTGATGGGGGAGTGAAGACTGGTTCCTGGCTGGGGCAGTGCTGGGTGCCCTGAGGATTAGAGTCTGGTGGCTGGAGGAGGGGACATGAGGAGGGTGCCTGGTGGTCCAGTGTGTGTGTCAGGGGAGCCCGGGGCAAGGGGGTTAAATTTGATGTTAGGCAGAATGTAAATCCTGATGCCGTCACAAACTTTGCAAGCTCCTTTACTTCCCTGAAACTCAATTCCTTTGACCTTGATGTGGGAAAATGAATGCCCATCTCCTAGGATGGTTGGGAGAATTTACTGAAATAATGTAGCGTGATTCGCGGGGTGTCTGCCACACAGTCAGTCCAATAAATCTGAAATCTCTTGGCCTACCTGCCTACTCCATGTGCTTATGAAAAATCAGTGTGGAACACCTCATTTGCCAGGGTGAGTTTTTCTGCACCCCACTGTCTGGGCTTATAGCTGGGGAAACTGAGGGAGGATGCAGGTTGGCCACTAGGTTGTGGGCTGGCCTGAAGGCCTGCCCTGGCCTTCTGAGCCTGCCTCCTGCTCCAGCCCCTCCCACTGCTGCCACCCTCCCCTCTGGGCTTCTGTGTGCTGCTGCGGGCCTTCTACTTGTTCCTTTGGGCTACGTGGCCCCGTTTGTCTTTTTTCCTTCTCATTCAAGACCCTTGGACCCAAGGTGGTTCTCTGATTCAGCTGGGACATGCCAGGAGACCAACGGGTGCTCGAAGACCTTGGGAAAATCCTCTGCCCTTCCTGGGCTTGTTCCCGCATTTGTAAATCAGAGGGCTAGCGTGGATCTCCTCTAAGCTCAAGAGCTAATTGTCGGCCGGGCGTGGTGGTTCATGCCTGGAATCCCAGCACTTTGGGAGGCTGAGGCAGGCGGGTCACTGGAGGTCAGGAGTGCAAGACCAGCCTGACCAACATGGAAACCCCGTTTCTACTAAAGATACAAAAATTAGCTGGGCTTGGTGGTGCGCATCTGTAATCCCAGCTACTTGGGAGGCTGAGGCAGGAGAATGACTTGAACCTAGGAGGTAGAGGTTGCAGTGAGCTGAGATCATGCCACTGTACTCCAGCATGGGCAACAGAGTGAGACTCTGTTTCAAGAAAAAAAACAAAACAAAACTAATGGTCTAGGATTCCAGCCAGCCTGGCCATTTTCCATCCCTGATGGTGAAATGTGCTCATTCTCCCCTTTGCCTGTTTCCAAGGTTGTGACAAGAACATGTGAGCCTCTCACCAGGGCAGACCTTCGCTGTCCCTGACACCTTGGCAAGCTTGCAGAGGGCTGAGCAGCCTGCATCTTCTGTGCTGTGTCACCCACTTCCTCATGGCCACTGAGTGCTGTTTCTCTGTGGGGTTAACTCAACCCTACAAATTTTTGGTGGCCTCTGAGGGTTGAGCCCTTCTCTTTCTTTTTTTTTTTTTTTTTTTTTTTTAGCCTTTTCTCTTTCTTTTCCCTGACCTGTTTGTATAACTCTGATTCCCGAAATTGCTCCTTGGGTTTTTCTGGAATTCCCCCAACACTTAGGACCTTGAAAACTATTTTGAATAGACTCGGAATCAGTAAACCCAGTTTTGGTCTCTTAGTTACTAACTGGCCTTGTGACCTTGAGCAAGCCACTTAGCATCACTAGGCATTAATGTCCCTATATCTGTAAAGCGAGAGGGTTAATTCTCCCCTCACTGGGATGTTGAGAAAATTAACTAAGGCGTGTGGGAAAGATTGCTTTGTGGGTTCTAACGTGCCTCGCAAATGCTTGTTATTACTTCTTAGCTGTCCTGACACTGGGCTGGGGCCTTCGCTCATGCCCGGTTACATGTACAGAAGCCACTTTTAGGAAGAAGCTCCTCAATGAGGCCCTTGAGGAAATATTTTAAAGGAAATCTTTTAATTTTAATCTTAGGGAAGGACATCCCCTGTTGTGTCCAGCTTAACACAACAACAGGGAATGTCTTTCCATCCTATCATACTCTCTGTGATAGGTACTCCAAGAGTTGTACAGTGTACAGCCTGTGCAGCTGCATGTGGTGACCCCAGACCTGGCTTCTTCCCAAGAGGGAGATGTCTCCCATTTTTCCAACATTTAATATTTTCAGCCCTCAACTTGAGAGTCCTTTCATCTGGCTCACTTTTTATTTCCACAGTACTTTCTATTTTCCACTTTCTAACGTAGCATATAATTTACTTATTTAGTATATTTGTATGTAATCCATTTTTCCCAGTTATTCTGTTCCTCAAGAGCAGAGATCTTTGTTTTGTTCACTGACACATCTCAAGCTCCTAGAATGGTGCCCAGCATATAGCAGGCCCTCACTAACTAAATATCCACTGAATGGACATCCCTGTCCTAATGTGTCTTCTATTGCTTCCTAGAGCAAAGAGATGGTCTCAGGGCCATTTCCTTCTGATCTGATGCTCAGGCCATCCCCTAGCATGTCACCGACATGGAGGGGCTCTCCTAGCCCTCCCAACGGGTGGTGCTTCCTCACCCTGTGCCCCTTGGCCCTGGGAGTCTGAAACCAGGCAAACTGAGGGCAATGCCTCTCCCCCAAGGGCAGCAAGAGTGGGCTTGACAGACCCTCAGGAGTGCTGAGAGTCTGGACAGGGGGTTGTGGGCAGCTGTAAAGGAGTCTTCTCCTGGTTTCTTCCATCTCTTGGGCCTTAGAAGAGCCCCCAGGACTCCCCTTCCCTGGGACTGTGGGTTTGGAAGAAGGAGGGCTCGGAGGGGCTAGGAAGAAAGGAATGCTCACTGTAGGCCTCCAGCCAGATCCAATGGAAGAGATTTTATTTTCCCAAGTCTGAGGGTGCGGAAGCCCTGCTTGTGCTTTTTGAGGAGAATGGGAAGAGACCTTTGTCTCAGCCAAGAACTTCCTTCACCACCCACGCCTCGTCTCCCTGCTGTTGCAGAGGGTAAGTTCTAGAAATGTGGATGGGCCACACTAAGGTTTGTGGAGGGTCCCTTGGTACTCAACCTCTGCCAGCCCCAGTGCATCCCTGCCCAGCAGAGACTACTTGGAGTGGCCAGATGAGTCTGAAGCACTGTGTTCCAGCCAGGCAGAGGAGGGAGGCCTGCTGTTCTGCATTGGACCTTTCAGCTGTTGGACACAACACCAAGGGTTGTCCTTCACATTACAGTCTCTGTGACAGATAACCCAAGAGTTATGCAGTGCACAGCCTGTGCAGCGATATGTGGTGATACTAGACCTGGCTTCTTTCTGGGAAGGAGAGAGATGTCTCCTATTTCCCTTACAAAGTGTGTTGCTTCAAGGCAGTCCTTTCCAGCTGGGTTTGGCTGTTGAGGTCCCTTCTAGGTTCCCCTGAAAGGGAGATGGATCTCTGGGGCTTTGTAGTGTTAACATGCATCTCTCCAACCCACACAAATACCTGAGACCCATGGAGGTCGGGCCCTGAGCAGGCCATGGCTGGCCACATTTCTATTTCATGATAAAAAGACTCTGGTTCTGGGCGGATGTAGCCCAGGGCACACGGTCTTGCTATGCTTTGATCCAGAGCCTAGAAGTCCCAGGAGAGGTTGTGAGGAAGGTGGGGGCCAGTGTGCCTTCCTTATTCTGAGTGGTAAAGCCAGTAACCTCTTCCTTTTCTCATGCTGGGCATAGAGCAGACATCTCTGGGTTGGTGAGGATGCCCAGCTCAGGCCTCTGAGTGCTCAGGGGAGGAGGCCCCTCCCGCTCCCTTCATGGGGCACTGGGCAGATTCAAGGGAAATGGTGTCTGCTTTCTACACACTTCCTCCTACCTTCCCCCTTCTCCCATTTGAGCCTGAAGGTGGACATCTGGCCCAAGAAATCTCAAACTCTCTGATGACAACCCAGTGACTCCCTTTTTTAGTATTCTCCCAGAGCTGAGGAATATATGGACTGCATCCTGGGTTTAGTTTCAGGAGAGGACTCCTCCCAGCCCAGCCCCAGGTCCAGCCCTTAACAAATCTCTGAGATATGAGCTATTCGCCTTCTGTCCTCCCAGAGCCTGCAGCTCGGTGATGGGAAAAGCTGCCTCTTCCAGTTCATCATCATCATCTTCATCATCACCATCTTCATCATCAGTAGGATTTAGTGCACCCTGTTATGTTTCAGGCATTGTGCTAGATTCCTACCCTTCTCTTTTCCTCCTTGCTGTCCCCGCTTTAGAGTCACCAGCTCAGTGACATGCAGGACATGGATGTTGCACAAACGTCTTTTGGTCAACTGTGTTGTGTCCAAATAGTGGAGTATAAATGGCATAGCACAGGGACCAGCACCCAGGAGCAGAGGGGCGCAGAGGGTCCCCAGAGCTCATCATGGCCTTAGTGGTGTGCTTAGAATTATGGTTACCATGGTGGAAGTTTGGGTTAAGATTGACTAGCACTAAGGTTGTGGTTAGGGTGACATTCTATTTAACAGTACGGTGGTGGTTAGGGTAAGATTAGAGGAATAATTTTAGTAGTGCAGCATTAGGGTGTGGTTTTAATCTTAGGGTTGTGGTCAGGGTTGGGTTAGGGTTATGCTAGAGTAACATTTAGGACTGTGGGTGTTTTCGATTGTATGTGTGGTTATTGTTCTAACCCACCATTGATGGAGCCTTATTGAATAAGCTGGCAGTTTGCGGGCACCACCTAATTTAATACTGGGGACAGCTCGGCACAGTGGCTAAGAGCATGGGCCATGAGTCAGACAGACCCCGGTTCCACTTGACTCGGTTACTCCCCAGCCGTGCTATCAAGTGTGTTCTTTCACTTCCCGGAGTCTCAGTGTGAAAGGCTGATGATACCAACACTGGCTACGCAAGGCTGTGGTCAGAATAACACAAGGGAAAGTGGATAAAGTGCCGGGTCAGTAGGTAAGAACTCAGTACTCGATAGCAAATACTTTGTCTTGTCTGGGTCAGTTAGAGTTACAGCAGGAAAGAGATGGCACACTCGATGTATTTACAAAAGCATCGGCAGGGTCGAGAGAAAACAAGGAAGAGTGGTGGAGTATCCCAGGGTAGCTACGTAGGCAAGCCCTTACCCTCCAGGCCTAAAGGGGCAAGGGACCAGCAATCATAAGAATCCAGGGTAGCTCAGGCTATAGGAGAGGGCTGTGGACAGGGCTGTGGCCTTTGGTGTAGGAATGTAGCCACTGCTCACCTGCAGTACCTGTCACGAGGGAGTTGGGAGGATCTGCACCTCCACTCACCCTTCTCCTGCCCTCTGACCTCCTGCCAGAGTTCCCCACTGACTGAACTGGACCAGAAGGCAGAGGGCAAAGGAACCTCCCAGGACCCAGAGTGGGATAGAGAGGGATCCAGGGGCGAGTGGAAGATCTTCAGCACATTTGCCAGTCCTTGCCGTGACCCTGTGAGGAGGGTATTCCCATGACTCCCACTTTGCAATGAGGACACCGAGGGTAAGGGCGATTCCAGCCTAGCTCTGCTCGACTTCAGAACTTGTGATTATAGTCACTGTGTGAACCAGTCTCCAGGGCATGTGAGCATAGGCAAGTGCGGTAACATCCAGCTTGGCTTGGAAACTGCAGAGTACTGGGTTAGGCAAGGTATCCAGTGTCTTTTCAGAAAACTACAGAAGTCGCTGAGAGCCTGGAGCAGCATTCAGCCTCATTAAAATGCTAATGTATGCAGTTTCCAGCCCCGGACTTAAAAAAGTAGTGAGAATAAACATTTCAAGCTTGTAGCTATGCTCATAGCATCTAGCCGACTTAAATCCTGTAGGATTTTTGTTTGAAAGGAAGAGGCTGGGAGCCATGAAGCAAGAAAAGAGAGGAAAGACTGGCAAAGCTGTTTTTCAGATGGTCCAGGGAAGGTTCGCCCCATCCAGCTGCTTTTTACAGAACTGGCTGCTCGCTCAGGGAGGGTCACCTTCTGGGGGTGTGTGTGTGTATATATGTGTGTGTGTGGCGGGGCGTGGGTGGAAGCTGTGGAGAGAACATGCCTCAAAAGTCATAATGGAGATATTTTCAGGCTCCGTGAATTCTCCTTTTGAGCTCAAGATTTTCAAATATGTATCAGGTTTCACCTCTTGTCCAGGATATAAAGGAAGTTTCTGATTTATGGGTCCAGTAGTTTTTCCAGTTACTCCATCTTTAAATCTGCCATCAGTTAATTAATTTGCCACTGTCAGAAAAGGCACTGTGAGCTTCCCAGGTGAAAATAACTTTAGCAAAGTATGATCACAGTTCAAAAAAGGGAGGGACTCTGAAACATACACTTGTTTCCACTTGTGAAATTAACTGAATCAGTGTCTCCGCACTCCTCCTCCTCGCCCTGTCATGGCGCATGCATACACACACAATCTCATGCACACTCACACAAACACACACACTCACACTCTTACACACACACACACCCCACCTCTGCAGAAGGGCTGAAGGGGAAGATTTAAACCTGGCAGGATAATTTCCCAGAAAAGGATTAGAAGGGGAAAATGGATTCACTGCAGTCATCTGATGACTGTGTTGTACAAGGCTGCTTGGGACCCAGAGGGGTGTGTCCGTCTGTCTGTGTCTATCTGTCTGCAGATGACACAGGGAAGATTGCTAAATGATTCCCAATAATGAAATGTGAAAACACATAGTTCCTTTGCTAGCCACATAGCTGTGGTTTTGTGTCTGTGATTCATGGTGGAAGTGAGTAGCTGCGACGGGCATTCTGTGGGTTTTTTTTTTTTCTCCTTATTTCTCCTAAAAAAATATTTGTGAAAGGTCTAAAAGGAAGTGGAGTACTTTTTGAAGAGAAAAAAATCCCCATTCCTTGCAAAACAAAGATTACAGATGAAAACTTCTGGAGCTACCACATTTCTGCTTCCAGATGCCGCCTACGCTGCATTTTCCTCCTGGAGCCTCAGCCCTGCCCACGATGTGACATGTCCACCCACGAGTGCCCGCAGCAGAGGCCGCGTCAGGGAGTCTGCATCTGCAGGGGGCTGGCGGTATCCTCCCAAGACCCCAGCCAGGCCACGCCCTTCCAGGGGAGAACATTACTTCCACATTTCTTTCTTTTTTAATGTTCTTGGGGCAAGGTCAGAGGCTCCGCAAAATGCAGTAGCGCATGAGGGCAGAATTGTGAGATAATTTATGTCTTAAATAAACCTGGGTTTGAATCTCAGCTCCACCACTTAGCTGTGCAGCCTAGAGCGAGTGATTTAATCTTGTGAGCCTCAGTGTTCTCATCTGTAGGCTGGGGATTATCATCACCACCTTATGGAATTGTCAGAAGGATTGACTAATCCACATAAGTGCATCTGGCACCTTTTTGGTCCTCTGTAAATGACACCACTCTTTTGGCAGGGAAGGGGATGGAGTCTCGCTCTGTCATCCAGGTTGGAGTGCCGTGGCATGACCTCAGCTCACTGCAACCTCTGCCTCCCAGGTTCAAACAATTCTCCCGCCTCAGCCTCCCAAGTAATTGGAATTACAAGTGCGTACCACGATGCCCAGCTAATTTTTGTATTTTTAGTAGAGACGAGGTTTCACTATGTTGGCCAGGCTGGTATTGAACTCCTGACCTCAAGTGGTCCGCCCACCTCGGCCTCCCAAAGTGCTGGGATTACAGGCATGAGCCACTGTGCCCAGTCGACACCTACTCTTACTTGTCCCCTCCCTGGGGGGTTATCTGAGCCTTTCGGAAACGCAGCAGTGGTCATCAGAAACTTTGAGAGTTTGCCCAGAGCACTTGAAGGTGTTTCCATACCTGGCGAGGTTTCTGGTCACAGCCAAGGGTGAGCAGCAGGGTGGGGAAGGGAATCTCATCCCCCAGAGGCAGACGGAGCTCAGCCTGCATACCCTGGCCCAGCACTTCCCTGCTGGGGATGACTCCGGGCAGGTTACCAGGCTCCCTGCGCTTCAGTTTTCTCTTCTGTAAAATGGGGACACTAGTTCCTGCATCGTAGAGTTGCTGTACTAATCAAGTAAATAAAAAATAAAATGCCTTAGCAGAGGTCTGGCACATCATAGGTTGACAGGTTTGGGCTGCTAGATTGCTGAAGGAAAGCTTCCCAGGTTGGGGCCCTAGTTCCCATAGAAATCTCCTTTTGTTTATGGCCCCGGGGTAAATTTCCAGCCCCTGTGAGAGTGGAAAGGGCAGGCTGGGACTTCGGCCAGCTCCTGAAAGTGTATCTTTGACCCAGGTCCCCAGCTGCCTTAGTCTACAATGGGCTTGTGGGGGCAGGCCCACGAGTGGGGTAAACACATCTGGAGTCAGGCCTGTGTTTGCTGTTTAATAAGCCAGACCTGCTAAGCTTGTGCATGTGCATGTGTGGGGGTGCATCGTGGAGGGTGGAAGGGTCCCAAAGGCCATGAGCTGGGAACTCAAGGGTTTGGGAGGTGAGCATCTCATAGCCAAGTTAGTGGTGGCGAGATGTCTGTATACCAGGTTTGCTGTGGCTTTGGGAAAGGGTCCTAGCTCAATCCCCTCAGTCTAGATGTCTCTTCTCCCCTTCCTCCAGCCCCTCCTCCAATCTCCTGTAGCACTTGCCAGGTCCTTAGGCCCTGCCTTGCATTTTCATTCCCTTTTCACGGCGGCAGCTCTCCAGCCACTTCTGGTTTTCATACACTTCTTTGTAGATCATGCAGTATCACCATGGCAGCTTGTGGAGGGAGTTTGGCTGCAGTGATGGGAGGGGTGAGATGAGCTTTAGAACCTGGCAGTCCTGAGCTTTAGGATTGTGGGTTTTGCCATTCATGAGATACATGAGATTGGGCCAGCTACCTTCCTCCTCCATGCCGCAAATTTCTCATAGGTAATAATGGGGCAGAGACACCTATGTCTTAGGTTCTCATTAGGGGACCTTTATAAGGTCATGTGTGTTTGGTGCCTAGTGCTCAGACCGTGTTTAGTAAGTATAGCAATTATTTCATCAAGGCAGATTGTGTGGGGAGGACTCTGACCCCCAGCAGATACCCAAAGGAGGAGACACCAGTGGACAAATCTCATTACAGTCTGATCTCTGCCCCTCAGCACAGCTGGCTTCTGTCGTTGGACCTGGGAGGAGTAACCCCCTTTTGGCATGAGCAGATGCCCTGTTCTAATAGCCAGGGGAGACCCAGGCCTTGATCTGGACTCCAGCAGTACATCTGTACAAAACTTTAGTCTTTTGGTTCAACATTCCCAGTGTCTGCCCACCCAAGGAACCTGTGCTAAGAGGGGGTCTCCTGCAATTAGATCCCATAACACATTCCAAGTAGTAAGTCAGGAATAAATAACCTTCTCCTGTGTGAATCTCATACTCCCTATTAATTTTCTTCCATTCATTCTATGTGTGTCCTGGATGGATTTTTCAGGCCAGTTGGAAGAAAGGATGCTCAAGAGAGGGATATTCTCTGAGTTAAGCAACTGACAAGGATTTTGTTCAGACTCAGCTGGCCTTCCTTCCTTCCTTCTCTCCTTCTCTCCTTCTCTCTTTCCCTCCATCTCTATCTTCATTCCAGGCACAAGGAGTACTAGATGACTTGGACCCATGCCTTGCCTCTAAGAGCTCACATCCAGCGGTTTGACATGCTCAAGCAGCTAAAGCACACCCAGCCCTTGGGAAGGCTTTTGCTAGTGCTCTAGGAGACAGGGAGGGGAGCATCCCTGGGCAGTGTAGGTAATAGGGGTAGGTAGGGGGCCTCCAGGGGGAGTTTTTGATGACCATTTTTAACCTTGTTACTTTCTGGTGAAAACACTTTTTTCAAGGCTTCCTTTCCATGCGTGAGGTTCATAGGATGAGGCCCAGACTGTTGGACTTCTATACTCAGTCCCAAAGTACAGTACTCAAGCAGCGATATGGTGCAGAGGTTTGTGATATAGGCTCCAAAACTAGAATATCTGCAGAGTGCCTGTGTTTGATTCCTAGTCATTGACTATGTGACCTTAGGTAAGTTATCTAGCTTCTTTATGCTTCATCTGGAAAAAGGGGATAATAATAATACCTACTTCCTAATTGTAATGGTGGTTAACTGAATTAATAGACATAAAAGTGCTTAGCACAGTGCCTGGCATGTGATTAGCACTATGTAACTTTGGCTATTATTCTTCTCACCCTTGACTCTTCCTATTTCTCTTTAATCAGACAGGCCTGGTTATCCCCAAATACCATGCCAGCACATTCCTGAATATGTCCCTTTATGCTTGTGGCTCTCTCTGTGCTCCCCACCCCTTCCTCTGGCTCATGTCTCCCGCCCTCTGGAAAGCCTTCCCCAGTATGCCAGCCCCACGGCCGTGCTAGAACATGCTGGCTAGACAGCTTACCTGGCCATAAGACTCGTGGCTCCTGCCCATCTCCTCCTTATCTGCTCTTGGATTGTTATGAAATGATCACGTGTAGGGGCTTGGCCCGGGGCTACTGCATATAGTGTGCCTGCTGTGTCCTGCACAAGGGTGCCAGCCAGGAGATGAAACCTGGTGCCAAAATCTAGCCTGTGTTCTGCTCACCCAGCACCAGGACCATGCTACATCAGCCTGAAGGAAGTAGGGCAACTTCTGTAAACTGGCTGCCCAGAGAGGCCGCTTGTGATTTGTACGAAGGCACCAGGTATGCTAGGCCTCTCCCTACCCCCTGCCTCCCAGTCTGGGTGATAAGCTCTTGGTGGGCAAGATGCCCTTTGCATAGTGCCTGATGGGACTGTGCACCTTGGCAGTGGTTGAACGACTAATTCATGAAATCCAGGTTCACTGTGTGCTGACAAGCCTTCCCGAGGGAACTCGGAGCCAGAGGCCTCAGGCTGCCTGCTGGCCCTGGCTGGCTGAGGAATGGGGCCCAGCTAGGGCTGGGGAGATGGTTCCAGTGAGGCAGGAGGACTGGGAAAAGCCATGGAGAAGTCTGAAGTTGAGTGTGACAAATATTTTCAGGGCAGCAGCTGTGTGCCCAGAGCTGTGACTCCATGGAAGATATGAAGAGGGTAAGGCCCAGTCCCTTCCCTCCTGGGGGTCTGTGTCCCCCGCCAAGCTGCAACCCTTTGGGTGGTCCAGCTGGGCCCAGAAGGAGGCAGGGAAGCACTTAGAGGGGCTCTTTTTCCTGGTGGGAAACAGAGGGCTATTGCCCCAGCAGCTGGACGCATGGGCAAGCTAGAGACAAAATGAGGGGCATTTCCTGGAGCTCTGAGAACCCCTCGGGGCCACCCACACCCCACCTCTGCCCCTGAGGTGGCCCGGGTGTGAGCCCATTGCCCAGGCAGCCTGCTCTGGCTCTCTTGCCCAGCTCCCTTACCCTGCCAGGAGGGAACAAAGGCCACACAGGATCTCAAGGGGCCAGGGCTTGGCAGCCTGGCAGCCTAAAGGCTGGCTGCTCCATGGAAAAGGGTTCACAGTGGACCAACATATGAGGGGGCTGGAGGGTGGAAGGCGGGATGTGGCTCTAGGAGTCTCTGGACCCTTTAGAAACTGAGGTGGCACCTACTTCAGGGCTGCCCTTGAGGGGGGACAGGCCACAGGCAAGGGCTGGGTGCCCCTCCCTGACATTCCCCCGGACACGCAGAGCTCACACCTCCCTCTGTCTCCCTACCTGAAACAGGAATGCTGTGTTCCCTTGAGCTGGCTGGGAAGCAGGGCAAGGTGCAGTCTGGGCAGGAGAGACTGCCCCAGGGCTCTACCTCCTCTCCATCCACAGCCTGGCAGGGGCATCTCCTGGAGTCTATGTGCTGGGGGATCCAGTCCTTTCAGACCTAGGTGTGGCTGTAGGAACAGCTAGAGGCCCAGAGTCTCAGAGCAGTGGGGATGTGACTCATGGCAGCCAGGTGGGGTGAGTGGGGTGCCTGAAGCTGACTGGTGAGGGCAAAGAGGTTGGGTGGGTGGGCCCAGCAGACACAGCAGCAGGAGTGATCTTGAGACACCTCGGGGACACCGGGGAAAGGGCTGGCTCTCGACCCTTTAGAATAGGCACCAGGGAATGTTGACGATGCTCTATCAGCATGCCAGGCAACAGGAAGGTACAGATTCCCATCTAGGCATTGGGCCTGTTGAACGTGCTGTCCCTACTTGTCTCTCTATCTTAGGTCCCTGGGGGTTCGGCAGCCAAGGGCCTGCCTGGCCAGCCAGGAGGAGAAAGGAGCAGAGCTCTGCAAGGTCTTTCCCCTGCCTTGCCAGCACCCAAATCCTCAGGGGAGACTGAGCCACCAGGGAAACACAGGACATGTTAAGCTGCAGTGAGCTGCACCTGCAGCCACAGGAAGGAGCAGCCTCTGTGCTTTGGCTGGCAGCAGAGAGAGTTCTGGGAACGCCTTCCTCTCTTGGAGATTTCTCCTCAATCCTTCCTTCTCCTCTGGCTGCTCCAGATGCCTTCAGAGCCTCTCCCGCCATCTGCCCCTAAAGCGTTGGTGTTCCCTAGGTTCCCTCTGCCCTTCTTTGTTCTCTCTTTCCTCTTACATTTCTCAAACTGTTTAGGTGTCAGAACACCTGGAAGTCATAAGGAATACCACGAAATATCAATATACTTAATTCCATGATTAGAGCTGGGAACAGTTTTATTAGCAGAAACTATGACGATCGTCTATGTATGGAAAAAAAAAAAAAAAAAGCCCCGCTATAGGCACACACATGTGTCCGTGAAAAGAGCAAACTGTGGGATGAAGTATGATAAGCTGTTGCTACATTTTTCCGTTAATATTAATTTACAGCTTGTTCGTTTGTTTAATCGTTTGCTAGCAGACAAGTGGTAGCAGGCGCCAGAGGTTGGAGAAGAATTTATGGGAGCAAGACTTAGAACTGAGACCATTCTGTTCACTAATACATTTTTCCCTTTTAAATTGGAAAACGTTGGCAGAGCTAACACCCTAGTCAAGCAGTGGCACTCTGAAGCATGGTTTGTTCTGCCTGCTTTCCTCGAATATCATCCTTCCCTCTTAACTCTACAGCCACCGCCTCTACTCTGACAACCTCCTCCCAGCCCCAACTGTGTCTACAGCCCCAGAACTCTCTCCCAAGTTCTGCCTCCTGGGTGTTTCCATCTCGAGATCCATCTCGAGGTACCAAGCACTCATTATATCCAAAACGGAGGCCATCATTCACTTCCTGGATTTCTCATGTTGAGATCTATCTTGGCTCTTGGAACTCCCTCCACCCATTTGTCCAAGCCATAGGTGGGAATTATCTGTCTCTATATCTGAAATAGCCCTTGCATCCATGCCTTCTTCTTGGTTCTTTCCTCGGCCACTGATAGTCTAGACCACAGCCAAAGCCTTCCAGCTGGCCTCCAGCCCTCCTCTCTTTAGTCCGTTCTCTACCTGGTGGTCTTTCACCGCAATAATCATCATTTAAAAATGCCCATCTCAACATGTCCTAGGCCTGCTTGAAGACCATGAGTGACTTGAGGCTAACATGTGGCTTCTCCTGTGCCCCCTCACTTTTGCTAGGGTGCTAAAGACTTCACCCAAGGTTGGAGTCTTTGCCATCCCTGGGGTCAGTGCATGGCCTGTAACAGGCACTCAGTACTTGCCCTTTGAATGAGTGAAAAAGTGTAGCTGTTCTTTGGACCAGGTCATTTCCCTGTTTCAAAATCTCAGGGCACTCCCCTTCACCCACTCAGTGCAGCCCAGACACCTCCCCCAATATTTCAAGACCTCCACCATAAGGGCACAGACCTATTCTTTAATCCCTCAAAGCCTCAATGTCCTCATTTGTAAAATGGCGATAAAGAAACGATTAATGGTGGGTGGATTTAGGGTGAAGTTACTTGGTTTGGTAACCTGGCCTCAGCACTTAGGAGTTCAGCCACTTTCTGCAAGGCATAGAACCCCCATAGCTTCTGTTTTCTTGACGATAAAATGGGGATAATGAGTATCTAACTCTTGGGTTATGGAGAGGCCTATGTGAGAGGGTGCACGTGATGGGCATTATTGCCACGTTCTGTGCCAATTATTGGCAGAGAAAGTGTCATTAAATTATAGCACCAGTTGGCCAGGCCTGGTGGCTCACATCTATAATCCCAGCATTTTGGGAGGCCGAGGTGGGCAGATCACGAGGTCAGGAGTTCGAGACCAGCCTGGCCAATATGGTGAAACCCTTCTCTACTAAAAATACCAAAAAAAAAAAAAAAAAAAATCAGCCGGGCATGGTGTTGAGCGCCTGTAGTCCTAGCTACTCAGGAGGCTGAGGCAGGAGAATTTCTTGAACCTGGGAGGTGGAGGTTGCAGTGAGCTGAGACTGCATCACTGCACTCCAGCCTGGGCAACAGAGAGAGACAACTCCAGATGGGTAACTCCAGCCTGGGCAACTGTCTCAAAAAAAAAAAAAAAAAAAAATATATATATATATATATGTATATATATAGCACCAGTTTATTCCCTACCCACCCACTTCCCACTCCCTGCTCTCCACCCTGCCACATACATAGGTAACCACTGTTATTAATATTCCAGGATATCCTTCCAATATTGCTTTATGAATATGCAAATAACTGCAACATATATCCTTATTTTCAGAAGTTCACATGCCCTACACCAGGAGCCAGTACACTTCCATAAATGGCCAGACAGTAAATATTTTAGATTTTCTATGACATATGGTTTCTGCAACTACTCAGCGGTGCCATTGGAGAGCAAAACCAGTCACAGACAAGGAGGGCAGCTGTGTTCCAGTAAAACTTTACAGATGCTTAAATTTGAATTTCATATCGTTTTCTCATGTCTTGAGGTATTATTCTTCTTTTGATTTTTTTCAGCCATTTAAACATGTGAAAACCATTGTTAGGTCATAGTCTGTACAAAAACAGTCGGTGGTGGGATTGGGCTGTTGTGTTTTAACTTTTCAGTATACCTTGGAAAGCTTAACTTATTGATGTAAAGGAGTTGCCGCTGTGTTTCCAGGGCCTATTACCCCATTCTGCCGGCAGATCCTTGTTTGTTTAACCAGTCCCCTACTGAAGGACACTTAAGTTGTTTTGATTCTGTACAAACTATTTTGCTATTACAAAATAGTGCTTCTATAAATAGTCTTGTTCATATATCATTTTGGGCATTTACAAATGTCTTAGGTCGGGTCCCCTAGAGGTGGGATTCGGGTGTGTGTGATTTTGTCGGGTGGGGGAGGGGGGAGATGAGAAAGGAGAGAAGAAAGCAGTGTGGGAAAGGGGAGAGGGCCAAGTAAAGATGTGGTCCCAGGTAAATCAAGCTTTGGCCTGATTGAGGATAGAGCTTACAAAGTTGTTTCTCCTTAAGGCCTGGTGGCCCAGGCTTTTGAACTTCCCTTTCAGGCAGTCATTGGCTGTGTGGTCCTGGTGGTGGGAGGAGCTTCTCAGGTGGTTCCCATCAGCCAAGAGCATGACTCAGAAGAAATCACAGGTGTAAGCCTTTAGCCACTACACTTGCAGATACACGAGCCAGAAAGGGGACCTGGGCAGGGCAGCAACACCTACCACAGAAAGTTTATCTGCCGGATAGTCTTGGAGGTGGAGTGGCAGGGTCAAAGCGCGGATGCAATGGGATGTGGATAGACATTGCCAAATTGCTTTCCAGAAGGGTCCTATCAATTTACATTCCTGCCAGCAGCATCTGAGAGTGTCTGTTTCTGCATAGTCTCACAAATGAGTATGTTATTAAACTTTTGGGTTTTCTTTCTAATTTGATGGATTAAAAAATGCTGCCTCAGCATAGTTTTCATTTGCACATCCCTTACAAGGAGAAAGGTTAAGCATATTTTTCTGGGTTCAAGAAATGTTTGTATTCTTTTTTTTCTGTGACCTGTTCATATTCTTTGCTGATTTTTCTTTTAAGACTGTTGGTCTCTGTCATTTCTGTTTCTAGTTTCTAGGTACGGAGATTCGTCTTTTCTCTATGATACGAGTTGCACATATTTTTCCTACCATGTCATTTGTCGTTTTACTGTAAGGTGGTTTTGGCCAAGCAGGGGTTTTTGATCATAGAATTGTTTGGACAAGTAAATGATATATTAGCTAAAACACTTAGCATGATACCTGCCACCTGATAGGCATTGAATGGGAATGGTTTCCCGTCCCCGCTCTCCCCTGTAATCTGTGCTTTATCCAAATGGTGCTCCTTATTCTTCAAACATGGCTTGTGCTTTCCCACCTCCATGCATTTCTTATGTTATTTTTCTTTCTTTCTTTTTTTTTTTGAAATGGAGAAGTTCCCTGGATCCTTCTCCTAGATATGGTCTGTATTCTGTCTGAACTCCTGTACCTCTGCTCGCTAACACAGTCCATCGTGGCTCCTAGTTATGTGGACACGTTTACCATGCTTTTTCTGAGCCTCAGTTTCCTTATCTATAAAATGATGTTGTAGGAAGAATAGAGATTTATTTTGATTACAAAACAAATACATATTTATTCCATGTGATGCATATTTATTGTAAAAATTTCAAAAATATAGAAATTATAAAGTTTAAAATAGGAGGTACACACAGACACTCTCATTCCTTTTTTTTTTTTCAGAGTTGGAAATTAACATTTACTTTGTGTCTATTTTGTGCCAGACTTTACACATCGAAGATTTACATTATTTCAGGTTATGATCACAACAGGAACAGCAGTTTTATTCCTCCATCATTTGATAAATAATAATCCAGACTTGAAAGGTATCTTTCTCATTGATTCCCAAATAATAAATGGTAAAGCCAGGATTAAATGTAGATCTATTTGATTCCAAAGTTCATGGTTTTTTGCAAACTTTAGGAAAAACTGATTATGTGTGTTTTTTAATGCATAAAAAGTAAAGAAAGCTGTCGTTGTCAGATATCAACCCCAGAATTTGCAAGCAAATTTTTTCCTTTTTTTTTTTTTAATTATACTTTATGTTCTAGGATACATGTGCACAAGGCGCAGGTTTGTTACATAAGTATACATGTGCCATGTTGGTGTGCTGCACCCATTAACTCATCATTTTCATTAGGTATATCTCCTAATGCTATCCCTCCCCCCTCCCCCCAACACTCTCATTCTTAAAGAGTAGCCACTAGTTACAGATCTTCCGGTCCTTTCCTATGCTTACATAAACATCTGTAGGGGAAGAGAGAGAGAAAAGTTTCTTAAAACACAAAACTGGAAGCATACTATCTGTATATTCTGCAACTTAGTTTTTTTATTCACTAAAATAACATAGATAAGATGATGTATATCAAATACCTGGCTTCATGTTCATAATGATAATTACAACTATTCTATGTCTTTTTTTTTTTTTTTTTTTTTTTTTTTTTTTTTTTTTTTGAGAGGGGGTCTTGCTCTGTCGCCCAGGCTGGAGTACAATGGCAAGATCTCGGCTCACTGCAACCTCCGCCTCCCAGGTTCAAGTGACTCTTCTGCCTTACCCTCCCGAGTAGCTGAGACTACAGGTGCCCACCAACACACCTGGCTAATTTTTGTATTTTTAGTAGAGATGGGGTTTCACCATGTTAGCCAGACTGGTCTCAAACTCCTGACCTCAAGTGATCAGCCTGTCTCAGCATCCTAAAGTACTGGGATCACAGGCATATTCTCTGCATCTTTAGCAACACTCTTAAACTTCCTTTTAGCAGCAAGACCCTTTCCAAACAATAATACAGTCATTCCTCAGTATCCACAGGGGATTTGTTCCAGGACCCCTGTGAATACCAAAATTCATGGATGTTAAAGTCCCTGATATAAAATGACATAATGTTTGCATATAACCTACACACATGCTCCCATGTGCTTTAAATCATCTCTAGATTACTTATAATACCTAATACAATGCAAATGCTAAGTAAATAGTTGTCATATCATTTTTATTTGTATTATTTTTCATTGTTGATTGCTATTTTTGGGGTTTTTATCCCCCAAATATTTTCCATTCACAGTTGGTTGAATCTGCAGATGCAGAACCCATGGATATGAAGGGCCAACTATTTTTGGAAGCCCAGTTTATGAAGTAAATAGAGGAGAGCTGCCAGGCTAGGGTGAGGGTGAATGGGGTGGAGGGCACAGAGCTCCTCGCCCACTTGTCTTCCCATCGCTATTTGGAAACCTTAGTGTGTTGGGCAGGGTGTGGGCATACCTTGCACATTTAAGTAAGTGGCATCATTATGGGCACAAACTGCCCAGGCAGCTTTCATGTGGGCCTGAAAACCCCACCCACTAGGATGATAATTTTTCCTCATCTTGGTTGAAAAGCCCAGAGTCCACAGGTGAGAGCAGACTGTGGTGGATCCGGTGGCTGTCTCTTGACTCTGTGCTGGCCTGTGATGGGGATTTCATGGTCCACAAAGAAATGAAGAAAATAAAGTCATTTGGTGAGATTTCTGTGAAGTTAGGCTTATTCAAACATTTCTTTTTTGGCTCTGAAATGTCTTTTCTTTCATGAAATTATGGTGGTAATGATTGACAATTTTGTGTGTGTTTGTCTGAAAGTCTTAGCAACATAAATAAAAAGTTAGCAACTTTATGTTGTTCCCCCAAATTTGTTCCAAAATGTTACGGATTCATGAAATCCTGAAGTCTAGAGATGACTATTTTGGTCCATTGTGGAGGCTTGGCCAGGACTTCCCTGGAACAATCCCAGAAAGATAGCAAGTTCCATTCTTGTGCTGGGTAAGTTTGGGAACCTCTGTCCTTTGATGAAATTGCGGCGGTTCTTCCAAGGCTGTTAGTAGATGGAGCCTCTACTGCGGGCTGTGGTCACCTTCTCACTGAGACTCTTGCGATCTTCTGTTACCAAATCTCTACTGTCCTTAATTGGGGGGATACTGCTTCTTTGGACCAGCCTGGGGCAAACATGGCACCACACCATTCTCTTGGTGTCCTACAACCTGAGATTAGGAAGGAACTTGCAAACAGGATTTGGCTAAAGGCTTGCAATTTGCTTAAAGGAGATGAGTGCAAAGATAACACAAGGCTAGACAGTGGGGTTTACAAACTCCGCAGCTCACAGTCTCCACTCCATCCTAGCTGCCTGTGCCCTTCGACGTGGCGATGGCAGTGACAACCAGCTGGAGAACACCAGGGAGCCAGAGCTGAGCCAAGAACCTGCAGCCCTCCACACAGTGACAGCGTCTCTCACTTCTCACCTCTGAGGATTAGGCTGGGACTTATAAAGGGAGATATCAACCTCCTTATATGGATGCTTTAGGAATAAGAGGCAGTACCTATAAAAAAAAAACAAAACTGGGAGCATCCTCCTTTACTCCACTATGAGCCTTACAGAATGCAGGACTTTTTGATTTCTGTCATTTAACCCCCAATCCCCATTAACAGCAGTAGGTGACAATGAATTGGGCTCACAGGACTCCGGTTGTTAAAAATGTGTTGACACCAGGTTAGACACTTGGCCCTGTTTATATATAAGGACACTTGGACAGCAATCACATTTTTTTCTGGAGTCTTTTTATTTCCCTTAAAGAAGAATTTTAAGTGGCGCAGTCACATTTTCTTATTTGCTTGGGGAGATGTATTTAGTCCAAACTGTAGCTAACTCCTTTTTTCTTCCTTGTTCCTGCAATTTAAAAATTCTGGCATATGTTCCTACTTTGACCATTCACTTGTATTTGTGAAATAATTGCACAGTCTCACTTCTCTTCATCTTCACACCAACGCTATGAGGTGAGTATTGCTATTCTGTTTCAGTGATGAGGATTCTGAGGCTCAGGGGAGCTAAGTGACTTGCTCCAGGCTGTGCTGCTAGTAAGAGGCAGAACTGACATCTGTCTGACCCAGTCCCAACCCCTCTCCTCTGTACAGCCAGGTCCTGTCTGTGATTAGGGAATGCATGGTTTGTTTATTTGGTTTTCTTCTCTGCAAAACTACCCCACTGGCCCTTAAGGGATTTGAACCCTGGGATCTTGGTGCCATGAGCTATGAGCACCAATTAGAGAAAAAAACTGACAGCAGCAATAACATAACAATGATAACAAACCACCAAGAAAGAACACTTGGAGTTTCCATCCTGACCAGACTGGAGAGCTCTCTGTCAGGGTCAAGTTCAGAAAAGTGGCAGTGGTCTGGGTAGAACATGAGCTACTCTTTTCACCTCTCTGGGATGCTCTGTGGCACTGCCACTAACCTGAGCATGGCACCAGCCTGGTACCCAGATCAAGGCTCCCACTGAGCCAGCAGCTCAGCCACCTCTCTCTCCCAGGTGCTTTCTTGGAAGCCCTTGGAGGGAGTTTGCTTTCTTTTTTGTTTTTTGTTTTTTCTTTCTTTCTTTCTTTTTTTTTTTTTTTTTTGAGATTGAGTCTCACTCTATCGCCCAGGCTGGAGTACAGTGGGGTGATCTGGCTCACTGCAACCTCCACCTCCCGGGTTCAAGCGATTCTCGTGCCTCAGCCTCCCCAGTAGCTGGGACTACAGGCATGTGCCACCAAGCCCGGCTAATTTTTATATTTTTTGATGGGGTTTCTCTCTGTTGGTCAGGCCGGTCTCAAACTCCTGACCTCAGGTGATCCACCTGTCTCAGCCTCCCAAAGTGCTGGGATTATAGGTGTGAACCACTGCGCCAGGCCAGTCCTAGTTTGCCTTCTTCCAGGAAAGCATAAGGAGTTTGCTCATGGCCTGGGCACCGAGGGCTGACAGAACTGGGGTGGAGATGGGGGAGGGAGAGAATCCCAGGGCCTTATCCCACTTGGGCAAGGAAACCAGTGGGGAGGCTTGGCATGGGACCTACTGGGGGAAGGGATGCCCCCAAGGCCTGAGCAGAGGCTTCCAGGCTGAGCTCCCACTGGAGTCTGGGCTGGTTGTCGGGTGGCACAGGACACAGGCTGTGGATCAGGCCCTGGGTTGGCATCCTGGTGTCCCGATTTAGCTCTTGTATAACCTTGGGCAAGGACTGAGCCTCTCTCAACTTTGAAGTCTGCAATATGCTTACACCCACCACAGTCCAGACACTGTCGTATACACAGTGGTTCATAGACATTGTGACAATGACAGAGTATTTACAACAGAGGCTGCCTTTTAGAACAGCCTGCCCAATAATAAACATCAAGAGAATGTGTCCAAATGTACGAGACAATTCAAACAGTTAAGATGTCAAAGGACGTGAGCGGAGGATTTTCACAAGTGGTAAATAAATACCTGAAATATTTCAACCTCAAAAATAATTTTTTAAAAGAGGGGGGAGGTGAAAAGAACGTTGAAGTACCACTTTGTGCGTATTCAAAGCTAGCAAAGTATTAAAAATTAATAATATGCTGTGCTGGCAAGGTTGTGCTCTAAGTGGTTCATTTATATATTTGGATGCAACCCTTTCAGAAAGTAATACACCACTGTGCCTACAGACATAAATGTTTGTAACCTTTGATACAGTCATTCTAGCCCCAGGAATTCATCCTAAAGTTTTCGTTTTGTTTTGTTTTGCTTTTTCGAGACGGAGTCTCACTCTGTTGCCCAGGCTGGAGTGCAGTGGCACAATCTTGGCTCACTGCATCCTCCACTTCCTAGGTTCAAACGATTCTTAGCCTCAGCCTCCCAAGTACCTGGGACTGCAGGCATGCACTACTACACCCAGCTAATTTTTGTATTTTTAGTAGAGATGGGGTTTCTTTTTTTTTTTTTTTTTTTTTTTTGAGACGGAGTCTTGCTCTGTAGCCCAGGCTGGAGTGCAGTGGCCGGATCTCAGCTCACTGCAAGCTCCGCCTCCTGGGTTCACGCCATTCTCCGGCCTCAGCCTCCCAAGTAGCTGGGACTACAGGCACCCACCACCTCGCCCGGCTAGTTTTTTGTATTTTTAGTAGAGACGGGGTTTCGCCGTATTAGCCAGGATGGTCTTGATCTCCTGACCTCGTGATCCACCCGTCTCGGCCTCCCAAAGTGCTGGGATTACAGGCTTGAGCCACCGCGCCCGGCCCGAGATGGGGTTTCACCGTGTTGACCAGGCTGATCTCGAACTCCTGGCCTCAAGTGATCCACCCGCCTCGACCTCCCGAAGTGCTGGGATTACAGGCGTGAGCCACCATGCCCAGCCTCATCCTAAAGTTTTAATCCTTCAAAATGTTTCCTATAACATTTTTTTCAAGCATACAAAATAGAACAGTACAACAAATCCCCCTGTACTAAAGGAATATTTTAACAGAAGACAAAGTCATATAGGTAAGGATGTACATATTTAAAACTTAAAAACAGGCCAGGTGCAGTGGCTCACGCCTGTAATCCCAACACTTTGGGAGGCCAAGGTGGGTGGATCACCTGAGGCCAGGAGTTCGAGACGAGCCTGGCCAACATGGCAAAACCTTGTCTCTACTAAAAATACAAAAAAATTAACCGGGAGTGGTGGTGGGCTCCTGTAATCCCAGCTACTGGCGAGGCTGAGGCAGGAGAATTGCTTGAACCCAGGAGGCAGAGGCTGCAGTGAGCTAAGATCGCGCCATTGCACTCTAGCCTGGGCAACGAGAGCAAAACTCGGTCTCAAAAACAAAAACAAACAAACAAAAAACTTTTTAAAAAATCTAAATATGTAACAGGTAAATGTCTGAATAAGTTGTGATTCATCTTTAGCTGGACTATCATGTAGCGATGGTAACGTGACAAATATGACAAATTGAATTGTGTAAACTGTGATCTAATGTTAAGTGAAAAACGGAATTTAAAATTGTATCTCTAGGTTATGACAATAGTGTAAAATCATATATGTGAGCGAAGGTTGAAAGAAAATATGCAAAAGTATTTGCTGGGTCAGGATGGGAGATGATGAATTCGTGTTTTTCTCCTTGAATATTGTTGTTATATTATTCTTACAATAAAAATAAATGAGAGGGAGATTCTAGGCTCTGCTCTGAATCAATCTGTGAAGGTATGTTTGTTGGGCACCTCTTCTACAGGTAATTCATATTAAGGGATATATTAAGAAGTGATAGGGAGTATGTACAGGACTTGGTTTCAGGGCAGGGGCTGGTCTGTAGTGGGTTCTCAAAGACCCCCGGAATTTCAGAGCTCCATGAGGACATCTAACACCCCCATTTTGCAGTTAAGGGTCCTGGGGTCCAGAGGGGCTAAGTGGCTTGCCTGGAATAACCCACCAAAAGCCTGGTGATTCCACATAGGGGTTGGTATTTCTACAAAACTAGCCGGCAGGCCTTTGGATCAGTCCTTCTGCCTCGGGGCACGTTCATGTCCGGGAGTCAGCCATACATGGGTGAGAAGGCAGCCAGAGAGCATTGTTCTTGTGCAAAGGCAGGGAGTGGGTGGCTGGATGAGGAGTGGCACAGACACACTGTTCCCAGGGTGCAAACCCCCATGCCGCGGTTGTCTCCACAGGACCCTAAGTGACCTCAGCCAGACTCACCCTTCCCAGCAGCACGTGGGGTTGTCCCGCACTGTCCGACTTCACCCGACTGCCACGGTCAGTAGTCAGCTCTCTTCCAACGCCCTGCCCCCGGGACCAGGCCTTGAGCAGAGAGATGGCACCCAGCAGGCGGTACCTCTGGAGCACCCCTCATCCCCCTGGGGTAAGGATGCCCTGTCTTGGGTCCTAGAAGAGCAGGGCCTCTAGAACTCTCTTCTCCCACCTCAGCTTTCCTCCTCTGCTCTCACAGAGGGGCTGAGTTGTCACCTTGTCCTCATTCTTTCAGCCAACCAAAACACGCTTCTTGATCTGCTCTGTGCCGGGCTCCAGGGGACCCAAACCAGTGGACCTGGACTTCACCCCTGCTGCAACCCTTAGACCTAGACTGCTCTATTTCTGCCCAATCTATCGTCCCTTCCTGCCTTTGCTTCCCTCGTATCCCACTGTGATCCTCAACTCCCTGGTCCCGGTCCTTCCACCTCATCCCTCCTGCAAACCCCAACCCTCCTGGATCAACCCAACCAGTTGTTTCCTCAGCACCTACAGCTGCGCCTCTGCTTCCCACAGGAGGAAACAGAATCTCTGTGGATTCACGCCATGACACACTCTTATTGTTGCCTGATGACCCCTCCCTGTGTGCCTGGACATTTTCTCCCTCCATTTCTCAGAGCAGCTACTCCAGGCCTCCCCTCCACTCCCCTCCTTTCCCAGGGCCCCATCCGTCAGCCCACGGACATGCCCCCACCTCCCAGAGAGCTCCTCAACTTCCTGCCCGTCACACACACCAGTCCCGTGTCTACATCTGTGCCTGAGCTCACCTCCTTCCTTTTTTTCCATTTTAAAAATCGAAGTGGAATTCACATAACATAAAATTAACCATTTTAAAGGCTACACTTCAGTGGCTTTTAGTATATTTATAATTGTGTGCAACCATCACCACTATTTCATTCCACAACATTTTTATTACTCCAAATAGAAACCTTGTACCCATTAAGCAGCAGTCACTCTTTATCTCCCCTCCTGTCCCTGGCAACCACTCACCTGCTTCCCGTCTCTATAGATTTGCATACCCTCGACATTTCACATGAATGGAGTCATACAATGTGCCAGGTTTTGTGTCTGGCTTCTTTCACTTAGCATTACATTTTCTTTTCTTTTCTTTTTCTTTTTTTAAGAGACAGAGTCTTGCTCTGTTGCCCAGTCTCGAGTGTGGTGGCATGATCACAACTCACTATAAGCTGGAACTCCTGAGCTCAAGTGATCCTCCCACCTCAGCCTCCAGAGTAGCTGGGACTACAGGCATGCACCGCCATGCCCGGCTAATTTTTAAATGTTTTGTAGAGATGGGGTCTTGCCATGTTGCCCAAGCTGGTCTCGAACTCCTGGCCTCAAGTGATCCTCCTGCCTCGGCTTCCCAAAGTACTGGGATTGCAGGCGTGAGTTCCTGTGCCTGGCTTAGCATAATGTTTCTGAGGTTTATCCATGTGGCAGCGTGTATCAGTGCTTCATTCCTTTTCATGGTTGATGATACCTTTCATGCCATCTTGAGAGGGAGGTGTCCCTCTTATCTAAGGCACACTCTGGCACCCTTTCTCATTTCCTCTGGAATGCTGACATCACTTGTCCCCTGACTTCTGTATCTTCACCCTGTCCCTCCCTCTCAGCCCTTTCCCCTCAGCATGTACAATTGCTTACAGCTCTCTCATTCACACACACACACACACACACACACACACACACACACATTTGTTTCTCCGCTTCCTTCCTATCTCTTCCCTTCACAGTCAAGCTTCTCAAACCCATGATCAACGCATATTTTTTCAACTTCCTCCCCTCCCATTTCTCCCTCAACCTTCTGCCTCTGGCTTCTGTCCCCAGGCTGCCCATACTGAATTAATACCCCAATTCCATTGCCACCACTCTTGGTAAATGAAGCAACGTCAGCTTGCACTGCTGCCATGACTTCCCCAGTGCTCACCCCGCCTCTGGAGCCCCCTGCACATCACAGCCAGCATGATGTCTTGCTTAAAAGTCTTCTGCGGCTTCCCCCACCACCCACCAAGTAAAGTGCCTGATCCTTGTTCTGGTAATCAGGTCCCCTCCAAAACCTGACTCTAATCCTTTCAGGCTTCATCTTCTTCTCTTCTCTTAGAAAACTCTCCTTTCTGGCAAGCCTGAGCTGCATTCTGTTCCTTGCCCTTGGGTTCAAAGCCCAGCTGCATCACTTGCTGGCTGCGCCACCTGGGCACCCAAACTTCTCTGGGCCTCAGTTTTCTTAGCTGTAAAATGGACATAGTAGGTTGGATGTATGAAAAATACCAACACTCAGCCATTAGGAACCTACAAAAATGGCAATTTCTAATAGTTCAACCTAACATACTACCCACTCAAGAGGGTTGATGTGCGTGAAGTGTGAGCTTGGTGGCTGGCACGTCTGCAAGCTTCTCAAAGGTATCACCCTGCCCCTACGATGGGACCCTGCATCAGTAGGTACTCAGCAAATGCCCTTGAGATGAATGCAGCCCTAGTCCCATGGGGCTTTCTAACCAGACTCTGGAGGTCACAGCTGTGCCTCTCAGCCCTGCCCCCTGGACCCAAGCCCTCTCTCTGCAGGGCTGAACCTCACGGAGAAAATCAAGAAGATCAAGATCGTCTTCACTCCCACCATCTGCAAGCAGACCTGTGCCCGTGGACACTGTGCCAACAGCTGTGAGAGGGGCGACACCACCACCCTGTACAGCCAGGGCGGCCATGGGCACGATCCCAAGTCTGGCTTCCGCATCTGTGAGTCCCTTTCCCGTTCAGATGGTTCCCAGCTGGCCCCAGAGGGTGAATAGCCAGAGAGCCAGGTCTGCCTTGGACGGGAGCCTGCTGCTCCCAAACTGTGGCTCCACAAGTGTCCCAAATCACATGGGGAGCTGAGTCCTCACTTGGCAGCCTAGCTGTGTGACTCTCGGAGTCACATAACCTCTCTGAGTCCAAGTTTCCTCAACAGAGAAGAGACAGTTCATGATAATGCCACCTCCCAGGTTATTGTGGGGTGCAGGGAAAGGCCTAAACGGGCTTTTTAGGAAGGCAGGGACTGGTTATTATCCACCCTTCTTCACTCTACATGAATGCAGTGGAAAGTCCCTACATTTCAGGGGGCTCCAGGCTACAGGAGCCATCTAGGGTCAGGGTTCTGCCGCCTGTTTCTCTGTGGTGGTCACCAGCCACAGAACAGGTGCTACTGTTCTTCCACCGCTGGTTACCTTGACGGTTGATGTTGCAGATTTCTGCCAGATCCCCTGCCTGAACGGAGGCCGCTGCATCGGCAGGGATGAGTGCTGGTGCCCCGCCAACTCCACCGGGAAGTTCTGCCACCTGCCTATCCCGCAGCTGGACAGGGAGCCTCCAGGGAGGGGGTCCCGCTCCAGAGCCCTGCTGGAAGCCCCCCTGAGGCAGTCCACTTTCACACTGCCACTCTCCAACCAGCTGGGTGAGTGCCAGCACAGCTGGGCCAGCGGGACCCTGGGAGGAGTACCAGTTGGGTGGAGGCTGTCACCATTGCTGTGACAGGGACAGGGAAGCTGCCTATAGTCCTTCCTTTACCATCAAACCTCCCTCTTTCTCCTGGCCCTCAGTGCTGAGTTTCATTCCCTCAACTTCTCGGCCCCCTCCCATCGGAATTCATCCACTTGTTTTTGCCCTTTCCCTGTGTTGGGTACCTTGGGGAAGACAAAACAGTGTAAGGGCAGGGTGCTGCCCTCAAGGAACCCATGGGCCTGGGTAATAGAGGGAGAATGGATGGGAAATAGAATATCAGCATAAAACATTTCATTTTCCCTGCCTTCCATTATTAGGTACCAAAAAAATGCAGAATGCTTTAGGGGATCAGGGGATGGAGAGGCGCCTAAGCCCAGAGTGCTCTGGCACAGCTGCATGGAGGGGATGGACTGCAGTTAGGCCTGAAACAATGGGTAGCATCTGGTTAAGCAGAGGGACTGGCATGAGCAAAGGCACAGAGGTGGGGCCATGCAGGAGCCAGGGGGCTGGAGCTCCAGGGTTGGCCAGGGTCATGGGGGAGGTGGAATCAGGAAGGTAGCTTAGAACATGATAATGAGGCTCCTTCAGTGACAGAGTTTGCACTTCATCCCGTCCCAAGGGATCATTCTGGGATTCTAACTTGGGAGCAAGGAAATGGAAGGAGAGTTTTAGGGTGACACATAGCCAGTGGTCTGCCTGGCCCAGGGGTGGTGGATACCCTTCAGAGGGTTGAAAATGAGGGTGGGGCCCTGCTTCCCTGGCTCTGACCCCAGCCCCTGTGCCCAGCCTCCGTGAACCCCTCCTTGGTGAAGGTGCACATTCACCACCCGCCCGAGGCCTCAGTGCAGATCCACCAGGTGGCCCGGGTGCGGGGCGGGGTGGAGGAGGCCCTAGAGGAGAACAGCGTGGAGACCAGACCCTCGCCCTGGCTGCCTGCCAGCCCTGGCCACAGCCTCTGGGACAGCAACAACATCCCGGCTCGGTCTGGAGAGCCCCCTCGGCCACTGCCCCCAGCAGCACCCAGGCCTCGAGGACTGCTGGGCCGGTGTTACCTGAACACTGTGAACGGACAGGTGAGAACACAGCTCTAGCCTCAGCCCTGGATGCTTCCAGGACAGCAATTGTCCCCAGTCTGCCCTTCTCTTCCTCTCTGTCCTCTTTGTTCTTATGGAATGTGAGTGTCTGCAGAGTCTCCCATTTCCCAGATGGGAAAACCCAAGGCATGAAATTGCCCATGTATGGAGAGGCTGGGCCTCCTTCCTGGGCTCTACTTGGTGCTTGTCAATACCAGGCACACAGAAGAGGACCCAAGGAAGTTCCCCTCTGGAGGAGCTGTCACCAGCATCCTCAGGTGAAGGCAGCCTCGAGTTGCTGATCCTATGACCCCTGGCACATGGACCAGTGGGGCTGTTAGCATCTGGCCAGGAGTTTTGTATCTAGTTGAGGCTACAGTTGGGGTCACAGAGGTGTGGAATTAACAAATGGAGGTTAACCCAAAAACCCTGGTGGTACAAAGATGAGAGATACCCTATTGCCCCCTGGAGCCATCCTCAGCTCATAATGGGAAATCAGGGAAGCTTTTCTGACGCCAGGCACCCAAGAATAGGGGTTAGACCAGGCCCAGTATGGTTTTTCTTGGGGTTGCCAGGAAACCGCTTAGTTTCCAGAAACTAAGGTATTTCCAGAAACCCCATTTGAGGTTAGGGAACTGGAGGAAGTGGGACAGCCAAGGGGTAAACACCCTGAATTTCCAGATAGTCCCTGGCCTCTCAGCTTGGGGTATTCCTGAACCTGGGGCAGTGCTCACAAGGAAGGCCCACACTGTGGGCGACCCTGCGGTTCCCTGGAAGTAGGCAGAGGAAGCTCTTCCTTTAGGACGCTTTGTCTGTGGCTAGGGCCATGGAGGGTGGTGGTTTGCAGCCCCGCACAGGGCGGATCTTGTGTCTGCGGTGTCCCATCCACACACAAGGTTAGGGGCTGGGAGAGTGCACGGCAGGTTTCTCTGCTGCCTTCTGGGATATGGGCTGACTTGTTTCTCCCCTTCTTTGGCTGGGGACATCCTCTGGCAGAATGTGGGGAGTGAGCTCTGTGTCCTAGGCTTTCCCGGGACATCTCTGTGCACAGCCTGGGAGGGAAGAGGGGTGGTCACAGGTGTCCATGACCTCTCTTCCAGTGTGCCAACCCTCTGCTGGAGCTGACCACCCAAGAGGACTGCTGTGGCAGTGTGGGAGCCTTCTGGGGGGTGACTTTGTGTGCCCCATGCCCACCCAGACCCGGTGAGTGCTGGAGTCCAAGGTTAGGAGTGGTGGGGGAAGCCCTCCCTGTGCCTGCCCTCTCCTGCCAGGGTTTCCCCTCCAGGGTGTCGGAGGCCAGGCAGGTAGAACAGGCTGGTAAACTGCAGACTTCCCAGACCTGCTTTGAAGGTGTTTCTGGCCAGCACTGAGGCTCCTGGCAGCCCTCTGCTGGTGCAGTCTGGCCTGCCTGCTCCATTTGGTTGCCTGCAAGGGCCTGCTCCCTCATGCAGAGATTCTTGATCAGATTTTAGGGATTTTATTCAGTGCTCCCCTGTATACCCTTGTCTAGATGCCAGGGGTCCAGGGGTCTTGATTTGATTCAGTGTTTTCTTTATTCTCTCCCTGGTGGGGCTCCCAGGCCTCCTCTTTTATCTCCTTACCTCCTGTTCCAGCCTCCCTGACTTTTAATTAGGGTTGAATGTCTGTCCTAGACGTCCTCATCCTTGGGGTATGGGAACCCTAATTCCTTGCCTTCTTTTGGAGGATAGGAAAAACCTAACATGTGTTCATTCATTCATTCAGCAAATACTCACTGGGTGTCTTTTATGTGCCAAGGACCGTGATTTCAGGAGTGAGCAAGATGCCTGTTCACAATGCTCTCCCCAGTCTTAGTTGCACAGTTGGGAGGTGGGTGACCAGATGCCTGTCCCTGAGTGTGGCTTCTGCCCACTTGGTCTGTCTTCTCCCTTCAGGCCTCCTTCCTGGGCCTGGGCGTGAGCCTGGTGTGTATTTCCTTTGCCTGTCAGCAGTCAGCTTGGTCAATCAGCTTTGTCAGGAGTCTGGACAGGAGCCCAAAGGTGGGAGGGGCAGGGCCGTTCCTCACATCAGACTCAGCTGTGGAGCAGTGACTATATTTTCCAAACTTAAAATAAGTGTAGACGGTTTTACAATGTGATAGAATTTTTGGCAAAGTAGCAAAAGGTAGTATTCAGCTCCCAGGCTTAAACGTCTAACACATACTAGATACCAGTCCCAGCTCCTCCTGATCACCTCTCTCTGCGTCAGTCTCCTGATCTGTAAAATGGAAAGAGTAATAGTGCCAGCCTCATGGGCTGCTGTAGAGATTAAATGAAATGATGCACCTGCTTAGTATTAGGTCAATAAACCTGGCTGTTATTGTCATTATCATTATTGTTATTAGAAAGTATCCCTCAAGAAAGCGAGAAAGGAATGGACCCACTACCCTACCAGGAAATGTACCTCAAACTGCCCAAGTCTCCCCTGTAGGCCAGAGATGTTTTTGCCACTTTTCTTCTTTCCTTGTTTTCTTTTCTCTTTCCCATCAGGCGTTGAACCCTTGAAACTTCGCTATCCCACATTCTGATCAGTTGACAAATATTTACATTGACCAAACCACTATTTGAAAAGGCCATAGTGTGCAGGCCCTGGACAGAGAGTAGAGAAGGTGGTAAAAACCGCATCTTCCTCTCCAAGCTCACAATTTAGCAGGGAGTCGTAGATGGCTGGTGGGCATCAGAAATGAAGAGGTTTGAGCAGTGTCTGGTCAAGAGCCGAGGCAGTGGAACCCAGGCCCCTCATAAGCCCAGTAGCACCTTTGTGCAAATTAGAAAAACCTACCCTTCCATTTGTTCAGGATCATCTTCATAAATATGCCAATCTAGGATGCCAATGATTCCCTTAGAGATGGTGCTTTTGTGCAGCACACAACCTGCACATCTGTAAACTGCGGGATGGGGCCCTACGGGCTAAAGCCGGTGGATCAGGGAAAGCTTCTCAGAGATGACTTCCAGGATGAGATTTGAAGAATAATTAGGAGTAGGACAGTTAAAGAGTGAGGAAGAGTTTAACAACCCAAGGAAATTGCATATGCAGGCAAGACCAAGAGAGTGAGCAACATTTTCTGGAGCACAGTGTGTCTCTTGCTGAGCCCTGCTCAGCCCTGGCTCTCCTGCAGAAAGGCAGGCATGTCAGAAGGGTTAGGTGGGGCCAGGGCTCCCACGTCCCTGCTCTGGGCAGGTTCTGGTTCCCAAGAGCTGGCTCAGTCAGACAAGTGGGTGGGAGTCTCTCCCCCTTTACCCCATCAGCCTTCTGAGGGGCATGCAGTACCTGCTGCGCTGACCAAGGTGCTGACCTGACCCAGTAGGGCTGTCCTAAGAGGGAGCTGGCTTTTCTAGGTGGTGGGAACAGTGAGATTTCATCCAAGTGGCAATTCAGGGGCAGACTTAGAAATTTCCCTTCCTTGTCTCAGGGCTCATGAGCTGCCACACTGTTGCCTCTAGAGTCTGAAAAATAATGAAGGGGAAGAGTGGGCTCAGCTGCCAACAGCATGGGTATAAAGGAGTGGAGTGGTGCAGCTGAGAAACAGGCTTCCAGAAGGGCCTTCCACAGAATCCCGCTTCACTGCTGGGATTCTCCTCCCAGCTGAGGTCTATGCCCTTCATGGAACCTTCCACTGGGCAAGTCTTCAGGCCTTAAGGTGTGCTTGATTTGGGTACCAAGCATAATCCTGAGCTCTTGAGATGTAGCCCTCTGGGTGGGTTGTCAACAGTCAGGACCCCACAGGGTCCTTGGGTCAGTATCTCCTCTCTAATTCACTAAGCCAATCTGACAGTGATGTTAGTAGCCACATATCAGGTGACATTAGTGAAAATGAAAATAGAGCCACTCTGGATTCTTCACTTATGTGTCACATCTGCCACTTGTAGGATTGGAACGGAGAGTGGGAGCACAGGGCCTGCCTGTCCCAAGCTCTGGAGCCCATCAGGGATGCAGAGATGCAGGCTGTGAGGTCCATGCCAGGGCTGGCCGCTGCCAATGGAGGATTCTAGGCCTGTTCCCCTCAACCAGGGCTGACAGGCACAGTGACCACATCCCCAGATCTTGAAAGCACTTCTGAGAGTGGGGGAGCCCTCCACTGGAAGGGTGGGGAGCAGGAGGAAAAGGCCAGAGTCCGTACTGAAGTGGCTACCTGCTCACCCACTTGCTCCACTCCTGGTTCCACCTGTGTGCCAGCCTTGAGAGCTCAGCCCACCTGATGCCCAAGAACCCTGCTCCAAATACAGCCGGTGAGCTCGGTTCAGGCAGGGCTGGAGCCCAGTGGCGGTGGGCATGGGAGCAGAGCTCTGTGGATCAGGTGCATGCAGAACACCAATTGTACCCCTCCCCCAACACACCCAACGCTCAGCCCTTGCCCTCACTCTGCCCCATCCCAGATGGTGGCCTCCCCCACTGTGTCCAGCACATCTCAGCATGCTGGGCACCAGGGTACAGACCCTGGAATGTCAAGCATCCCAGCACACTGAGCAAGAAATAACAAAGACCAGGGCAACATAAACATCAAAAACACATGAAAGTGCAGCTGGGCATTGTATAGAGAAGGGGCAAGATGTTGGGGAGCCTTGTTTGTGTTGACAGAGTGCCAGGCACCTCACTTCATGCCTGAGCCTGGGGCTGGGGTGGGCACATTTCTTTAAGTGGGGATGACAAGGAAGCTTCTGTACAAGAAGCGGAGGAAGAAAAGGCAAGCTGTCAGGGCAGGTTTGGGGAAGGTGGGCAAGACAGACAGGACTTCTGGATTCCAGATTGTCCCTGGCCCTGGTGGCTTTGCCTCTCTGAGCCCCTATTTCTCCTCTGATAAAATAGGGGTATGCTTCTTTGGGGGAAGCCTTTGTCATCCCCAGTGAGGTGTTCTAGCAAATCAGGTGGCAGTGGGAGTGATAGGGTGAGCAGTCTGGGAGTGGCTTCACGGCTTCCCTTCAGTCACATTTTGGCTTTGAGGCTCTGTGCTGGACTGTTGAAGAAGGTCCCACCAGAATGCCACTATTCTTGACATGGAAAAAGACTCCCTTGAAGTCTTAATTACATGGCATAGGTGAATCCCTTTTTTTCCGGAATGCATGGAGAGCTGGCCCGGGAGTCAGTCTAGACCAGCCCACAGTTCCCCTCTCCTCCCTTCACTCTGAGTGGTAGAGGTAATGTGTACTCAGCTGAACTCCCAGGACCTACCCTGAGCCAGGTCTTCCTGACCCCTTGGGATTTATCAAAGGGTACCAACTTATAGGCCTCTTCAGTCCTCCTGCCAGAGTCTGGAGAACACACGGCTCTCAAAAGCCACTTTGATTGAGGCCACATTTTTGAGTTTTCATCTGAGGAAGACAGACATCTGGGCTGACTGGAAAGTTGGCCACTGCCCCATCTGGCTTGGCACTGGCTGTGTCAACCCCGAGGCCCCTTTGCTGGGACAGGCAGGGCTGGCACATGGCTCGGGGCCTGCAGTGGTGGGCTCCAGCTGTTTGCCATGAGATCGTCTTGCCATTTGCCTGGGGTGGGTTGAGTTCACCTCTGAACCCAGGGCCCCCTGTATCTCCAGGGAGAACAGATTTTCTTGCTCTGCCCTTTCAAGGAACTCTGAACCTTTCTCTCTTAGACCAAGACTAGCTGCCAGTTCCTGAACTTTCACATTACGCCGGGCCCTTCACCTGTTTTGTCTCACTGAATTTGTACAGCCACCTGCAAGCCCAGGATTTTTAACCCCATGTGATGGATGAGGAAAATAGAGCTCTGAGAAGGCTGAGGAACTTGTCCAAGGTCACATGTCTAGGGCAGGTAGAGCCAGGATTCCAACCACAGTATGTCTGACTCTCAGCTGAGCAAGATCTCCCTAATCATTCTGGGGAGACCTGAGCCTCCCTGAAGCAAACAAAGATAAGGATGCTAGACTGGAATGCTGCAGCCAAGAGGATGCGCATCAAGATCGGGTTTTGTGAGTTCCTTGTGCTATATCTGTCAAGATAGCACGGGCAGGTTATCAACATGTAGCCCCGGCCTGTGTTAAGAGAAATAATTGCCCTAGGGAGAAGGGTGTAGGCTTTCCCCACGCGGTTCTAGAGAGAACTATCCAATGTGTGGTGTTTCTGGTAACCAGAGCTCGACTTGAAACTGATCACAAGGGACAACTTATTAAAAACTGCAGGTGCCCAGCAATAAACTAAAAGTAGTGGGCTCCAGATCGCCGGGAGAATGCCTACCAAGAACAGGTTTTTCAGAGGAGATGACAAAGAAAATTGATTTTTGAGGAAATGGGGGTTTTTAGAAATGTTTGAAAATGTATTTGAAACCCCCAACAGAAAGAAGGCTTTGCTTTGGTCCTGACCCTTGCCCCTGACGAGAGTTATAGGTGTAGCTCTGTGATGCCAGCCCCTGGGGAGGGTGGGTATGTGAGGGTGCTGGAAGCATGAGGGGCAGAGAGCCTTAGGGCAGGCCACAGCAGCAACACCATTATTATCACCCTCGTCGTCATTCGCAACCATTTATTCAGAGCACTTGTAAGTGCCAGGCACGGTGCTAAGTGCTTTCTTATTTCCTTGCATCCTAACAATATTTCTAGATGTTGGGTGCTATTATCCCCATTTTACAGAAGAAAAACTTGGGCCTGACACCCCAGGCCTATCTGACTCCAGACACCTGCTTCCAGCCACTCTGTAAGCGGCCCCTCTGTGCCACTTCTTGTACCGGGCACAAGCATTTGCTGAACTAGAGGACCCTGGCTTGGGGAACAGCTGTGCTGGGGTGGGGCTTCTGTTCTCTGGGATTCTGGATGAAATGCCCAGTCCCTTACTCTAAGGAAATGGGATTTTCAGAATTCCAGTTGTCAGCTGAAAAGGCAGTGTCTCTTTGGCTCAGAGATGTTCGAGAGCTTCTTCCAAGGGACTTGAAGCCTGCTGGGAATGAATTGTGCCTCAGGCTTAAGTGAGCACCCTCCCTACCCAGCAGGGTGGGTGTCACTGACATGTGGTACCTCTAGCCTAGAGAGTGGAGGAAGGGCTGGGGCGGGGGTGGCTAGGTGGCACCTACCTGAGCCAGGGGTCTGACCAGACTCTTTTTTCGATTTCTCTCTTTGTGGTGACTGGTTCTATCTTGCTCTGAGGAGGCAGTCAGAGGCCATCTTTGGGCAGAATGTCCACAATCACTGGGGGGCCCCACTGGTCTTTCACCAAGGAGGGAAATCTGAATAATGGACATTACGAGAATTCCTAAAATGGGACAAGTATTGTGCTCAGAGTTGTACATGCTTATTTCGTGTTCATAATAACCCCATGAAGAGGGAGTTGTCATCTCCTGTTTACTGATAAGAAAACCCAGGCTCAGAGAGGTTGTGTAACCTGCCCAAATTCACCCAGATAGTGAGGGACAGTGGGCCAGCATGCCAACTTTGAGACTGTGTGGAAGGAAGGAAGGAAGGGAGGAAGGGAGGAAGGGGAGCGGAGGGGAGGGCAAGGGAGGGGAGGAAGGAAGGAAAGAAAAAGGGAAGGTGGGAAGGCAGGAAGGCAAGGAAGGCAAGGAAAGCAGGAAGGAAGGAAGGCAGGCAGGCAGGCAGGAAGGAAAAAGGGAAAGCAGGGAGAAAGGAAGGAAGGAAGGAGGGAAAGAAGGAAGGTAGGAAGGAAAGAAGGAAGGAAGGAAGGAAGGAAAGAAGGAAGGAAGGAAGGAAAGAAGGAAGGAAGGAAAGAAGAAAAGAAGGAAGGAAGGAAGGAAGGAAGGAAGGAAGGAAGGAAGGAAGGAAGGAAGGCAGGCAGGGCAGGCAGGAAGGCAGGAAGGCAGGAAGGCAGGCTGGCTCTATAGGGATTGTGCCATGCATCTGTGAGGTTCAGTCTGATATTCATTGTTTCAGCAAAGCTAATCCTCACAATGACTCCACAAGCTGAGTTTTTGTCCCCACTTTTTTTTTTTTTTGAGATGGAGTCTTGCTCTGTCGCCCAGGCTGGAGTGCAGTGGTGTGATCTCGGCTCACTGCAAGCTCCGCCTCCCAGGTTCATGACATTCTCCTGCCTCAACCTTCCAAGTAGCTGGGACTACAGGCACCTGCCACCACACCCGGCTAAGTTTTTGTATTTTTAGGAGAGACGGAGTTTCACCGTGTTAGCCAGGATGGTCTCGATCTCCTGACCTCGTGATCTGCCTGCCTCAGCCTCCCAAAGTGCTGGGATTACAGATGTGAGCCACTGCACCCAGCCCAGTCCCCACTTCTACGGATGAAAAAAATCAACCAGGCACGGTGGCTCACACCTGCAATCCCAGCACTTTGGGAGACCAAGATGGGCAGATCACGAGGTCAGGAGTTTGAGACTGTCCTGGCCAACATGGTGAAACCCTGTCTCTACTGAAAATACAAAAATTAGCTGGGTGTGGCAGCACATGCCTGTAATCCTGTTTACTTGGGAGGCTGAGACAGGAGAATTGCTTGAACCCAGGAGGCAGAGGTTGCAGTGAGCTGAGATTGCGCCCCTGCACTCCAGCCTGGCGACAGAGCTAGACTCAGTCTCAAAAAAATAAAATAAAATAAAACAAACAAACAAAAAAGTTCAGTCTGAGAGGTTAAGAAATGTGCCCCAGGTCACATAGCTAGTCATGGTGGAGCCGGGGGTTAGCTGTGGGTCTGGCTGCCCCAGTGCCTGCACTCCTTCTACTAGGGGAGTAGAATTTTCTCTCCAGCTTGCCCATCTGAGGTTTGCAAATCAAAGGGCAAGGCACCAGCCGGCTCACACATCCCTGAGGCACTGAGCTTGGCCTCACCAGGTGTGCATGTGTCTGTCCCTAGGCAGAGGGGCTGTGTGGTGGGGACCTTTCACATCTCCCTGCTGCAGGCACCTGTCATCGCAGTCTGAGATTGGCACAGCCTGTAAACAGCCCTGTGGCCAGATAAGTCTTCACCTTCTCCTCCACAACTCTACTCATGTAGTCAATGCCAAAACTGTCTTGAGAAATTAGTTTGCCTTTACTGAGGCCTCCCTGGGAGTCCCAGCGGCTGAGGGGGAGAGTTAGGAGGGCAGGGGCAGGCTACAGCCAGGGACCCCTCTGCTTCTTTCTTCAGTTTGTGAGCAACCGAGAGACAGCAGAGGGTGGACAGGGCCGAGGCCAGGGAGTCAGAAAACCATATGTCCCGATATCCTTACCAAGAAGGTTCCCCACATCCACCCTGCATGCTTCACAGGCATTTGTGATGTGAACGCTTTGGAGTTCAGGTCAGTCTCCACTGACCCTGGGCAGCTGCTTTGGCTCTTGCAAGTCTAAGAGTCCCAAAGGCAAGGACACTGCAGCCCTGCAAGGCCTCCTTGAGGCATTCGTGAAAGTCACAGCTTAGCCACTCTCTCTCCCCAGGTCTCACAGATTCTCTTCTTTCTACTCTCTGACCCCTTGCCCCTTGTGATAACCTTGATCTGGCTGAGGAGCCACAAGGGGTAGGATGGGTTCTACGCCATTTCCTTTGTCAGTTCTGCCCGGCACTTTGGTTATGCACATCGTGGAGCCCTTATCAGGCATCTGATCAGTTCTTCTGACCTCCTTCTGAGTATCCCTACTTTTTTTTTTTTTTTTCTTATTCTCTCTCCTGATCCCTCATTTAAAAACAGGGTGGAGGTTTCCTAGGAAGGGTGCTAGGTTTTCTACTGGGCAGGTGCCTCCATTGCACCCTAGGGTTGTCTGCCTAGGCACCCCTAAGGCTTTTTATGAATCTATTTATTTATTTGGAGGCAGTGGGGAGAATGGTTCAGAATTTCTCCTCTGGAGCTAGACTGCCTGAGTTCATAATCCCAGCTCTGTCCACCAACAGGGTGACCTTTGGTTTGTTTCATAACCTCATCCATTTTATGGATGAACCTCAGTTTGCTCATCCATAAAATGGGAATAATATTAGTAAGACTCTCCAAGGCCTCTTATGAGCATTAACTAAGTTAATTAGTATAAAGCCTTTATAATAGGGCCTGGCCCATAGTAAGTGCCATTTGAGTGTTTGCTCTTCTTATTTGTTCCTATTTTGACTGAGTGCCCACACAGCTCTAGGTGTCATGCTTGGGACATAGCACTAGAGACATAACAGTGATGAAGAAAACAAGATCCTTGTCCTCACGTAGCTTATATTTTGTGGAAGGATGGAAGAGTGAGCAGGCAGCCACGGCACACCACGAACTGAGTTTTTCAGCTCAAAAGCTAGTGCTGTGACTTGGGCAGGTCTATATGTGTGGGGAGCATGCAAGAGGGACACCTGGTGTGGGTGGCAGGGACAGTGACAGGTCACCAGTGACACCTGCCTTCACCTGTCACAAAGCTCACTGGCTGCCAAATTCTCACCCTGAGCCACCTGGCCACCTAAACTTCCACTTTCTCCCAAGGAGATTTAACCTGAATTATTCGTGTGTGTGTGTGTGTGTGTGTGTGTGTGTGTGTATGTATGTATATATATACACATACATTGTTTTTGTTTTGTTTTTTGTGAGACAGAGTCTCACTCTGTCACCCAGGCTGGAGTGCAATGGCACAATCACTGCTCACTGCAAGCTCCACCTCCTGGGTTCACACCATTCTCCTGCCTCAGCCTCCCAAGTAACTGGGACTACAGGCGCCTGCCACCACGCCTGGCTAATTTTTTGTATTTTTAGTAGGGACAGGGTTTCACCGTGTTAGCCAGGATGGTCTTGATCTCCTGACCTCATGATCATCCCGCCTCAGCCTCCCAAAGTGCTGGGATTACAGGCATGAGCCACCACGCCCAGCCTTATTTATTTATTTTTAAGACATGGTCTCACTCTGTTGCCCAGCATAGAGTACAGAGGCATGATCTTGACTCACTGCAGCCTCTACCTCCCAGGCTCAAAGAATTCTCCCACCTCAACCTCCTGAGTAGCGAGGACCACAGACTCATGCCACCACGCTTACTGACTTTTTGTATTTTTGGTAGAGACAGGGTTTTGCCGTGTTGCCCAGGCTGGTCTTGAGTTCCAGAGCTCAGGTGATTCATTTGCCTCAGCCTCTGAAAGTGCCAGGATTACAGGCATGAGCCACCGTGCGCGGCCTTAACCTGATCTTTCAGATTCCATGCTGTACTTGGTCTTACAGAAGCTAGGAACTAGCCCCTTATAGACTGCCTCTGGGAGGTGCGAGGAGGGGTGCTGAGGGCCGTGGTTTCAGGGTGAAGGTTGTTGGCAAAAATGAGAGTTTCCCCAGAGACAGTGGCTTGGCATTTATTTCCCTCTGGAAGCCTACCTTCACGAAGAATTGTCCACGACACATACTCCCTTCAGGCCAGCGGCGGGGTGGGGTGGGGGGGCAGGTTCCCCTTATTAAGGAGGAGACCACTTTATATAAAAAAGCACATACATGTATCCAGACTAATGGGTGGACCCAGCTCCTCTCAGCTTCACCCATTCCTTGGGTTCTCACAGTTTTCCATAGGTGCCAGCAGCTGTTTCCACTCTTGCTTCCTGCTCTAATCCAAGCTCTCTGCTGCTCCCCTTCTGATCACTAAAGAAGCAGGGGCCTCTGCTTCCTCCCTCTCCCGCTCCCTCTCCCTCTCCGTCTCTGTCTCCATCTTCATCTGTTGCCCAGGCTGGAGTGTAGTAGCACCATCATAGCTCACTGCAGCCTTGACCTGCCAGGCTCAAGTGATCTTCCTGCCTCAGCTGGGACCACAGGCACAAACCACCATGCCCAGTTTATCTTTCTATTTTTTTTTTGTAGAGACGGGGTTTCTCCATGTTGCCCAGGCTGGTCTTGAATTCCTGGGCTCAAGCGATGCTCCTGCCTTGGCCTCCCAAAGTGTTGGGATTACAGGTGTGAGCCACCATGCCCAGCATCATTTCTCCCTCTTGACATCTACAGAGTTGATATCATCCTGGCCTGCTGGCTCCCTAGCTCTTCCTGATCTCTCTCTCTCTTAGAGAAGCACAGTGGAAGGTAGGAGAAGGGATGTGGCCTTCACAGCTAGAGGCCCAATTTCAACCCTGCCTCTGCTCCAGCAACTTTGTTACCTGGGTCAGTTACTTACCCCTCACTGAGCCTTGCTTTCCTAATCTGTAAATTGGGGATGATGGTCCCTGCCTTAGGGCATAATTGTTGTGAGAAACAGACAGGACCATGTGCACCCATGGCCTTGCAACTCTGAAGCACTGGACAAATGTGCACTTGGTCTCTTTCCTCGGCCCTCTGGCAGCAGCCTTGCATCATTCTTTCCTACCTTCTGCTCCTCATAGTGTTCATGGACTGCATCTAATCAGCCTGCCTTCTGAGTTTCTCCAAATGACTTCTCTTTCTTCCCTCCACTCTGTCCTCAGTTTACACCACTAGGCCCCAAGCCAGGGACATGCACATTTCCCAGCCTCACTCCCATCTTTCCATCTCCTTCTCAGCGTTTTCAGAATCCCTGTGTGTCTCCACAAGAGCAGCCTTCTAGGCTGCACCCTGGTCCCCACATGGAACGTGCAAACCCAGAGCGGGCCAGTCCTGGCAGGAAAACATTTTTGAACTTCAGTTTACATTTTTTTAATCTTAAAAAAGTTAAGTGTTACTAATTTATGTCCTCACTTGGTCTGTCCCTATGTCAGGATGTCACATGTCATGCTTGGCACACAGTGTGTCCTCAGGGAAAAGTGGGGCTTCCAAGAAAATGTGGCACCTCCTTCTATTTGTCTTTGGCATATTACAACACAGTGCAGTTCACAGTGCTGTGATTACTGGATTTTTTTAGTTATGTGTTCTGGTGTTAACTAAACTAACCCACACCAAATGGAGAGGTGGCTCTGAAAAGCTCCTGCAAAGACACCGTGGATGCAAAATAATACTAGTCCCATAATCATAAGCAATCATTTAAAAACGCAATGCTGACCCTTCTCAGGGGGTCTTATACCGTGTCATCAGCCATATTACAATGTAAAAATCGTGGCAACCTATCAGATGTGACCCCCAAGTACCCCAGGATCCAAATGATCAAGAAGACTATATGAAATACAGATTGATATAGGCCATTACTAATAACAAACCTTGCACTAAGTGTATAAGTGCCCAGAGACAGCAGCTAATGGTGAAATAAAAGCTATCTTGATTAGAAAAACATTTTAAACCACAAAGACACTCAGCTTTGCTGTACAATTAGGCGAAAGTATAGATATCTCTAATGTGCCTCTTGGTATTTGCAATAATTCATTTCAACAATAAAAATACATGAAAGGCTGGGTGCGGTGGCTCATGCCTGTAATCCCAGCACTTTGGGAGGCCGAGGCAGGCGGATCACCTGAGGTCAGGAGTTCGAAACCAGCCTGGCCAACATGACAAAACCCTGTCTCTACTAAATATACAAAAGTTAGCCGGGCATGGTGGCGCATGCCTGTAATTCCAGCTACTCAGGAGGCTGGAGCAGGAGAATAGCTGGAATCCAGGAGGTGGAGGTTGCAGTGAGCCGAGATCACACCACTGCATTCCAGCCTGTGTGACAGAGCAAGACTCCATCTCAAAAAAGAAGAAAAAGAAGAAGAAGGAGGAGGAGGAGGAGGAGGAGGAGGAGGAGGAGGAGAAAAAATATATATATATATATATGTGAAGAACTCTCTTTTTGTAAATCACTGAAGGATGAACCAGTGAACATATATTCTCAACAGTAAATGACTTCCTGGATGACAAGAAGCTTTAGCAAACAACTCTGAAAGTGTAGCTGCTGATGTTACGACTGGGAGAAAAAGGAATTGGAATAAGGTAACAGAGATGGAGGGTGCAGCATTCAGAGACAAGCTATTGCCACAAAGGAGTCAAAGCTAGAAGAAGGCAGATTGCTACAGGAAGCCACCATGCAGCTAGCTTTATAGAGCAAGATCTTTGAAGTATCGTAGTGTCTTTATGGATATGTGTATGGAATAAGGTCTGTGGCAATTGCTTGCACCTGCTTAGAATTGCTGGCTATCTATAGGCAAAAGAATTGTCGAACTTATAGCTGAGTTCTCTTTTTGTTCCACAAAATATAGTATTCCCCTGCCTTTTCCTGTGAAGATAGGTGGTGATCAGAAGTATGCCCCCTGCTAGAGCTTTTCAAGAGGGTTGGCACACTAGTCTGTTCCCCCAAAGTAATGGAGATTTTTTCCCCCTGTTTTTATTTAATGTCAACTGTTTGAGTTTTTTTTTTTTTTTTCTCTGTAAAGTAAGGGGGAATGTTGTGATATCAAGGCAGGATGTGTATCAGCATAAAAATACTGAGAATCATTTCCTTGTTGGTCAATCTGCAATCAGACATCTGTGTGTCTTTAGTATTTCAAAATAAAAAGCAAAAAGTTATAACAATAAAACCCATGTTATATATATGACATGCACATAGTATAGTATATACTATATGTAATGTTATAACTATATATGTGAAGTATATAATACGATTTTTAGTATTAAAAATTTAATTGACAAATAAAAATTGTATATATTTGTGATGCACAACTGTTTTGTTTGATTTGAGATGGAGTCTCGCTCTGTCACCCAGGCTGGAGTGCAGTGGTACAACCTTGGCTCACTGCAACCTCCCCCTCCTGGGTTCAAGCGAGTCTCCTGCCTCAGCCTCCTGAGTAGCTGGGATTATAGGCATGTGCTGCCACGCCCAGCTAATTTTCATATTTTTTGTAGAGATGGGGTTTCACCATGTTACCCAGGCTGGTCTCGAACCCCTGACCTGAGGTGATCCACCTGCCTTGGCCTCCCAAAGCACTGGGATTATACGCGTGAGCCACTGCGCCTGGACGGTGCACAACTGTTGTTCTGAAATAGGTATCTCTTGTAAGGTGGCTAAATTGCACCCATTAATATGTGTATTACCTCACATATTTATTTTTTGTGGTGAGAACACTTAAAATCTACTCTCTTAGCAATTTTCAAGAATACGAGACACTGTTATTAACCATAGTCACTATGTTGTACAACAGATCTTTTGAACTTACTCCTCCTATATCTGACTGAAATGTTGTACCCTTTGATCACTGTCTCCCCTCTCCCCAGGCCCTGGTAACCACCATTCTGCTCTGCTTCTGTGGGTTTGTTTTTCTTAGGTCCCATATATCAGTGAGATCTGTGAGATTTGTCTTTCTGTGCCTGGCTTATTTCACTTAGTACTGCTTTTAATAAAAGCAAGGTAGGCCGAGAGGAGTCTGGTGAGAACCAGGAAGCACAGCTGCCCAGGGCGATGGCTTCAGGGGCTGGGGCTCACTGCTGCTGGGTGGGCTGGACATCCAGACTGCAGCCCTTCCCAGCATGGGTGACAGAGGAGCCTAGGGGCCCTCCAGTGAGACCTGTTCGTATCTCCACTCTTCAGCCTCCCCGGTGATTGAGAATGGCCAGCTGGAGTGTCCTCAGGGATACAAGAGACTGAACCTCACTCACTGCCAAGGTAGGACCCCTAGGGCCAGGGCTGGGCTCAGGGATGCCGGGACACACTCCCAGCACCAGACAGGAGGAGTGTCTGTCATTGGTCGAGTGGTCTCCACTGAGTCCCTCTAAGCCCCAGCTTGGGGGAGTGGTGGGAGGCTGCTGATTCCAGGGGCCTAAGGAAATCCAGGGACTTGCTTGAGAGTGACAGAGGAAGCCAAGGGGGCCGACACCTGCCCTCCTCCCCATCTCCACCCACCCCCACCTGGAACACAGGCTAGGGTCTCTAGGCTATGGGGGGCTGTGTCCGAAGGGGCCGCCGCAGTCCCTGCACTTTTGCTTTCCTCCTGAGCTGGTCTCCCTGGAATGGGAAGAATTTCAGCTCCAGGATGGGAAATCAAGTCAGCCTGAGTTGTTGGGGCCTCTGTGGGCCTTTCCCAACTAAAAACCCTTAGCTATCAGGCCTCCTTCCCACTTGCTTCAACCCACAGCCAGGAAGGGGGGCGGGGAGCATGGGGGCTTCCTGCCAGGGACAGGCTCCTGGGGCTGGCAGAGGCCAGTGGGGAACAAGGTGGCCTCCCTGTGAGGAGCTTGGACAACTGGACAAATAGTTGTCTGTATGGTTTGCTTTGGATGGAGCTGGGTCAGAGACAGGGGATTGACCCAGGTGGCCTCCACGGTACTCTCCCTCTGGAGGTTGCTTCCGAGAGAGGAGTCTGGGGAAGCTCTGCGTGACTGGGCTGTCTCCCTTGGGGGTGCCAGGCTGCAGAAGTGATTCCTAGCCTGTGGATAAGCAAAGGTGCTGGGGCCAAACAAAGGGGCAGGCCTCCGGCCCATCCTAGTCCAGAGTCAGACTCCCTCAGGAGCCAGTGGTTTGAGGGCCAAGCAGACAGTGGCTCTAGGAAGAAATACGCATTTTTGCCCTTGGAGGGAAGTCGGGGCTGTTCATATCTAAACGGTCGCCAGTTGCTTTTCCTCCTGGTGGGTTTCCCAGTCTGAAGCTTTAAGGCTATTCTCAGGATCTTAAATGGGTTTTCTGCCCTCCCTCCACTGAGCCCCAAGATTCAGGACACCAAAGGACCTTCCCTCAGGAGACCCTGCCCCTGAAACCTCCCCTTCCCACGTATGTGGCTGTGGTCTCCGTGTCTGCGAAGGGACCTGCTCACCTCTGCACCCGTACACGTCATCTCTCCTCTCTCTCTCCATCCTTCCCTCCTACTTCCACAAACTATTGGAGGGGAGATTACTATGGGCTACATACACTGTGCTAGGTGTTAAGTACACAGTGATGGAGAAGACACAGTTCTGCCCCAGGTGCAGATAGACCCCTGAACAATCACATCTAATGAGCAGAGTGTTCTTGAGAGAAAGCAGCAGTCACTGAGTGCTACAGGATCCCATGGTGGGGGCCCCTTCCCAGACTGGGAGGATCAGGGAAGGCTTCCTGGAAGAGGTGATACCCAAGCCAAGACTTTAAAAATGGGTACAAGTTGGCCAACTAAGAGGATGCAAGCTCTCCAGGCAATGTGAACACCATCAGCAAAAGAACATTTTGTGCTGTCTGGAGTGTCCCAGAAAGTACTATATACGTGGCCTGTGTACACACGGGAGATGCCACAGGTCTGCCAGTGTCTCATCAGAGCCACCTGTTTACCTACAGGCTTTAGGGACACGGTGGAGGACCTTGGATACCATGTTAAGGTTTAGGGCCTCCCTCTAAGAAGTGATGGGGAACCCAGAAGCTTCTTAAGCAGAGGGAAGCAAGTCAGACTTGGGTTTGGAGGTCCACATCCCACTGTGGCCACAGTCTGGACGCATATGGATCACTGCCCTTTCCCATTTCTCAGTAGCACCTTCCCAGCTCTTACTGGCACCCTGTTACAATGGTGCATCCTATCAAGGAGTACTGCCCCTTGGTGCTCAGACTGGGTCACCTTTCAGTCCCTCGTTCCTGTGCCCAGTGCCAATTTCCCCAAACCAGTGGGTGACCTGGCTCTGCAGACACAGGGCTGCCTATGTTATCGCCTGGCCTGGAGGTAGGTGCCCCTCACAAGCAATTCATGCTTATCATCTCTGCTGCCATCACCATCATCAACAGAAGTGCCATCATCAAGATGGCCTCTGACTCCTCATAGCTCAGATTGCGGGGGCTGAGACTTCTCCTTGGCAGGGAGAAGTTTGCAGCAGGAAAAGGGGGTTTCCTCTTTGAGGTCACAGAGGAAACCAGTGCACCTCCCTTATTTGAAGAACAGCATTAGCCTCCACGGGTCTTTGGGGAGATATGTGCAGCCTGCACAAGGAAGGGCGTTCAGGAGGACCCGGAGATGTGCCCTTCTAACCCTCAACCTCTGCGCACCCTTGCTATCCCCTTCCCCTTCAGTGCCTTCCTCCAGCCTCTGCCTCATTTTCTTTACCAGGGTCCCCCCTCCTCCAGCTCACTGCAGTCATGCTCCCAGGGTCTTGAGCCCTGCAGAGGTGCTTCAGGGACCTCTGGAGGAAGGCTGAATAGGAGGGACTTGGCTGCCCCTTCTCCACCTTCCAACCCAAACAGTCCCCTCAATCTGTTTCCTGTCTGCATCTCAACATGCCACTCTCCAGCTAAGTGACTCTGTGCCCAGTGCCAATTTCCCCAAACCAGTGGGTGACCTGGTTATTCCTGGGACCTCAGTTTCTTCTCCGGTAAAATGAGGACATGTGGGCCTATTTGATAAAATTGTCTGTGAGAATTAAATGGGGTATTGTATGTTACTACCCAGCAGAGTATGTAGCATGTAATAGGTGCTCAATAAATACTAGTGCTTGAGGCCTGACGAGGTGGCTCATGCTTATAATCCCAGCACTTTGGGAGACCAAGGCAGTTGGACTGCTTGAGGCCAGGAGTTTGAGACCAGCCATGGGCGACACGGTGAAAACACATCTTTACAACAAATACAAAACAAAAATTAGCTGGATGTGGTGGTACATGCCTGTCGTTCCAGCTAGTTGGGAGGCTGGGGCATGAGAATTGCTTAAACCTGGGAGGCGGAGGCTACAGTGAGCTGAAATCACACCCCTACACTCCAGCCTGGGTGACAGAGTGAGACTGTCTCTCAAAAAACAAACAAACAAACATTAGCTCTTAATATTATGATCAATGTTACATGCCAGTTACTGGACTAAGTGGTTTGCAGTTTGATCTTATTTTATCCATCTAACACCGTCTGGTTGTTACTATCATTATCCTCATTTTACAAGTGAGGAAACTGAGGCCCAGGTAGAGGAATCCCACTGAATACATAGCAGCTCCTTTGTTGTTGTTTTGTCTGGAGAGGGTATTTGAAGATCTCCACCCCACCCCTCCCCTCCATCAGGCCCCCTGTGAGCTGTGTCTGTCCAGAGCCAACTCCAGGGCAGGGGCATGAGTTGCTCATCTCCTCCAACTCTGCAGATATCAATGAGTGCTTGACCCTGGGCCTGTGCAAGGACGCGGAGTGTGTGAACACCAGGGGCAGCTACCTGTGCACATGCAGACCTGGCCTCATGCTGGATCCATCGCGGAGCCGCTGTGTGTGTGAGTGCTGGTAGGGACGGGGTTTGGGGGGACACTGGGAGGCAAGATGGGACCCTTCAGGTCCACAGGCCAGCCCAGGGCAGTAATTTTCCCAAGACCTGATCATGCCATGCTCAGGTCCTGTGTCTGCTACTCAACCTGGAGTTGGGCCCAGTGTGAAAACCTGATCAGCCCATCCTGCTGGAACAGAGATGGTTACTACTTCCCTTTTTACACTAGGCATTTCTTCCAGGCCTTTGCAGTTTAGAATTCATCTTTTCTATTTCTCTTTTTTTTTTTTCTTTCTAATCATTTCTGTTCCATGCGTAGCCTCGTTTTCTCTGGCGGCGGGGGTGGTGGGGGTGGCCTCTGCTGTGATGTCTGGCTGAGCCTTGGCTGCTGAGTGACCTTTCCAGAAGGGTTATCCATAGCATTCATGGAGCTGCTGCCAGACCTGAGGGCCTTTCCACAATCCTGTGGCCCCTTGTGGTTCTGAAGTTTCTCCTCATCTGTGAACACATAGTGAGCATTAGCATTGTGTCCAGGTATGTGTATGCATGTATGCCAGGCAGCCCTGTTTCCAGAGACCTCTGTGGTTTCCAGGGGGAGTGGCCCAGGCTATCAGTAACCCCCAGTGGCAGAACTGACACCACAGCCCAGATGGGGCTTTCCCTGGGCCGGAAGCCCCGACCAGAGCTAAATAAAACCAGTCCCAACTGGCCTCTGGGAGGCAGCAGCCCAGGTTGGATGGGCCGCTCTCAGCTCAGCAGAGCTCCCTGCAACCAGCCAAGCCCTCAGTCTGCAAACTTTCTGGTACTGGGTTTGGGAGGGCCATGGGGTTGAACAAGACTCCAGTGCCACCCAGAGACTGAACCCAGTGGCTCTAGGGAGATAAGACAGCAAGAGCTATAGGAAGGGGGTGCCCAGAGAGTGAGGGGTCCAGAGTGGGGAGAACATGTCAGGCCGCTCTCAAGAAACTTCCATGGTGGCAGTGGCAGGTGATCAAGGCCTTGAGAGGCTTACAACCCTACCTTCTACTCCACATCACTTAAGATCCCTTTACCAGACAGGTGTGTTTGACATCCAAGGTGACTTATTTATGAGTACCAGAAAGAGATCCTTAATACAGGGAAGCAGAGATGTCTCTCTAGTGTCCTTTTCCCCTCTGTCTCTGGTGTTACTCCCCCAAGCCTCCTATGGCGATTCACCTCCCTGCAAGTGGGATGGGCAGTGCGAAGTTTCTCTTCCCTTTGTTTCTGAGTTCTGCCTCCCTCCCTCCCTGCCACCTGACCAGGTCCAGTGGAGCAGTCTGCAGGGCTGCCCCAGCCTCCTGATATTCCCACCTGGGTCATCTCCACCCTGGGGTTCAAAGGGACGGAGCCCTTCCTTACAGTGTCCCAAGGGAAGTGGCTGCTAGAAGCAGAAATTGCACCTGGAGATCCAGGGCTTGCAGACTGGCTGGTGATTTACCTGTGGCGAGCACATGACCTTTGGCAAGCCACTCTCACACACCTCACTCTATTTAATCTCCACGGCAATGCCACGAGGAAAGTTTATTAATCAGGAGTCCTTGGATTGCAAGTGACAGAAACCAAACTCAAACTGCCTTAAGCAAAAAAGAATTTGCTGGGGCTGGGCACAGCGGCTCACACCTGTAATCCAAGCACTTTGGGAGGCTGAAGCAGGCGGATCACTTGAGCTCAGGAGTTCAAAACCAGACTAGGCAACATGGTGAGACCCTGTCTTTACAAAAAATTAAAAATTAGCCAGGCGTGGTGGTGCACACCTGTAGTCCCAGCTACTTGGGAGGCTGAAGCGGAAGGATGGCTCAAGCCCCAGAGGCAAAGGTTGCAGTGAGCCGAGATCGTGCCACTGCACTGCAGCCTGGGCAACAGAGCGAGACTCTTCTCAAAAAAAAAAAAAAAAAAAAGCATTGGTTCACCCAACTAGGAAGTGCAGGCATGGTGTGGCCTCAGGCTGGCTGATCAGGCAGCCACAGTGTCTGCAGTGGGGGTCCTGCTCTTTCCTCTGTGTCAGTTTCATGGTTCCTTCTAAGGTGGTCACCAGATGCTCTAGGCCTACACCCTCTCAGCCTTGCAAACTCAATAAAAAATGAGCCCCTTTTCCCCCATCACCCAGGAATAGTCTCGAAGCTGATGATCACTGGGCCTCCTTGGTGAAGTTCCCATCCCTGACCCAGTCACTGGAACCAGGGGTATGGACCACAAGCCTTCAGCCAGAAAGGTGCCAGCCTCCACTCCAGTCACATGGACCAAGGGTGGGAAAGGGGTGGTTCCCGTAGGAGAAACAGGGTGATTATACTGGAATATGGCACATAGACTCTGGGCAGGCAGAAATACAGGTGTCCCCTGCCATGGAATGATCATTCTCATCTTCATTTTACATGTGAAGAAGCTAAGGCCCAAGGAGGTCCTGTACTTCATGGTGGAGCAGGGATTCGAACTTGGTCTGCTGCGTCCTGGGCCTGACCAGGACTTCCCCAGAATCATTCATTCCTAAACTTTGATTGATGTCCTCTTCACCTCACCTCTCCTCCTCTTAGAATCCAGTCAGCCCTCTACGGATTCCAGACTCTTCCAACCTGGCATGGCCTCCTCATCTTCCATTGAGATAACATACAGAAACTATTCTTTAATATTTATTATCAAAGTACAAGAAAGGAGATAAGGGTGGTGGCATTGCTATGACCTAAGCCCAGTGTAGCTCAAACACACAATGACCCTCAGTGTTTTGATTGGCTGGTTGATTCCATGTTTATTGGCTCATTGACCTAGCCATCCATGCATAGATTCAACAAGCATTACTAAGCATTTGCATGCACCAGACACTAGGGAAGGTGCCTGGGTGACAGAGATGACCCAATATAGGGTCCCTGTCCTCTGAGCTCCCCATCGGGCCTTAGCTTGCCTCATCTTCCCACAGAGGCTGTGGTCCTCAGGACATACTGCTCCCTGCTCAACCCTAGAGACACGTGGGGCCTTCAGTAAACACTTCTAAACTCAGCACTGGAGACAAGGAGCTGCATCCTCAGTTCCTGCTCTCAGGTTCTCCACATGCAGGTGGGGAATCACAGGTCTCATCAAGCACATGACATGGGCAGGTGCTGAAACATTCCACTACGCCTCTTCCTTCTAAAGTTCTTGTGAGCATTTGCAGGGCTCCAAATTTCCCGACTGAGATATGGGCCAGGCCAGTCTGAGTGCATGTGGCCAGCCACACCTCCATCCACTGCCCTCCCAGCTGTGTGTTCCCCTCCCACTGGCCACCTGCCCACCTCCACGTGCTGTGTCTGTTGCAGCGGACAAGGCCATCTCCATGCTGCAGGGACTGTGCTACCGGTCGCTCGGGCCTGACACCTGCACCCTGCCTTTGGCCCAGCGAATCACAAAGCAGATATGCTGCTGCAGCCGTGTGGGCAAAGCATGGGGCAGCGAGTGTGAGAAATGCCCTCTGCCTGGCACAGGTAACCCCCTGTCCCCATCCCAGCTTTCACTGCCCAGGGGCTTCCTCAAGGCTAGTGACCATGTTGCCGGGCCTGAGTAGACCTCCCTCAATCTGGAAGACTAAAGTAGTCTTCCCTGCCTGTTCACGTGTTTATCCCAACCTGGGGCTCCCTCCCTCCTTGCTGCCATAAATTGCTGTGTCTCCCAAAGGGAGGGAAAGGAGGGCCCTGGTTTCCTGCAGGAACAGCACCTCTCAGCTTGTCCTCCGGCTGTTGGCTTTGCAGAGGCCTTCAGAGAGATCTGCCCTGCCGGCCACGGCTACACCTATGCCAGCTCCGACATTCGCCTGTCCATGAGGAAAGCCGAGGAGGAGGAACTGGCAAGGCCCCCAAGAGAGCAAGGGCAGAGGAGCAGCGGGGCACTGCCTGGGCCAGCAGACAGGCAGCCACTCCGGGTCATCACAGACACCTGGCTCGAGGCCGGGACCGTCCCTGACAAGGGTATCTGAGCTGGGGGAGACGCCTGAGGGATTCCCCTTTCCCCTAAGTTTCCAGCACCTCAGAGAAGTGTGGGTGTCCATCCTGGGTGCCTGGGCATCCCATCTCTGTGGCATTAGAAAAGGGAGCTTGGAGCAGTAGCACCCAACCCTGGCAGCCTTCTCTCATGGCCTGTTACAACAGCAAGGCCCCACCCACTTCCTCTTCCATATGGGGTCAAGAGGGGCCCACGCCCTAGGGAGTAGCTTGTGGAGGTGGGAAAGGTCAGCCGCAGCCCCCACCCCAGCGATCAGGCCTCTCCATCTCCTGCCCTCTGGCCATGCAGCTTCTGGGGCTGGTGCTTGCTGCAGGCTTGAATAGCTGACAGGTGGGTCCTGAGGACCTGCATGCCAGACCCCTGGCCCCGCCTTAGAGTCAGAGTGCTAACTCTAGCTCAATGGCCTTGAACCCCAGAGGGACAGAACTGGAGGGCGGCTGGGCATGAGGCTCTCCTTGCAAGTGCCCTGAAAACCATGGAGAAGTCATGCCCAGGTGACTGGTAACACTGAGTGCAGGAGGCCTGGAACATCATAGGGCCAACAAGCTATGTGATTGGTCAGATTGCTCCAGGAATCTGGAAGAGACAGGAAAGTGAGGACAGAGCCCCAGTTGTTGTGGACACAGGACACCGGCCAAGCCTGGAGCAACTCCACTCCTTCCTCAAACAGTTCCCCTGGCCCAAAGCCCAGGGCAGGGGGCTGTGTGACCCAGCCTGGCTGGGAGGCTTGGGAGGGAGGAGGTAGCAGTGCAAGGAGGTGGCTCCAGGATGGATGGGGTGGACAGGCCCGGGAGCTGGTGGGACTCCTGTCACCCGAGGCCTTACAGGAAAGCAGGGGCTTCCACTTACTGAGAGGCTGCACTGAGCTATCTTCAGGCTCTCCAGACCTGGGGTCCTTGAATTGTGTGGTGGCCAGTCCCTACAGGGGTGAAGGGGCAGAGGCAGGTAAGAAGAGTCCATGCTTTCTGTGCTGCCGGCCCTGCTGGGGACATGGTCTGGGGCGCAGACTGTGAAGCTGCCCAGGTGGCGGTGCGGGAAGAAGGCAGCCGGACCCTCTTCCCTGAGCTCACGCTGTCACCTTTCCCTTCCAGGTGACTCCCAGGCTGGCCAGGTGAGTGCGTCCTCCCACTAGGGGGCTGGGCAAGCATGGCAGAGAGCAGGACCTGGTAGCAGCTCAGGTCCCAGGGCAGTGTCTCATGACAGAGGAGAGGGAGAAAGATGGAGCATCTGTTGGATTTTACTTGAAGAGATGACCAAGTGGGAGGATTGATCCAAAGACCGTTTTACCCTAAAGGAAGTGATAACAACAGCTCCTGTTTACGGAGCGGCCATTGTGCAAGCATTTTCCCATTTGGGATGGGCTGGGGACCCTTCAGAAAGGAAGTAGGAACATGTCCTGTTAGGCCCGGCTGTCACTCAAGCTTTAAGCACTGCAGATGAGGTGTGGAGCTGCTTCCAGTTCATTCTGGGTATGGCACTTTCTGCGCCGGTTTAGTTGAACCTCCGGGTATCCTCTGGGAGTGGTGTACGGGGAAGTGCGGGCACAGCTGTGAACAGCCTCAAACCACCTCACTGAGAAAGGCGTATCCAACTCCCTTCCCTGTGCCCAAGATTCCCCTGGGAAAAACTGGGTGTCCTCCCAGGAAAACATTCCAGAAGAGGGGATCTGCTTCTTCCCTCATCAGCCCCTCAGTCCCTACTCTATCTCCTGCCCCTCCACCCTGCATACCTGACTGTCCCCAAATACAGTTTCTTCGAGGGGCTTGTTCTCTCCCTGGGCTACCATATGATGTCCTCCCAGGCCAAAGCTCTAACTCCAGTCCCCACAGACACAGCTAGCCTCCAGGGCCTTTTTCACCCTCTGCCTGCTCTTCTGTTATGTCCCCCCTCTCAGCAACCTCTGTCCACTGGCTGTGTTGAGGGACACCAGGTGTAACCTGCAGTCTGGCTTTCCCACACTGGCCCTGTGGCTCCAGGCACTCTAGTGAGCCTCCAGAGCTTCAGTTACTGTGTTGAGATACGAGGGTTATAGCTGACACCAAACTTGCTGATTTTCTCCTATGTACCTGACACCGAGCTGGCATAGTGTGTACATCAGCTCATTTAGTCCTGTCAATCTCCCATCATAAGATAGTTGAGAAAGCTAATGAAGTGAGTGGGTATAAAGTGTCTGACAGAATGCCCAGCATAGAGTAAGAACTCATCAATACCTGGAATGAATGAAAACGTGAATGAGCTAGCTGGTAGGAAGCCCGGAGATGGGGGTGAGTGTGATGGAAGGTGGCACATCACAGGGACGACAGAAGAGCCAAAAGTGACCTTCTCCTGTTTCTGTGCAGGTCACGACCAGTGTCACCCATACACCTGCCTGGGTCACAGGTGAGTTCCTCTTCCTGGCGGCTCACAGGCAAAAGAGAAGGGAAGGAAAGAGGCCTTAATCAGGAGTGGAGTTACTATGTGTGGGCTGGTCCACGCTCACACACATCAGAGGAGGGTGAGAAGGATGTGGCCTGTGAGTGCTGTTTCTGGGAGCTCTCTATACACCTAAGGTGCTGTGAGGTCAGCAAGAGACCCCATGACACTTCACAGATAGTTTTCTAGCCACAGAACTCTTTGCAAAGTTCATGGCACCACTTGGCACATAAATCAGAACAAAGAGACAGCACTAGCTGAAATAGGTGGTTGGTTGGGTCGCTAGACTCTTTCCCCCAGGAGGCCTTGTCCTGAAACCACTAATTGCCTGTCACTGTTGTTGGGTTCAGACATTGGAAGGCTGAGCTCATGCTTCTTATAAAATGGTAGAAGACACTGAAGCCTGTCTTGTGACTTCTCAAGGCAAATAAGATGTTGGCATTTGTGGCAGAGCTCTGTAAGCTGTGAAATACTTTGTAAGCAGAAGGGAAAGAATGTTGAAGTGGGAATTAGGAAACCCAGGTGTCAGCTGTGCCTCCAACAAGGTGGCTGGCCTTGGACAAGTGGCCATTTCTGCAAGCCTCAGTTTCCTGGCCCTGAAATGGAGGATTAGACTGGATGTGCTCCAACGCCTGTTAGAGCTCTCAGATTCTCTAGGTGGGGCCACATCAACTTTCAGGAGACTGGAAGGCATGGGAGTGACCCACCCCAGGCTTCACCCTTTGTTCTTGGAAGTCTGAGCACCAGGGAAAAGGGAGCGGCCACGGCCGGCCAAGGGACTGTGACCCCACCTCTTCCCCTCTCTCCTCCGCAGGGAATGCCACAACCCCACCAATGCCTGAACAGGGGATTCCAGAGATACAGGAAGAACAAGTGACCCCCTCCACTGATGTGCTGGTGACCCTGAGCACCCCAGGTAGCTGCAGCCAGACCTTTGGGGCTCCCTGCACCCTGCCCTGTGAGCTGTGTCTGTCCAGAGCCAACTCCAGGGCAGGGGCATGAGGGGAATGCCCCCTCGCATTTCCAATTAGGTAAAGTCTCCAGCAGGCTCCCGGCTGGGCTCTGCACCCCTGGCCTCATCTTACAAAGAGCACAGGGTCCCTCTTGTGAAAATAAGAGCCTAGTCTGGAGCACTGCCCAAGCCCAGAACGGGGAACAGAAGGGACACCATGGGAGAGGGAAGCCAAGGATCTTCCAGGAGAATCTGGGGGTCCCTCTCAAGGAAGGGGAGCATGGGGAGTGAGGGCCGCTCCCCTGAGTCAGCAGAGTGCCCTGGCATCGAGCAACTGCCTGCCCACGGGGAGGGCTGATTTTCGGGAAGGAACATGGTTCTATTTCTCAAGGTTGTTTAACCAAGTCTGCATTCCTCTCCCTCTGGTCAGCTACAGTGATGGGGGCGAGGGGCAGGCGTGGGGGTGATCCTGGCAAATCCACCTTGCTCTGGAATGTGCCCTCCTTAAAGGCTCATTGTCTGGGGACTTGGTGCAGGAGAAGCAAGGCGGGTGTTGTTGCCGCTGCCCACTGTACACGTGTGTGCCCACTCCCGGGGCTCCTGCTCTCTTAACCTCACGACTGGGTCCAGAGACCCAGTCACCTTGTGTTGGGGCTGAGGGCGGTGGTGGGATTCTGGATTTCCTCCAGCAAAGGGAAAGCCCCTGCAGCCTGGTGGAACCGCCCAGAGAGTGGGGAGAGGGGGTCCAGCCTTCCCAGGTGCACCCCACTCACCTCTCCCGGGGCCTGTCTCTTCTGGCTGAAAGCGCTGCTCCAGGGAGCATCCCCTCTGGCCTCTGCCCCGCAGGCAGAGTGTGCAGAGGAGTGCTGAATTTCTGATGAGGAAAGTGGGCCTGGAGGAAGGGATGGGAAGCAGGGGGCAGGGGGCAGGCCAAGCTCAGCAGTAGCTCTTGGCAGGTGCATGAGTGTCCCCACTGCCACCACCAGCCTTGGCCTTTTGCCCTATCCCCCTTCTCTGCCATTCTGTAACCTCACCCCTCCGGGCAGACATTTAGGACCCAGCTGAGGGCCCCCATGACCCCCAGGCTGACACAAACTTGGAGCCAGGCCCAGGGAGAGGGTAGCCTTGGGTGCACATTCAAGTCAGTACAATCTGGCAGACTGTATACCCACATACAGACCACTTCCCAACCCATTCTCTTGGGTCTTCAGCTTCTCCCGAGTTATGGGGGCAGGGCAGGGACCCCTGAGTATGTGAGCTCCAGGCAAAGACTTCAGGGTGGACACAACGGCAAAAGCATCATTTGTTCATTCATTTGGCATGTTCTAAGTGCCCGGTACTTTTCTAGTATTGGGGATACCATTCAGACAGCTAGAGTCTCTGCTGTCTACACAGCCTCAGCCCTGAGTCCCAGTGAGTCTGCCTCCAAACTGTTTCTCAGTTCTGCAGCTGTCTCCCCACTTTTCACCCCATCACCACCACCCACGGCAGACTCTCACTTACATTATTTCAACAGGTTTTAAGGGCCCACCATACCTCCCATACCAGTTCATCCATCATCTCGTTGCCCGAGTGGCCTTTCCAGGACTGCTCTGACCCACCCCCACCTTTCACAAACTCCCTGTTACAGGCCAGTCTCAATGTGGCTTTCAAGGCTCTGCTCAGTTGACCCCAGCTCACCTCTCCCATTTCCCCCTGGCAGTTTTCCCCAAGCACCTTACTCACCAGGTCTGTCTGTCTGTCCAGGGAAAACTGGACAGGAGTTGCAGGGAGGGATGGCACTGGGCACTGGGTAGGAGTCGGGCTCATTTTCAGGGTGGGGTTAGGATGGAGGAGTTTTGCTGCAAATTTGCTAGAAATATGGGTGACCTATTAGATCTTGGTGGGGGGGATGCCCTACCGTGACCTCCATCCTGGGTAGGGCTCGGGGTGCTGGGCAGAGGTCCCCTAGGGTCTTATGCAAGGCCAAGCTGTGCATGGGTATGGGAGGGAGGGCCTGGCTAAGGTTGGCCTTCTGAGGCCCCTAGACCCTGGCCACTCACTGTCCCCACCCCGCTCCACTGCCTTTGTCCAGCACCCACCCTGCCATAACCTCTGCTTTGCTCTGGCTCCCACAGGCATTGATAGATGTGCTGCTGGAGCCACCAACATCTGTGGCCCTGGAACCTGTGTGAACCTCCCAGATGGATACAGATGTGTCTGTAGCCCCGGCTACCAGCTGCACCCCAGCCAGGCCTACTGCACGGGTATTCACTTGGGTGCCCTGGGCTTACTTGGTGGCTGGGGTAGATGGGAGCAGGGGCTAGGAGGCCGAGTTGAGAGTCCAGGAAGAAGCAGAAGGTCCAAGCAGTGCTGGGTGGTTGATGAGTTTAGGAGGAGCGCAGTCCCTGTGGACAAAGCTAACTTTAACCCTCAGGGGAAGACCAGTCTCGGTGAGTCCCATCTGATGAGTCTCCAGGACTCCAGGAGCATGGAAGCCAGCCCACTGCATGCATCCTGACCTGTGCCTGGCAGCCCTCTGCTCTGAGATCAGCCCACCCATCAAACTGACCGTTTTGTTGCCTGGAGGTGGACCAAGGTCTGCCCCAGTTGCAAATGTCTCCAGCAGGGTCATCCCTGGGGGGAGGTCTGAGGCTAAGATAAATCACCAAGTGTGGACCTCATTCCTCCTCCCCCCAGTATTTTCAAATAAGGGAGAAATATCCACTGTGGTTTCAAAGGAGAAAGGAGTTATGAGGCTACTGGGGGAAGGAATCGAGGGGCAGAGAGGAGGGGCTGGCAGTCACCCCAGGCTTTTGGTGCCTGAGTGGGCCCACTGGGCTGACTTTATGGCTTCCAGCCTTAGAGATTTGCATCTTCACAGCCTCCTCCACTCCCTCACACCTTCCTTGCCACAGAGCACCATCCCCTGCCCAGCCCCTACTGTGGGCAGGTTGCTGGTAGTTGCCCAAAGAACAGCACTGCTGGCCTCCCTGACCTCCCTCCCTGCCTCCTTCTGGTCAGATGACAATGAGTGTCTGAGGGACCCCTGCAGGGGAAAAGGGCGCTGCATCAACCGTGTGGGGTCCTACTCCTGCTTCTGCTACCCTGGCTACACGCTGGTCACCTCGGAGGCCACACAGGAGTGTCAAGGTAAGCCAAGTCCACCCTTGCCCTTGGCCAGGCCCCACAGTCTCGAGGGGGTGGAAGAGGAACCAGGGGTTCACACCCCCATACACCGTGCTGCAGAATGGGGAGTGAGCAGCTGAGGGAGGAGAGACCAAAACTCTGGCCTGGATCTGGGAGGAGGCTGACCCTATGCCGGTGGCAAGGAGGGGTAGAAATCCAAAAGCCAGCAATCTCTGCAAAGGCCCTAAGGAATTGTGGGTGGAACCAAGAGTGTCACAGGATCAGGAGACATGGCTGGAGATGAGGACTATACACCAGGCCCCCAAACTCCGAGTGACAAGGAGCTGGTTTCATTTTAGGGAAGGAGGGAGACCCATGAGGACACCAGGCTGGGACTATTGGCAGACCAGGGAGTAGTGTGCCTTTGAACGAGGAGCACGGGTTCCCAGCAGCTTGGAGACACTTGTAGGGCTTTGAACTTCCCTGGGAAGATGTGGCCCACTGCCAGGGGACCCTTGATAAATACACTTTCAACTCAAACCCTTTAATTATGCAAAACACCCCACATACATTTTTTTCCACATACATTTTTATGATTAAGTTCACAAATAATATAAGGAGCACTTTCTAAGCAACACCTTAAGATTCATAATCCAGTTGTAAATCCTTCACCTCAAGAGGGGCCCTGCCTGTGCTTGGGGCTCACATGGCTGGTTCTGGCCAGACCCCCAAGGAGGCCAGGGAAACTGTGTATCCTTCTGCTGCCAGGATCCCCTCGGGTTCTAATCCTCCAAGGGTCCAGTCTACAGAAACCAAAGCAATCACTTGATTATGGAGGGAAGCGAAGCAGAAGGGGCAGACCTCCTAACTTAACGGAGGAGCGGGAGAATCATGGGCGGTGTTCACTGCACTCTCATGCGTTGGCACCACCGATGTGCCAGGCAGTGTGCCAAGCTCTGAGGATGCTGAGATGAGTGAGGTATGAATGGTGACACTGTAGGGTTCAGATGAGGAAGCAAGTTCTGTATGAGATTATTTGGGTGCTGGAGCTGGAGCAGATAAAAATAACTACCATCTATTTACTTAGTTACTTACTAACTAACTTACTTACTTATTTATTTATGGCAGAGTCTTGCTCTGTCGCCCAGGCTGGAGTGCAGCGTCACAATGTTGGCTCACTGTAACCTCTGCCTCCTGGGTTCACGCCATTCTCCTGCCTCAGCCTCCTGAGTAGCTGGGACTATGGGTGCCCACCACCACACCAGGCTAATTTTTGTATTTTTAGTAGAGATGGGGTTTTACCATATTGGCCAGGCTGGTCTCGAACTCCTGACCTTGTGATCCACCTGCCTCGGCCTCCCAAAGTGCTGGGATTACAGGTGTGAGCCACCGCACCTGACCAAGAATAGCTACCATTTAATGAGCACTTACTATATGCTGGCGCTGTCCCACGCATTTTGTTATATGAAGCTCATCATCCCAAACCCATGTTGTGGAAATCCTTAGCCCCATTTAATAGGTTAGCAAACTGAGGCTCAGAGGTGAATTGAAATACCCCGGGGCCTCATACCTAGTGGTGACAGAGCTAGAAACAGAATCAAATCACTCTAGCTCCAAAGCATGGTTTGTTTCCAAAGACACACTCCCCTTACACACAGGGTGTTGGACACCACCATGGAGCATGAATAGGAATGGAGGGAGCAGAGAGTACTCCAGGTAGAGGGAAGCGTCTCTGCAGAGACTTAAATAGTGAACATTGCCTGGCATGCTCTGGGAATAATGATGAATGCAGTGTGACTGGAGCAGGGCTACCTGGAGGAAGAGGCCAGTGTGGGAAATGTCTCAAGTGCCAGGCTGAAGGGTTTGGACACTGTCTCACAGGCAGGGGCTGCCAGTAGAATTCTGTGAGCAGAACAGTGGTGACTGGGTCAGCTGCCTTCTGGGGAGCTGACTCAAGGGGCAGGGCTCAGAACAGGCTTGGGGAGTCAGGAGAGAGGCTAAGGGAAGGGGGCTTCTCTGGGCTCCAGTGGTCTAGGCAGGTGTTGTGGGCCAGAGGCACTGCTCTTTGCAGACCCAGCCTGGGGAGCTGGCCTGGGATAAGCAGCAGCTGCTGCAGGGAATGGTGTCACCAGGACTGGTGCAGACACGGGTTTCTGCTACGTGCCAGCCCAGGTGTCCAAGATGTCTCTGCCAGCCCCAACAGCTGGGAGACAGGGGTTGGGGCTCAAGGCTGGCTCTAAGTGCTTCTCCCAGTGGGGCTTGGCTGCTACTGGAAGAGGCCTTGTCCAGAATAACACCCACCTTCTGAAGTTTCCCAGTCTCATAAAGTAATATCTCATTAATTCAATGATTTGATACTTATACTGATTTATAGATTATTTAAATAATGTATATAATTAATATGTCATTATAATTTATATTATCAATAAGATAAATTGTTTACATATTAAATATCTAAGTAAATGTTTACCAAGAAATGTAAGAATCTCTTCATACATTAGCCTGTGAGTTTCCTCGTCTGTAAACTGCTGGCTCCCATTTTTGCTCAGTTTTCCAATGGTGGTTGCTGCTTTTTCCTGGGGCTCTTTAGGAGTCCATTATATATTCTAGATTCTTGGCTGGGTTTAGAAATTGCAACGCTCCCATTTTGTCCTCTATCCTTTAAGCTTATCCGCATTTCTTGGAACAGAAATCCTTAATTTTGATGTACTGAAATTCACCATTTTGCCTTATTTTTGTGTGTTTTGGGGACTTTGTTTAAGAAATCCTTCCATATCCTGAAGTCAAAAGATATTCTCCTGTACCTTAATTGAGTTCTAGTTCTCCCTTTTATGGTATGCTTTGATTCATCGGGAGTCCCTCTTTGTATGGCTGTTAAGAACCTGGTCTTTTTCTATTCACGTCTCCATTTTTCTCCGTGGAGCGAGGGAGTTTTCCAGCACCATCTGTCAGACGGTCGTCCTGGCCTCAGGGGATAATGGTTCCCACACATGACTCTGTCTATGAGTTCCCTTCTCTCTTCCATTGGGATTAGGGCTTCTCACAGTGAACACCACTTATTCCAGAATTGCCTGAAGAGTTATAACAACGTTAGTTCCTGGGCCCACCAGTAGAGTAGGATCAGAATCTCTGGCTGTGGACCTAGGAGTGTGCATTTCTCACCTTCTGGCGGAGACTTTGCCGTGCACTGGAGTTTTATGAAGTATTGCTCGAATGAAGGCACTGTCCTTGAACAAATGATTATTATTCGATTCCTTCAGTAAGCACTTATTGGGGTACTGTGCTGGGCACTGGAGATGCTGAGATAATAAGGCATGTTCCCATTAGTCAGGGAAGAAGCAAGTAAATGAACAGGTACACTGAGAGCTGGCCCCTCAGGGGATGCTGGGTTGGAGATGAGTGGGAGGCAGTCACGCTGGTGTGTAGGAAGCTGTTCCAGGCAAGGGGACAGTGCGGGCAGAGGCTCAGGAACAGGTCCTGAGGTTAGGCAAGGGTAGGAGAGGTGTGGGCAGCAGGAAACAGATGAGAAGCAGGCTGGGGCCGGTCATGCAAGATCTCACATGCCAGGCTGAGGAGCTGGGATTTTATGGGGTTTAACGTTAGGATAAAAATAGCTAACATTTCTGCAGTGCTTACCTTATGCCAGGCGGGCACAGTGCTCAACCCCTCACCTGGATTATTGTATTTAATCCGCACAAGGACTCTGTGAAGTGTTTGTGTCAGTCCCAGTTTAAGGGAGAGAGTGGGAAGGTGAGGCCTTGATTAATTTGACTGTGGGGACAGGGGATGGGGACCCAGAGGACCCAGAGGTGATGCTTTAAACCAGTCCTTGAAATGGGGGCAGGGATTTGCTGGCCATCATGAGGAAAGAGACTCCAGGTGGAAGCATTTGTGTGAACAAAGGCTTAGAGGTTGGACCACTGAAATCCGCAATAGCTGAGGCTATACCAAGGGACTTGTGTGAATTAGCAAATACAGCAGAGCTGGGCCAGGTGGCAAAGGCCTTGTGAGCCAGGCTGCAAGCAGAACTGGAGGTAGCAGGGGTCTCTGGTAGGAGTTTAAGCAGGAGAGGGGCGTAAGCGGGGTTGGGCTTTAGAGCCATGGTGGGACACCAACATACTTTGGAAAAATGACAGAAACCACACCCTACAGATCCATGATTACCTAAAATGCAATCCCTCACTGGCTGCTTGGTTCCTAACCTTTAAGAAGGTCCTTAGGAAGGACTCTAGGAGTCCAGGCACAGTGGTTCATGCCTATAATCCCAGTACTTTGGGAGGCTGAGGAGGGTGGATCACTTGAGGTCAGGAGTTCAAGACCAGCCTAGTCAACATAGTGAAACCTCATCTCTACTAAAAATACAAAAAATTAGCTGAGTGTGGTGGCAGGCACTTGTAATCCCAACTACTCAGGAGGCTGAGGCAGGAGAATAGCTTGAACCAGTGAGGTGGAGGTTGCAGTGAGCCGGAGGTTGCAGAGAATCAAGATTGCGCCATTGCACTCCAGCCTGGGCAACAAGAGTGAAACTCTGTCTCAATCAATCAATCAATCAATGAAGGAAGGAAGGACAGACTCCAGGAGCATACCCAAAGGGGATATAGTGGGGCCAGGAGCAGGGGAGGAGTCCTTTTGGCCTCCGAAGTTTATACCATATGGACTGCTACCCCACCTCCAGACCAGCCCTTGCATGAGGGTGAGGAAACAGCTATAAGGATCCCCATGCGTCCCCAGAGTAGCCTCCCCTGAGAGAAAGGAACTCAGGGTTATCAGGGGCCTGAGCTAGTTAATTTCAGACCGGGCCCAGGAGCCCCTCCAGCCAATTGTGGCTGCAGCAAGCATGCCTTCCCTGCCCAGGCCTCAGCATGGCATCCTTTGTCCTTGGCCTCTAGAAGGAATGCTCCAGGACCCCGCACCCTCCACCATCCTCCAGGGCTGGCTGTGACTCAGGGCTTTTCTGTGTGTTCACAGATATCAATGAGTGTGAGCAGCCAGGGGTGTGCAGCGGGGGGCAGTGCACCAACACCGAGGGCTCATACCACTGCGAGTGTGATCAGGGCTACATCATGGTCAGGAAAGGACACTGCCAAGGTAAGGAACGGGAAGGAGGGAGGCGCCCTGCCACCCCACTACCCACCTCTCCCTCCCCACACACTGCCCACCACCAACGCGCCTTCTAGCTTGTCCCTGCCCCGGCCCCTTGATGCTGAGCCCACGCCTATGGACAGAGACACGTATGGGAATTTCTGAGCCCTTCCATCCCCTCAGTGATATTCTGGCATCCTGTCTGCCAGCTGCAGCAGGGGAGCATGAACAGCTTTATCCACATGACACCTTAGGAACATCTCTGTAACCTCTGCCCTCTTACTTTGAAAAATGTGCTCTCCTCATGGGGCAGAGGAAGAGTCGGTGTGTCTGGGAGTGTCAGCCTTCTTGTTAAGCTTGTTAGATTGTGAGCTCCTGAGGGCTGGGCCATATCTTTAGATGGCCCATGCATGGACACCTGATAAGTACCCAACAAATGCTAGAGGGAGGAAGGAAGGAAGAAAGGGAGGAAAAGAGGAAGGGAGGAAGGGACCCCAGATCCTTCTCTTTCCCAGACCCAGCCAAAAGGTGCTGTGACACTGCTAACTGGACTGCTCACAGACCCGCGCCTATCTCATGCCAGCTCTGAAGACCCCTGGCAGCTCTGCTGCCACCACGTCCCTGTCAGGCTGGGGTGTCACAGGCTTGTAGGAGGCCCAGGGTATATGCTCTCGAGACTGGCTGGGACAGGAAGAAATGAGGGTAAATCCATCCAGGCGCAGTCCAAGAAGAACACGGCCCTGGGTCCAAGCTTAGGCTGAGACTCCTCCCAGCCTCTAGGTTTCCCTGGTTGGGACTTGCCTGCTTTCAGAAGGGCCCGGAAGTCAGAGTAAGAGCTTGTGTACTTTGTGAAAGGACAGCCTCCCTTCCTAATGCCACTACCATGGAAGCAAAGTCCAGAGAAGCAAAGGAGAGAGGTGGCAGCAGGTGTAGGACAGACAGCTCTGCCTTCAGCCCCAGTGTGTCACCTCCCAATGACTCCTTCTTGGTCTTCCCCCTTTAAAACTCAGGCCTACCCATGACCAAAGCCAGAACCCACCTGCCTTGTCCTCCTTAGCATGATGGAGATAAGCCTGGCATCTTCAGGAGAACAGAGAGTGATGGCACCCACCACTGACAGGTGCCTCCTGTGTCCCAGGTGGCTGGGTTAGGTCCTCGATAGATTACCTCATTTAAGCATCACAATGACGCTGTGAATTTGACATTAGACTTTATTAAAAAGAAAAGTAAAATGAGAGGAAATGAACCAAGAGAATACCAGAACATTAAAAACATCAGGTTTAGGCTGGGTGTGGTGGCTCACACCTGTAATCCCAGCACTTTGGGAGGCCGAGGCAGGTGGGTCACTGGAGGTCAGGAGTTCAAGAGCAGCCCGGCCAACATGGTGAAACCCCGTCTCTACTAAAAATACAAAAATTAGCCGGGCGTGATGGCACATGCCTGTAATCCTACCTACCTGGGAGGCTGAGGCAGGAGAATCACTTGAACCCAGGATGTGGAGGTTGCAGTGAGCCGAGATCGCGCCACTGCACTCCAACCTGGGCAATAGAGTGAGACTGTCTCAAAAAAACAAACAAAAAAAAATCAGATTTATATTAACCAGTCTGTGTTAAGGGCACAGGCTCTGGTGCAGACAGGCTTGGGTTTGGCTTTTGACGCATGTCTGGAAATGGAACTGTAATGCCCATCTCAGAGATGTTTGTGAGCGCTGGATAAGCTAATGTATACAAAGTGCTAGGCACTGTCTGGCACATACAGACACTGAGTAACACTGAGTAACGTTACCGTCAGAGGGTAGTTCTTTTTCATGTCCAGGCTCCCCCATACCCCAGCCCTCTCCTTCCCTTCCCAAGGAAAGGTTCTAGAGACACACCTCATCTGGGAGGTCAGGCAGAGTTCCTGGCCCAGGGCAGACACTCTGAGTCTGTTGAAAGAAAGAATGATGTAGCTCGCACACTTCTCCAGGTTTCCATCGGTAACCACAAACCCGGCCCATCACCCTGGGAGCCCAGTCAACTTCCTCTCCCTCTTTCTTCTTTCTCCAACTCAGAAACCACTCTCTCCACTGAAACTGAAAGTCTCTGGTGAAAGGCTGAGTGGTCTGGACAGAGGCCCGTCCAGCAGTCTCAATGGCATTTCCGTCGTACCGGGACTCCAGGTTCCCACGGACAGGGGATAGACTTCCCTGCAGACCGCCAGGGCCTTTCATGTCGCCCAGCCATAACCAAGGTTACCTGAGCTTCTGGCCCCTGCCTGAGTGCCTTCCCCACCCCCACCCCATGCTCTCACAAGCAGCAGAAGTGAATGTCTGTACATTTCCTCATCCAAAGGCTGATCTGTGGTTAGAGAAGCTCCAGGATTCTCCCAGCAAACCGACAGCAGCTTGGCAAGCTGGTCTCTGGAGTGATTGTTTCCATGGGCCCTCTGGGGTCTCTTCAGCAGCCTTATACGAAAAAGACGAAGGGTGAGGTCTGAGGCGTACTCTCCCACTCTTTGGTCAGCAAACGTTTGTTGAGCACCAGCTGTGTCGGCCTTAGACTGGGAACACAGGAAGAAGACAGATGGCTCCAGGCTTCAAAGACAGAGTATTAAAACCCTCCAAAACACACCGTAATCTCAGATTAACATTCACACCCTAGGCCAGGCAGAAAAACTGGAATATTTCTGCATCCAGTGACTGGTTCCAGTCCAGGCACCAAGATGCTGGTGGGACAGCCTCAGGGTAGCTGGTGATAGAAGCTGCTTCATTCAGAATCTTCCTTTGGCTCCTTTGAATTGGCTTGGCTAATGGTTCAGTTATATTCGCTTCCATCCAGGAGAGCCCTTCCCTGGCTCAGGTAGAGTCTGAGGGGCTGCTTTCATCTTCTGCCCTCCCCTTCCCGTTCACATGTGATCATCACTGGCTGGGGCTCTGATCTGAGGAAGGGAACCAGCAGCGGCCTGCCAAGATAGACAAGGTTATGCCGCGTTAACAAACAGCACCTATCTTATTGACATAGCAGCCAAGTTTGTTTGTTTGTTTCTTTGTTTGTTTGTTTGTTTTGAGACAGAGTCTCTTGGCTCACTGCAACCTCCTCCCCAACTGGGTTTAAGCGATTCTCCTGCCTCAGCCTCCCGAGTAGCTGGGACTACAGGTGCCCACCACCATACCCAGCTAATTTTTGTATTTTTAGTAGAGATGGGGTTTCACCATTTTGGCCAGGCTGGTCTTGAACGCCTGACCTCAGGTGATCCGCCCATCTTGGCCTGCCAAAGTGCTGGGATTACAGGCACGAGCCACCACACCCAGCAGCAGCCAAGCTTCTATCTCATCAGTGCTACATGTCCATTAGGGTCAGCTGGAGGCTCTGCCCCATGTTTCCTCATTGGAGATGTAGGCTAAAGGAATAGCCAGTCTCTGTGGAAGAATAAAAGAGCACTCTGGAGCGCTGCACAAATTAAATGGTTTGGTCCATAAAATATCCATATCATACCTACTCACAGTTCATTGGCCCTCACTAGTCTCATGGCCCCACCCAACCACAAGGGACTAGGAGGCACCAGCTTACCATGGTGCAGAAAGTGGAGAGCTGGAATGCCACATGCATCCTAAATGCCCAGCATTAAGACACTACACACACCACCTCCAAGAGATGTGCCCAGCCTGTTTGGGGCAGGACAGACTTCAGGGCCCTTTGTTCCTGGCAAACCTTGTCTCCTTCCCACATTGCCTGATCCCTGCAGGAAAGGTCCGAAGACTTCATTTTTCCTGGCATGGATTTAGGAGGAGCTTTGCCTCAATCTCGTTCTCTTCATCCTGGAAGAGGTCATCCAGCATCCCTGAAATAGGGATTGCTGCTTATTCTCAGTGGCTTTGTCCATCCTCCTTCAAGTACCTCAGCCAAGGCCAACAGGTCTTGGCACTGGCCTCTGTCTCTTGGGTGGCCAAAGTTACTCATCTTAGATCCTTTATTTTCTCCATCTCTGTCTTTACAGAAGCCCTTAGAATAGTTAAGATGATATCACCACAACTCAAATAGGGGCTGGGGCACCGCCTTGTGGCTGCCCTCTTGCCAGAGATGAGCCTTATCTCAGTGTCCCCAAGATTATATGGGAATTGTGGGACTCTCCTTGCAGAGACCCACCTGAAAAACTACCTGCCCTGTGGCAATGTCCCTGTCTTCTGGACCCTCAGGCAGAAACTTTAGGCTTGAGAGGGTCCCAGTCCTCTGGGACAGAGGGCTTCGATGTGTCCTGACTTCTGGAAACCAAATAACCTCGGCGAGTACTCACTTTCACCCTCCCCTTTAGGGTCCATGTCCTCTCCTGCAGTGACAGCTGCTGGCTTTAGTCCCTCTGCAGAAAGCCTGTTTACGGACCCTAGGCCTGCCTCCCACACTTCCTCCATGGGTGCTGAGTAGGTCTTCCTCTTGGGCAGTAGGACCTCTAAATCTGCATAAGCTGGTATACTTCCTCTAGGAGAATGACAATTACCCATTCAGGAAGAAGAACTCTTCCTCTTTTCTTGGCCAATGGACCTGTTGTGAAGAGTGAGCCAGAGCCTCGATACCAGGCCAGAGGGGCATAATGTCCTCTGGCAGTGCTGACTCAGAGTTCAGTCCCTGTGACAGGACCTCCCTCACTCAGTTCAGGTCCCCTGGGTGCCTTGATGATGAAGCCCATGATATGCCAGGTTACATGGGGAAGAGCCCTCTCCACGGCTCCGGGGAGAACTAGCTCCCTCCTCTTCCTGTTGCCACTCTCCCTTCCTGGGTCCCCTCACCCCCTGGGTGTCCAGTTGGTGTCCAGGCTTACCCCTTCTGGCTGACTTTCCTGGATCTCACCAGAGTGGGTGCCAGGATCCCTACGTGATTCTTGGCTGGAAGAAATGTCTGACAACTCTGGAGCACAGAAGCTTTGCCAGCTCTACCCTGCAGTCTGCACTCAGCCTCAGGGCTGGTCTTGGCCATATCCAAGATTGGGGCTTCCTCCATGGTCCTCGTTTCCTGGTGCAAGGAAGCCCAAGTTGCCTTCGCTGCCCCTCTGATGATCTATTCTGGAGCCTCTGGCAATCCAGTGAGCTGCTGTGCCAAGCACGTCCCAGTAATGTTCACTGCTTATAAAGGATTAGGAATTCGCCAGGGGATAGATGAAAGCCCATCCCAAACAGTGGATCCTCTGGCCCTCCCACAGCTGGTGGTAACCACAGCCTACTGCACCCACCCAGGGAGTCTCCCTTTCTAATTTTTAAGTTATTCCATCTCCCTCTTTTGTCCTGGACAGTGGGTGAGAGGTGGAGTTGGGAACACAGGGCAGCTGTCATTCTTTCCTAGTTTTTGTCTGTCCATCCCTCTCCCCAACCAAGGGCAGGGACAAGAATTTGCTGTGTCACAGACCTACCCATGTGCTATGTTCCCAGGGATGACCAAGGGAGGGGCTGCTGTTTTGCAGATATCAACGAATGCCGTCACCCCGGTACCTGCCCTGATGGGAGATGCGTCAATTCCCCCGGCTCCTACACTTGTCTGGCCTGTGAGGAGGGCTACCGGGGCCAGAGTGGGAGCTGTGTAGGTGAGGGCTGCTGGCCAAGGCACTGAGCAGGCCATTCGGCCTTGGGACCTCTGGTTGAGCCCACACACGGAGAGGGAAAGAGGTGGGCAGAGGGAGGTGGCTCGGAGGCTGTTGTCCTCCATGATCTAGCTGGGTTCCCAGATGACGCTGGGCACAAGCCCTCTGAATCAGCTAGGGTGGGGCCCTTTTCTGCTCATTGGCCGTATTCATTCTGGAGTGACTGCCCAAAGTCCCAGCAGCTTCTGTAGCTGGATGCTGTGGTGGAGCGAGGAGCCTAAGGGTCTTAGAATGGGTCCAGGCCCCTCTGCAGTTCCCAGGGAGGAGGGGTCTCCTGCTCTTCTGCACCTCAAAAGCAGCATCGAAACAGCCCACCCACCGCACAGCGGGTGCACCTCCCTCAGAAGGGCAGCAGGTCTGCAGTAGGAGGCGTGTGCTCTTTTCCTGCAGCCCCCTCAGGAAGAAAGGCTCAGGTTCAGAATGCTGGGAGGGACTGAGTGTTGAATAGATGCTTTGAGGCTCTGGAGAGGGCAGACGTTTCCCAGGCCCTTGAGGCTGCCACTCAGCCACCTCGGCATGACTGGCCTCTCTCCACACTGCCCGCCCACCCTCGGAAGCTGCTTGTTGGGTTGGGATCGTGGGTTGTTGGGTTGGCAGGTAGGAGGTCATGTAGGGTTCCTGGCACACACAGTTAGGGGAGTCAAGGGTCTTGGACACATCCTTCCAAGTATCCTCAGATGAGCCAAACCAGCCCCAGGGCTGGGGGACCCGGCCCCCTGTGTGGGTACATGCAGAGTGCTCTGAGTTACTAGATAGGGCTGAAGTGAGCCCGAGGGATAGGATGCCCTGCCCTGCCTAGGTGGGAGGAGGGAACATGGCCTCATGGCCTCCCCCGGGTGGCCTGCGGCCCCTCTGAAGGCTGGTTTCCCGGCCTCATAACTGAGATGCTTGGAGCTTGCCAGCGGGGGCTGCAGCACGGGGAGGAGGCCAGCCCCCCATCTAGGACCTCTCTCCTACAGATGTGAATGAGTGTCTGACCCCCGGGGTCTGTGCCCATGGAAAGTGCACCAACCTAGAAGGCTCCTTCAGATGCTCTTGTGAGCAGGGCTATGAGGTCACCTCAGATGAGAAGGGCTGCCAAGGTACAGAGATGCTGAAGTACCCCTTCTCCACAGGCCACTCCAGCTTGTGGCTCCCTCCCCTCTGCACACCACGCTTGGCGCCCTGAATCCACCCCTGGCCTTGCATCCCTATCCACACTGACCTAACACATCCCTGCCCAGACCTGTCCTTCCCCCACCCCTGCCTACCCACCAGTCTCTGGCTGTCCTGGCCTGTCTGTCCTGCAGAGTCCCACACAGAATGCAATGCCCTGTTTCAGATGTGGACGAGTGTGCCAGCCGGGCCTCATGCCCCACAGGCCTCTGCCTCAACACAGAGGGCTCCTTCGCCTGCTCTGCCTGCGAGAGTGGGTACTGGGTGAATGAAGACGGCACTGCCTGTGAAGGTAACCCTGGGGAGGCAGTGGTGGAAGGGGACAGAATACAGGCCGTCTTACCTCCCGAAGAACACTTCATGTGTCCCCAGTTTGGGGCTGATGTCGAGGGGCTCCAGGCTAGGCTAGAGGACCCCATACATGGACTTGGCCCCAACAAGAGCTTATATTATTGTAATCCCCAAGTTCAGAGTGAGGACAGGAGGAAAATCCAGTCACAGAGACAAGAGAGAAGCTGAGGGCAGGGCTGTCCTGGGAGTGTTCTAGGGAGGGGGTTTTAGGAAACCCCCCAGGGGCTCAGAAAGGGAGGCCACGTGAGGTTCCTGCATTGCCTGGGGAGTGGGAAGCCTCCTAGGTCCCCGGATGAGCACTGTCTGTCTGCAGACCTAGATGAGTGTGCCTTCCCGGGAGTCTGCCCCTCAGGGGTCTGCACCAACACGGCTGGCTCCTTCTCCTGCAAGGACTGTGATGGGGGCTACCGGCCGAGCCCCCTGGGTGACTCCTGTGAAGGTATGAGCCTCCATGTGGGAGAGGACACAAATGGGATGCCCCTCTGTCAGGGCCATGGTGAAGCCCAGCAGGTGCAGGGCTGCTGGGGCTGGAGGAGCTGCCATCATCCTGCTCCCCAAGGGTCGCTCATGAGCTTCTCCCAGCTGTGCTGCCTCACGAGGGGATGGTGCCCCTGTGGGTCCAGCTCTGCAGGCAGGTGACAGGTCCTCTGGAAACCTCCCCCTTGGCTCCTGTCCTTGGGAGGTGCTGCCATCGGCTGTCTTCATCCCCTGTGTGGCCCTGCAGATGTGGATGAATGTGAAGACCCCCAGAGCAGCTGCCTGGGAGGGGAATGCAAGAACACCGCAGGCTCCTACCAGTGCCTCTGTCCCCAGGGCTTCCAGCTGGCCAATGGCACCCTGTGTGAGGGTAAGTGACCCAGGTCACCCTACTGGGGTTGGGGGGCATGAGTGTGTGGGGAGGCAGGCACATCCCCAGCAGACACCCACTCCCCATCTTTTCCCTGCAGATGTGAACGAATGCATGGGGGAGGAGCACTGCGCACCCCATGGCGAGTGCCTCAACAGCCACGGGTCTTTCTTCTGTCTGTGCGCACCCGGCTTCGTCAGCGCAGAGGGGGGCACCAGCTGCCTGGGTGAGAAGCCAGCACAGCTACCTCTACTGGCCAGGAGCATGGGCGCTAGAGGCTAAGACTAGAGTAGTGTCCCTTTTAATACCAGTACCGAAAGCAAGTGCTCACGGCCCTGCCCAGGGAGGAGAAGATGGGAGCGAGGAGTGATGTGAGGGAGCCCGGTGCTCAGCGAGGGAGGGACTCAGTCTCTCACCAGGGCCTCCTCACGACGTTGACAACAGGCAACTCCAAACTCTGAGTGTCACTTCTCCCCTTTACAGAGCTTCAGTTCCAGGAGCCCCCCCTCACCCCCCACCCCTACCCCGGTGCCCACCTCCCACAGCCTGGCCTCTGGCTTCCAGCCCTTTCCTACATAAGCTACTCCCTGCCTCTCCTATGGGCTCCTCAGGGCCCAGAGGAAGGTACACAGGACCCTAACAGGGAAGGAACCTATGGCTGGGTCTGCTGACAGCCATCTCTACTGTAGATGTGGATGAGTGTGCCGCCACAGACCCGTGTCTGGGAGGGCACTGTGTCAACACCGAGGGCTCCTTCAACTGTCTGTGTGAGACTGGCTTCCAGCCCTCCCCGGAGAGTGGAGAGTGTGTGGGTAAGGGCTCTGGGGGGAGGGGACAGGGCTCTGCCCATGTCTGCCCAGCTCTACCCTGCCTGGTCCTCAGCTCCCGTGGAGCAGAGCACTTTCCACAGATGCAGTGTCCAACAAATAGTGCATGTATTGAGACTCAGGGCTCAGGGGCTGTCCAAGGATGACAAAATGAAGACAACCAGCATCTTCGTGCCGGCAGAGCACACAATCTAGTTTTAAAGGCCAAATTGATTCAATAGACATTAAACACCTGCTATGCTCAATGTCTTTTGCTAGGACAAATAGACAGTTAAGGACGATCTTGAAATTGAGCAAGGGAGACAGATATGAAGACAGCTCTCTGTAATACACTATGCTGAAGGCTTCGTGTAAAGAGAAGTACAGTGCTGTGCTGGTAGGGATAGGAGACAGATGGGGCGGCGGAGGAAAGGGAGTGTCACAGAAGGCTAGGAGCTCACTGCTTCCTAAGTAGCATACGGTTCTCTTCCCAGATGCTCAGCCCTGCAGGGGCAGGGGAAATTGTCCTGACCTTGATGTGCTGGGGTTGGGATGAGCACAGTCATTTGGAACAGATCAAGAACACTGGAGGTTGTGGGGCTTGACCCTGTGGGACCAGAGCAATGACCTGGCCACCTCTGTCCTCTCTCATGGCATGGCTCTGGGGGCAGATATCGATGAGTGTGAGGACTACGGAGACCCAGTGTGTGGCACCTGGAAGTGTGAAAACAGCCCTGGCTCCTACCGCTGTGTTCTGGGCTGCCAGCCTGGCTTCCACATGGCCCCGAACGGAGACTGCATTGGTGAGTAGGGAGGGAGGAGAGAGAAGAGAGAGGGCTGAGAAAACCTATTTTTCATATATTGAGCGAGACATGATTTTCTCCTGAGGACACGATTTTTTGCAGCTGATTGTAGTTTGTATATTTTCCATCCAGCAGAGCTTACGAAAAATGCCACAGGACGGTGAATGTTAGGGTTTTCTTATCCCTAACAGGGTTGAGAGGCTGCTTTTCACAGGTCTTGGTGCTAATAAGCCGAATAAGTATTTTCAGCAGAGAACGAGAGAGTGTGTGTGTGTGTGAGAGAGTGCACACGCACACGCACACACCCTCTACTGTGGTTCCCACTGTCCCGCAGACATAGACGAGTGCACCAACGACACCATGTGTGGCAGCCACGGCTTCTGTGACAACACTGACGGCTCCTTCCGCTGCCTCTGTGACCAGGGCTTCGAGATCTCTCCCTCAGGCTGGGACTGTGTGGGTGAGGAGCCTGTGGGCTACCCACGGTCTGGGCTGGGGAAGGGAAGGCCCTGGGGTCCTCCTCCTGAACTGGTCCTGGTCACGTGGCTCCATCATGGGTCCTCAGAGCATGGGCAAGGGAGGCTTCAAAGAAGAGAGAGACTTCAACTCCCTGCCCAGGGGCATGTGGGCCGGGCGGGTAAGGGGAAGCACAGCCGCACTCTGCCAGCAGGACAGCAGGTGTCCTCAAGCCTCAGGGCCTCAGGAGGCAGGAGGTTTGGAGAATGTGCACTGAGGGGTAACCCTTCCTCTTTGTGCAGTTCTGTGACCGTTTGCTGCCACTCCTCTCCTTCTCTCTTCCTTCCCATGCCCTCTGTCCATCAGTTCCTCCTCCCCGCAAATCTATACTCACTCTTGCTTCTTCCCCAAGGCCTAGCCTGCTTCTTTTGGGGGCAGTGGGCCAGAGTCAGGGGCAAGGGGCACGGGCTGCCTCTTTTCTGCCCACGAGCCTGTTCTCACACCTGGCAGACGTGAACGAGTGTGAGCTTATGCTGGCGGTGTGTGGGGCCGCGCTCTGTGAGAATGTGGAGGGCTCCTTCCTGTGCCTCTGTGCCAGTGACCTGGAGGAGTACGATGCCCAGGAGGGGCACTGCCGCCCGCGGGGGGCTGGAGGTGAGGCCTGGGAGATGCATTATCCATGGCGACTCGGAGGTTTACAGAGAGCGTGTCCCTCTGCATCCCTCTTCTAGCCTCTAGCCACTGAGGGGGACGCTGGGCCAGGGCCTGGGGCAGCATAGGGAGGTACAGGTGGGGCCTGGTGCATGGAGGGGTGAGGAGGCTGAGGGCCACGTGCAGTGAAACCAGGACGACCCTAGAGGAGGCTCAGGAAACCCTGATGCTGACTTAGGATGACCCCAGGGACCACAGATTGAGCCTCGGAGGGACCCTGAATCCATCTAATCCCTGGGAACCTTCTGGATGAGAGAGGACTTGAAGCTGAGCTAAACTGGGCTCTCCCTTTCCCACTTCCCACCCCACCCGAGAGCTACTGGGTTCAGCCTCTCACGCCAGGCTGGACTAGGATTCAGCCGGCTTTCACTGCCTTGGGGGAAAGTGAGGGAGACAAGGAAGGGTGGAAGGGGCTGGGGTACCTGTGAAGCAGAATGGACCATAGGGCTGCCCATATGGCATGCCAGGGACTGGGGGCAGCCCATCACAGGGAGACAGGCGGGGTGGTGTACCGCAAAGAGCACAGGCTTCGGTGAGGAGGAACTGGGGTCAGATCCCTGCCACACTGCTTAATAGTTTAATCACACAGTGGTGGTAAGGCCCCAAGCCTCTCTAAGCCTCAATTTCTTGAGATGATAATTAGGCCACTTCTTAGGGTTGTCGAGAGCATCGGTGAGGTAATACAGGTAACAGCATTTTTTCCACTGTAAAGTGCTACACAAATGTTAAATTTAAGAAATAAAGTGAAGGACTATTGACCCCTCAGAGGGTCATGAACAGACAGTAATGAGCATCTGTCACACACAGGTCAGAGTATCCCTGAGGCCCCAACGGGGGACCATGCCCCGGGCCCCACCCGCATGGACTGCTACTCTGGGCAGAATGGCCATGCGCCCTGCTCCAGCGTCCTGGGCCAGAACACCACGCAGGCCGAATGCTGCTGCACCCAGGGCACTAGCTGGGGAGAAGCCTGTGACCGCTGCCCGTCTGAGGACTCAGGTAAGGCCCCAAGGGTTCCAGATCCTCGAAGGGTCAGCTCTGCAAGGTGACACGGAAAGAGGGGCAGAGAGGAAGGGGGCAAGGCCCTCCCTGCTCTGAGCTGAAACGCCTCTCTACATAGCTGAATTCAGCGAGATCTGCCCGAGTGGAAAAGGCTACATTCCTGTGGAAGGAGCCTGGACGTTTGGACAGACCATGTACACAGGTAACCTCCTGCTCCATCCTCTGCCCCAAACTCCATTCACCTGAATGGGCCCTAGCCTGCTCCTCCACAGGGTTCCTGGGGAAGTTCTGCATCCAACCCTGGCCTCCCAGGTTGCCTCCACCTTTTCTGTCCCAGGGCTGACTCCCTGCAGAATGTTAGCTGGAAGTTCTGACCCAAGCTGGTCTTGGAGTGTCCACATGAGCCTCACCTCAGTTTCCCTACTCTCCCAAGGCTGCACCTCCAGAAACAAACTATGATGCCTTGACTAACTGTCACCCCCAGCCACATGTGGGCACAGGGACAGAGTGGAGAGCACTGCTCTGGAGGCCAGAGGCTGCGCTCATCTCCCTGGCCGCACTGATGAGGCTGGACACTCTGGGGAACCCACACTCACAGTAGGATGGTCCAGATACTGCGCCCCTCAGCACCCTAGTCCTGAAGTAGTCCTGAGAAGGAATGATGGAGACAGAGACCGCTTTCCTTGGGTGCTGGCTATGTGCTGCACACTTTTTTGAGCACCTCACACATATTAACACCTTTTCATCCTTATTACAACTCTAAGAGGTTAAGGAGCATGTAGGAACCAGAGGCAAGGCAAACTTAAGCAACTTGCCCAAAGCCACCCAGCTAGTAAGTGGCAGAGCTGGGATTCAAACCCAGTCTGGCTTTGGATTCCCTGCTCTAGGTACCCCTCATACTGCCTCTCACCTTCTTCTCACCTCAGCTCTGCCCTTCCACAGATGCAGATGAGTGTATGATATTCGGGCCTGGTCTCTGCCCGAACGGCCGGTGCCTCAACACTGTGCCTGGCTATGTCTGCCTGTGCAATCCCGGCTTCCACTACGATGCTTCCCACAGGAAGTGTGAGGGTGAGGACACACATGATCCCTGCCCCACCCCAGGCCCACAGCTGAATAATGGCCTACCCAGCCCCTGCCAGCCAGTCCCATTATTGCTGAAAGTCTCTCTTCCTAGGGAGGCTGCCCACTGCAGCAGGCTGGTCCCAGGTGAAGGAGCTCTGGGCTGTCAGAGATTGTCCCCAGGGAGGGGCCTTCCAGGCTGGGCTGGGTTGAGGGGAGGGAGGCAGGGCACTAACTCTTCATTATCAGTGATAGGAAAACCCCCTTCCCTGAGGGTGGCCGGTGGACAGGCCACTTTGGCATCGCCCCACACTTTCCTGCCTCCCAATAGATCATGATGAGTGCCAGGACCTGGCCTGTGAGAATGGTGAGTGCGTCAACACGGAGGGCTCCTTCCACTGCTTCTGCAGCCCCCCGCTCACCCTGGACCTCAGCCAACAGCGCTGCATGAACAGCACCAGCAGCACAGGTGAGTGGGCCTGAGCGTGGGGCAGCAGGAGAAGGGGACCTGGGCTGGGGGGCTCATGTGCCTCCATGCCCTGTGCCACCAGAGGACCTCCCTGATCACGACATCCACATGGACGTCTGCTGGAAAAAAGTCACCAATGATGTATGCAGTGAACCCCTGCGTGGGCACCGCACCACCTACACGGAATGCTGCTGCCAGGACGGCGAGGCCTGGAGCCAGCAGTGTGCTCTGTGTCCCCCCAGGAGCTCTGGTGAGGGGGAGCAAAGGGGAGACCCTGCAGGGCTGGGCCAGGCACCAGGGAGGGGGATGCCCTCACCTTGGAAGGGGGATCTAGAAAGAAGTAGCAGAGCAATCAGGCCCTGTCTTCCATCCCTGCTGTTTGGGGATAAAGTAGGGCAGTGGAGAGGTGGGGAGAGGAATGCTGCCAGGATCTCCCAGAGGGTACCAGTCCTTGCATGCTCCCAGAGACAAAGCCAACCAGGCTTCAGCTGGCAGGAGCTGGAACCCAGCTCCCTCTCTCCCTCCTTCCTGATAGAGGTCTATGCTCAGCTGTGCAACGTGGCTCGCATTGAGGCAGAGCGGGAGGCCGGGGTCCACTTCCGGCCAGGCTATGAGTATGGCCCCGGGCCTGATGACCTGCACTACAGCATCTATGGCCCAGACGGGGCCCCCTTCTACAACTACCTGGGCCCTGAAGACACCGTGCCTGAGCCTGCCTTCCCCAACACAGCCGGCCACCCAGGGGACCGCACACCCATCCTTGAGTCTCCTTTGCAGCCCTCAGAACTCCAGCCCCACTACGTGGCCAGCCATCCAGGTCTGTGTTGCTGCAAAAATGGGGAAGAGGTGGGCACCAAAGCTATTTCACTTCCATCTCCTCCACCTGCTAGTCATATTGCCAACAGGGTGAGGACTGGGAAGGGGAAAGACACACCAAGCCAGAGGTCCCCGTTCACAGCTCTCTCAAGACAAGTACATACGCCCAGGTCCGACCCTAACAACTCCGTCATAAACTATCACAGGGACACAAAAAGGTACAGGACACTGCCCCTATCCCAACCAACCCACAAGCTTCCTGTGGGGACTGAGAGCCAGAGAAAGCTGTTTGCTGCAGTCTTTTTCTCCCTCCACGCCACCTACAGGCTGCAGAAGAACCTGCTCTAAGGACACCCAGCATTCACACTTGTGACCTGAAATGTGGATTAAGGTTTTCAAGGACTTTAAAGGCCCACTGTGATGACTCGGTTTGTGAATGGTGTGATCCAAACACTCAGGCCTTGGAGTCTAATGAGGAAGTCAGGCCTAGCACTGTGCAATGCACACAGTATCCACCACAGGCAAAGCTATCACATCAAACTAAGACCATACTGCTGGGCAGGGTGGGGCGTTTTCCATGGGGTGAAGGGGTGCTTAGAGAGTGAAGAGGGTTAGGGAGATCTGGTCGACTTTTTGCTTTGTGTTGAGCGAGACCCCTCTGCTACCAGTTGTTCCCCACTCCCCAAAACACAATGTGAAGATTTAAACAAAACACCTCACCCCATCCCACGTCCAAACCCAAAAACTATGTAACAACACACTCCCCCACCCACCGAACCCCAGCAGGAGCCGGGCATTGTGGAAGCAGCAAGTCTCAGCCTCCCTGGAGCCCTCATTTAAAGCCCAGAGTACCTCTCCCCATCTAAAATGACACACACTTTTTTTTTTTCCCAAGAGTACTGCCTTTTGTTCTAGCATCTTTACATGAGATTTTATTATCCTTTCTGCCCCCATCCCCAAAGTTCCACAGGGGCATCCTTTGTCCAGGAGGGCGAGGGTCCCAGCATTAGGGAGAGTCTGGACACAGGCCTCAGCCTCCTTCTCTCTCTGATTCCCTCCTCCCAGAGGCCCCAGCCGGCTTCGAAGGGCTTCAGGCAGAGGAGTGCGGCATCCTGAACGGCTGTGAGAATGGCCGCTGTGTGCGCGTGCGGGAGGGCTACACCTGCGACTGTTTTGAGGGCTTCCAGCTGGATGCGGCCCACATGGCCTGCGTAGGTGAGTAGAATTCTGATGGAGGAGTCAGGCTGGCCCACTGCCCACAGAGACGCCTGAACTCAGGGAGGCTGCAAGAGCCACTGCTGCCTCCTAGTGGGGCTTTCTGCATCAGGCTGGGAGGGAAGAAAGCACCAAAGCAAGGTCTAATTGTGTGCTTTAGAAAGCCGCTTCCGGGCAGGTTCCCAGACAAAAGACAAAGACAAGAGAGCACGGTCTTGGGCATGGTATGAGCTTGCTGCCCCCTGCTTTGTCCTTGAGTTGCTTGGTTTTGGGAAGTGACTTCAGCCTCTGGCTGTCACACTTAGGGTTTCACTCCAGGACAGGGGCCAGGGCTTAGTAACCAGAGGGGTGGAGGCAGCCAGCAGAGGCACTTGGGCTCCCTACAGCTCTCTCCTTTGTCTCCTCTTAGATGTGAATGAGTGTGATGACTTGAACGGGCCTGCTGTGCTCTGTGTCCACGGTTACTGTGAGAACACAGAGGGCTCCTACCGCTGCCACTGCTCCCCAGGATATGTGGCCGAGGCAGGCCCCCCACACTGCACTGCCAAGGAGTAGCAGTCAGTGGTCAGTGTGGCAACTACTTGGAAATGGCCTCCAGTCACAGGCAGGGGCCTTGAGGATGATTTCCTAGCTGGGAAGACACTGCGACATCAGGCCAGAGGTTTCCAATCAGCCTTGCCTACTTTCATCTCTCCCAGCTTAGCCTCTGGCTGTAAGCTTCGGTCACCGCCTCCGTGCCCTTGCTTGGCTCAAGCACCACCAATCACTTTAATGCTTCAGCCACCGCATGAGGCCCTGTCCACCACCTTTCCTGGCCTTGCTATCGGATGCTTAACAAACGATGGCCCTCATCCACCCTCCCAAGCTGTGCAAGCACAAGGCCCTGTGGCCTCACACTGCAGACACCCCTTTCCAGCCACAATCCACCATCATCCTGATGATCCCACAACTGGGACAGAGGCTACATCTGCCCTAGGGAGGTCCTTCAAAATCTGTGGAGCAAGAAAGGATTTGGGGAAGCTTGGGGACTGACTCCAGCGCCTCCCAAGAACCATCACCACCACTCAGCCAATCTGTTCTGGGCCCTGATTTTGCCACACCTCCAACCTGTAGCCCACTCTCTGACCACAAGGAGTGGCAGAAGATCCCTTCACTCAGAGAAGCAAGACTGATATTAGCTTGTTGAGTGTAAGAGACACAAATGAAGAACAAAGACCTGGGGAAAGCAGCAAGAGGACATTATGAAAAATATGTGGAGTTGATAAGAAAGGGGAGCCAAGGCTTTATATGTCTAAAGAAAATATTCAGTAGCTGTAAACATTCAAAATCCACCCAGTGATAGCCCTTGTGCACCAGCAGCAAGGGCTGCCACGGAATAGAGTACCCATCTACAAAGACCTCTGTTACATAAACACTGCTTCTTACAGGAAACAAACCTCTTCTGGGCTCTCCTTTTGTGAAAACCAGTTTGATGTGCTAAAAGTAAAAGGTCTATTTTCTAGTGTGGTCTTGTTCAGAAGAAGCCAGATTTCCAATATTGTTTTTCCCCTCTACTCAGAAGCCCCTGCCCCTTCCCTTCAGAAAATGATGGCAGGCATTCCTCTGAGTTTACAAGCAGAGACTCACACCAACCCAAACTAGCTGGGAGTTCAGAACCATGGTGGAATAAAGAAATGTACATCTGGTCTCTTCTGTTCTTGTTTTTATTTCATATCAAATCAAATTTCTTTACCATGTTGGCTAAGTCTAAATATTAGAGACGAGGTTGTGCCTACTCCCTGGCCAGCTCTGCTGATAGCCTATGATAGATTCCAATGGGAAATTACTCTTTACTACTAAAAGACAAGGAAAGCTCTGACTTTTCACTTCTCTGATGAATGGCAATGTAAATGAACAAGGCTCCATGTGACTGGAGCATGGAAGTGAATGCTATTTTCTTAATTTAATCTGCCCTAGCCTACCTGCTCCTCTGATTATTAGCCATCACAAAACTTATTGAATGCTTGCCATGTGCCAGGCACTGTGCTGAGTGCCATACATACATTTCATTTAATTATCCAATAATCCTACTTACTATTGTTTATTCTCAATTTACAGGTGAGGAAACTGAGACACAGAAAGCTTAAATAATTTGCTCTATGTCCCTATACTAATTGAGATGTTTTCAGCAGACAAAACTAAATCACTCTTACGCATGTAAAAATATTCTTTCACTCATAATAAAAGAAATGCAACTTAAAATCATACTGAGATCCTTTTTAAAACTGTCAGATTGGCAAATATCCAAAAGCTTGTTAAGACTCCTAGCTGGCAAGCATGTGGGAAATAGGTACTCTCATAATACCTGCCAGAAGTACATATTGAAGAGGACAATATGGCAATGCCCTTCAAAATTATAAAAGCACTAATTCTTTGATCCAGTAATTTCCACTTCTAGGAAATTAACCTTCAGATATATTTTCACCAGATATAAAATGACATGTAAGAAGTTATTACTGCATCATTTGTAATAGCAAAAGATTAGAAACAATTAATTGCTATGGAACCCTTAAAAAAGGTGGCTGTAAATTCCTTAAGAAAGATATCCAAAACAAATTAAGGGAAAAAGGGGGTTGCATAACAGCGTGTAACATAACACTATCTGTCTAAAGAATGGGGAAAGAGAAGCGGTTGTCTGTTCACCTCATCCTTGCCACTTTGCCTTATACCTCACCATTCAGAGAACTTCTTACCATCCCCCAAATATATCCTGCTGGCACTACACCTTCATAACTGCTGTTCCCACTGCCCCCACAACACTCCAATCTTCGCCTTCCTGCCCAACCTTGAGATATTGTATGCATGTGTACATATTTCCTTTGTTTAAAACACAAATAGCATACTATGCATGCTGTTCTGCACTTTGCTTTTTTTTTTTTTTTTTTTTTTGCTTTATACTTGCAAGTAGAGCTGCCTCATTTCATTTTATAGCTGTATACTATTCCATTGAATGGATAAACCATTAATTTATTTAATCAGTCCCTTACTGACAGACATTTCCATTGTTTTCTTTTGCTATAAATAATGCTGTAATGAATATTCTTGTGCATATTTCACATTAATTTATGGGATTATATCTGCAGGATAAATTCTTAGAAACAATGGTGGTTTGTGGGAAGGATGACAGGGTGGATACGTACAGGATTGGGAGACTTTTCACTGTATCTCCTTTTGTATTCTTTTGAATTTTGTACCATATGTATCACCTATTCAAAAAAAATAAAATATTTTTAAATACAGTTGCTGGCCACAGATTGCTTAAATGCTCCCTCTCTTTATATATTTATCTGACTATAATTTACAACTAAAGCCAGGTGCTAATTATGTCAAAATTCCATAACACAAATTTCTGTTAGGCAGCCCTGTGGCATTTTTATGAAGAATGGCAGATACGGATTTTAAAAGAGCAATCATAAACATCAGTGCTAGATATGAAGAAAAATAGAAGAGATTCCTTCCTTTCAGACAAACATGCAGTGAACAGTATTAGGCCCTGCCCAAAGCCAGCTGCACAACATTAGCTTCTGTACCATCATGATCAGCGCTGCCCACTTCCCTATACCAGGTTGATCCTGCCAAATGCCACCCCTGCACTCTAATGCTTTATAACAAACGACAAAAGAACAGAGCTCAATTCTCAGAAGTTATAGAAAGAAGAGTCTTCCTGAACACCTACTTTAATAGTCCTTCCTAATTTTTTACTTCTCAACTTCTTTTCTCCTACCCCTTATAATCAGTCAACATTCTCATACCAAGAAACTATGGGTGGGCCAGGCAGGGTGGCTTGCACCTGCAATACTGGCACTTTGGGAGGCTGAGGCAGGAGGATTGCTTGAGCCCAGGAGTTCGAAACTCCTGTGCAACATGGTGAAACCCCATCTCTACAAAAAATACAAAAAGTAGCTGGGCTTGGTGGTGTGGCCTGTAGTCCTAGCTACTTGCAGGGGCTGAGGTGGGAGGATTGTTTGAGCCTGGGAGGTAGAGGCTGCACCTCTGCACTCCAGCCTAGGAGACAGATTGAGACCCTGCCTCCAAAAAAAAAAAAAAAAGAAACTTGAAAGTGAATGGGACACCTAATTTACATACCGTTGGTCACTGTCATCTCATAACTGAAGTATGGTACCACAATAAGATCTGGGCATTGACCAAGAGACCTTCTCTTTGAAAAACAACATAAAGTTCATCCACAATATAAAGCAGATTTAGAGCTCCCTTGACTTTGGTTCTTACCTGATGACCGAGCAACGGCTTGCATAAAAAGTTAATGCCAATTCTGCAACAAATAGGCCTTGACAACTCCCCTGCAAAGAATGGGAAGACATAAGATCTTCCAATTGAAACTGGAAGAGTACAAAGTTTTCCTAAATGAATGTGCAGTGAGCAAAATTTGTGAAAATGACCACTGGCTTTTACGGGCTACCAAGAGACACATCTGGTCAGAAAGGGCCTGCAGCAGATCCTAAACCCATTTTACCATGTGTACTGTTTATTCTCAACAAACTGCCCAGCGGCCCCAATGCTATCATTCCCCCATGCCCTGTGTTCTTAAGTCACCACCCTCCAATGGAGACTTATTGCTGCCACTTCTGGTTTCCCCATGAAGCTTTCTCAGTGTGAAGTAACATGATTTTTCCCAAATCCGCCTTTTTTGTTTGTTTGTTTGAGATGGAGTCTTACTCTGCCGTCCAGGCTGGAGTCCAGTGGTGCAATCTTGGCTCACTGCAATCTCTGCCTCCCGGGTTCAAGTGATTCTCCTGCCTCAGTCTCCCGAGTAGCTGGGATTACAGTTGTCCGCCACCCAGTTAAATTTTGTATCTTTAGTAGAGATGGGGTTTCACCATGTTGCCCAGGCTGGTCTCAAACTCCTGACCTCAGGTGATCCGCCTGCCTTGGCCTCCCAAAGTGCTGGGATTACAGGCATGAGGCACCATGCCCAGCCCCAAATCTGCCTTTTTCTAAACATAAAATTCCAATTCTCCCATTAACAGTATATACTCACATATAAGCTTCTGCATTCTAAGGGACTCTGTTTCTGCCTAGTGGACCACTGTAATTTAATCGATTGATTTAGCAACAAAAGCTATTCTGCTTGTGCTCAAGAATTTTAAAAACCACCAAATCAATAAATAACCCACAAAAATATTCTTAAAGAATAGATTCTAATATTTAAAATGTAGCAAAATCTTTTTGAGGATGATGAAAGGACAGGTAGTCCGAACTGAAACCCTATCAGACGCAGGTACTGGCAGCACTGTCTTGGTCATGTGTGTACACAGGTGCTCCCATGGTATGCTGCTTTCTGCCTCCTTCCATCGGCTCTAAGAAATGTACTCAGGCTTCTGAGTGTCCCCGTCTCTCCTCTAACTGCATGATAGGTTTGTTTTTTCTAACTCCTAGGTTTTGCCATGCTGGAAATGTATCTAAGTTTCTGTCTCAGATATTTTCTGAACTCTATTTCCATTTTTTTAAACAGTAAATTCTTACTAAATGACCTTAATTCCAATCCAGTGCAGAAATGCAAGTCTTTGCTGTAACAAACTTCTAGGCTCCCAAGCAAAAGATGGATTTAACCAGTAGCTCTTCCAGAATCAACTTGGTTGTAGTTTCTCCAACATCAGTATTAATAAATCATTCGGTGTGGTGATGGTGATGGATTGTTTTTCTTTCACTGTCTGTCCACACAGCTCCGCAGCACTGTAATAGGATTATTTCAAGCTCCAAAGCCTATTTAAGTGCCACACCTACACAAGTACTTTAATTCACTAGAATTTGTGATTTCAAAAGCTGTTTGGTGACCCTAGAGTTGCCAAGGTCAGCAAATAAAAATATAGGATGCCTAATTTTGAATTTCAAATAGTAATTTTTAGTATATGCAATATTTGAGACATAGGCATATTAAAAAATTAATTACCTGAAATTCAAATTTAACTGGGCATCCTACATTTCATCTGGCAATCCAATCTAAAAAAAGGTTCCTAAGAATCTATTATCTATAACGATAAAGAGATCACTTCCTGCTGTGCATGAGACCAGAGCAATTTTACAACAGAAGGCAGGTGAAGCAACATATCCTAAAAAGATTCAGTCATTAAATTGTCACAGAATCTTAAAATGTCTCTATGAGTAGGGAGGCTACTTTTGAAACAATTCAGTATCAGTGAGGGTTTGGTCCAAGTTTTCTGGGCAATGGGCTCTTGGTTTTATGACTCCTAGCAGATCCACGAGTATGAGAGTAAAATGTATCTGTCCTATCACATAGGAAGTGGCGAATGGGCTGCATAGACAATAAAGAAAAGTGGCACATACTGGCAGGGTGAAATGAAAAAGAGAACATTTCATTTACTTTTCTCATCCTCTAATAACGGTGTCCAAGCTACCCAACCTGTGATCCTGATCCACAACACAATAAGAACTTTCTTTAACATGAAGCTTTTATACATAGCTATCCACATATATACAAGCAGCTCGTAAGGCCAGAGAATTTAATTCCAAATTTTAGAGCCATGGAAGCTCTACAGATTATACGGAGTTTCAACCAGTGATTAAATCTGAGGTAACAGCATCTGGAGGCTCAGCCTTAGCACTGAGGGGAGTTGGAGGGAAAAATTAAGCCAAAATCTTCACGTTCTGAAAATAATAGTGGCAAAACATAACACTCCTGGACTGTGGGAAATAAAATTGAGAGGGACATGATTAGAAGGAAACCTCTAGAATTCTACTAATTCCAGGTTCTTCAAATTGGTACAACTGGTGACAATCTCAGAGTCACCAGTCATCGCATCAAAGTTTGATAGAGAAGGAAGACCCACAGGAGCAGCCTTGCTGTGCTTGAGGATTGTTCAACACTTGAAATGAGCTTCGGATCAGTTCTTGGCTGAAGTCCACCTGGGCCCCTTTCACGAAGGCCAAGCTATCAGAGTCAACCACCACTCTTGCCCCACCCTGTTCAAATACCCTGAAAAGACAGGAGGAAAGCATTAACGAGTATCACAAACACAAAAAAGACACCCCCTGAGCCCAGAGGTGCACACCGTCTGTTTTCTAAAGTACAGAGGGAGCTTCCCGATTACCTTTAACACATGCTGATTTTCTTTTAGGCAAAAATGATTCAATGGAATAAATACTGCGAAAAGTTTAGGGAATTAAGCCTGGAATCTAATCCGGCCTGACTTTCTACCGACTACCCAATGGACCTGGGCAGGCCAATTTTGTTCCTATAACTTAGTTATTTTGATTCAGGACAACAAACTTTCACGGCATCCTCACTGTGAGAAGGGCGGTGTTAAACATCCCAAGTAAACCCTTTAAATTTGGAATAAAAGTGCACCTTAAACTATACACACTTTTATCCCTCCTCTACCTCCTTTGGGAACCCATCCCTTCCTCCTTGCCTGTCGTCGGGGTTGATAACTGTATCCAGTGAAAATTTGTATTGGAATCCGGAGCATCCACCTCCCTCCACCTGCAGCCTGAGGAACTCTGACCCCTCGGTGATTTCCAGAAGCCTCTGAAATGCAGGAAGGGGGATCAGGAATAGCGGGCAACGGGAGTTAAAGAGCTGAGTGAAGAGCAGTTCCCGCTGCTCCCGCCAATCGCCTGGGTACCGCCGCCCCGCGTCCGGCCTCCTACCTGGACGCAGCTGTCCGTGAGGCGGATCTGCCCTTCGCCGGCCTCGGGGCTGGAGGACGACGCTTCCCGACGCGCCTGGAGTCCCAGGGAGGCCGCGAGGAGCCTGCGCGCAAGGGAGGGTAAGCCCGGGGGCAGAAGGGGTACCTGACAACTCTTGACCTGGAGCGCCTCACGCTAAACCTGGTGACCCCCACCTGGACGGCCTCCCACCAAACCCTCACCTCCCCCACAGGCCTTGGTTTCCCATTTGTCCTAGAGGCGCAGAACCAAACACCCTTTCCAGGTGCCTTTCTAGTCTTGATACCTGCCCCTCGGCCAGGGAGTGACCGCTCTCTGCGTCGCGACCGTTAGGGACAACCCCCGGGCGGCAGCCATCTTCCTCCACAAGCTCCGCCCCGCGCGTCTCCCCCGTTTCTCACCCGGAGCCTCGGGAGGCGGGGAGAGAACGAACAGGAGGCCGGGCCTCACGGAGGCCCCGCCCCCAACATGCCTATTGGGTAGTGAGGGAGGAGAAGGTGTCTGATTGGCTAGAAATGCTCCCGACGGCAGCCGCGGGGACGCACCCATGAAGCCGGGGAGGTGCTCTAAAGGGAAGGAACGGGGCGAGGAGGAGTAAGGTGGGGCGGGGCGGAGGTGGGTCTGGGCGGGTCAGGCCTCTGAGGGGATGGCATGGGCGGAGACTGCAGGCTTCTGGGCCGGAGAGGGCTGGAGTTGGCTCCCGGAGCCGGGGGCGGGGCGCGGGCGGGCCTCGGCCGTGGTTACTGGTGACAGGTCGCCTGACTGGGCTCCTCCCCGGGCCCGCCCCCACAGGTTTGTCTTGTGACCGCGGGCGGCCGCCGCTTCTTTCCAGAGCTTGGAACTTCGTTATCCACGATGCGTTTCCTGGCCGCTACATTCCTGCTCCTGGCGCTCAGCACCGCCGCCCAGGCCGAACCCGTGCAGTTCAAGGACTGCGGTGAGCCCCAGGCCCGCCCAAGGTTCCCGCGCCCTCTGCGAAGCCCCCGCCGGATCCCCGCGCTGAGACCCCCGGGGCTGGGCTGGGCTGGGCGGATCCCTCGGGCGGCCTGGCTGAGCCTTGGACCCTAACTGGAGTGGGCTGGGTCGGGGAGAAGGCGCCGGCCTCCAGGAAACCCGATCGCACACAACTTTGTCTTTTTCTTAGAACGCATGTGTTGGGGTTCCTGGGAACTCCAGGAGGTGGGCCTTTTGCTGAAGTTTCCTAAAGTTTGTAGGGCTGACAATAGAAGGGCTGTATCCAGCGCTGGTGGAGGGGTGGAGCACGGAACTTCTTTTTATTTATGCTTTGTATCTTGGAATCCTGCCCTCCCCCTTCCAGCTCCCTTTGCTTTTCTTTTAATTTCCTTTTTGCTGACAAGTCAAAAGTCAATTCCCCTTTTTCATCATTTATTGTTACAAATAGGACTTCCTTTGGGCTTTGGTATCTTGTGATTCTTAATCAGTTTTTTCTTGTATAAATCTCACTGTGTCTCTAACCACAGCTTGTGACACATAACTCCCTCTCGCCGCGGTGGTCGCAATCTTTGTTGGAAAATACAACAGGTGGTGGAAATTCTGAGTACCTTCATTGAGTCGAGTCTATAGAATTGTCGGAACAGAACTCGAGCAAATTTGTTCAGAGGTGGAGGTAGAGGGATACAACTGTCAATGAAAGAGGCATGAAACTGATTTTGTAAGATCTGTGAGTGGAAAGGAAGCACGGAGATCGTATAATCAATCATTGAATTCCAGGGATGTTGGGTAGCCTACCTAAAGTCACGCAGCAGAATGGGGAACTAGAGTTAAGTGTAACCACCCAATGGGTTCACCTTGCCCCCTGCCTAGACAGAGCGGATTTATCAAGATGGGATTTGCAATGGCGAAAAGAGTATTTCACGCCGAGCTGGCTGTGCTGGAGACCGGGGTTTTATTGTTACTCAAATCAGTCTCCCAGCATTCAGATCTGGGTTTTATTGTTACTCAAATCAGTCTCCAGCACTCAGGGATCAGAGTTTTTAAGGATAATTTGGCTGGTATGGGCTCGGAAAGTGGGGAGTGCTGATTGGTCAGATTGAAGATAAAATCATAGGGGGTCGAAGTGAGTTCTTGCTGACCTCTGGGTGGTGTCATTTGCTGCATCGGAATGCAGGATCTGCAGAATATCTCAAGCTACTGACCTTAGGTTTTACAATAGTGATATTATTACCATGAGCAATTTGGGGAGGTTCAGACTCTTGCAGCCAGAGGCTGCGTGGCCCCTAAACTGTGATATCTAAACTCGTAGCTGATTTGTTAGTCCTACAAAGGCAGACTGCTCCCCAGGCAAGAAGGGGTTTTTCAGGAAAGGGCTATTATCCATTTCGTTTCAGAGTTTAAACTATAAATTCCTCTCCAAGACTAGTTCAGCCTACACCCAGGAATGAACAATTTAGAAGTTAGAAGGAAGACGGGATAGGTGAGTTCTCATCTCTTTCACTGACGTAATTGCCTAAGGATTTTTGCAAAGGTGGTTTCATAAGTGTGCTGCTTTACATCCAGTGCCCAGGTAATAGTAACTGCTCAATGAAATGTGTTGAAAACATAGATGGAATACTTTTTCCCCTATGTCATAAAAATTCATGTTGACAAAAGCAAAGTTGAGGATTAGGGGACAGGGTTGATGAAGGATTAGACTGCTGGCTGATTAACACTTAAATGCTATTCCATTGATTTAGGAGACTGGCACTTGAAAGCTATTATTGCTTCAAATTACTGCCTTTCCCTCCATTAAACTTAGTAGCCTGCGTTTGGATGAAGACACTATTAATTTTAATAATTCATTCCAGCCAGGCATGGTGGCTTACGCCTGTAATCCCAGCACTTTGGGAGGCCGAGGCGGACGGATCATGAGGTCAAGAGATCGAGACCATCCTGGCCAACATGGTGAAACCCCATCTCTACTAAAAATGCAAAAATTAGCCGGGTGTGGTAGCGTACACCCGTAGTCCCAGCTACTCGGGAGGCTGAGGCAGGAGAATTGCTTGAACCCGGGAGGTGGAGGTTCCAGTGAGCCAAGATGATGCCACTGCACTCCAGCCTGGCGACAGAGCGAGACTCTGTCTCAATAAAATAAAATAAAATAACTCATTCCATCCTCACAAGCTGTCTTACAGATGAGGAAAGTTAAGCACATAGAGTAACTTGCCCAAGATCTCACACCCAGTAAGTGGTAGGAAACAGTGGGTCTTTGTGAGCCACTTTGAGTTTCCAAAAAAAGAAGGGAAATAAATCCAGAAATTATTCTACTCATTTGAAAAAGCAGGAGTATGTGGGGGAAAAGAAAGATATCAGACCGTTACTGTGTCTATATAGAAAGAAGTAGACATAAGAGACTCCATCTTGTTCTGTATTTGAGATGCTGTTAATCTGTGACCCTACCCCCAACCTTGTCCTTGCAAGAGACATGTGCTGTGGTGACTCAAGGTTTAAAGAATTTTGGGCTGTGCAGGATGTGATTTGTTAAAAAGGTGCCTGAAGGCAGCTTGCTGGTTAAAAGTCATCACCATTCTCTTAATCTCAAGTATCCAGGGACACGTACATTGCCAAAGGTCGCAGGGACCTCTGCCTAGGAAAGCTAGGTATTGTCCAAGGTTTCTCCCCATGTGATAGTCTGAAATATGGCTTCATGGGAAGGGAAAGACTTGATCGTCCCCTAGCCTGACACCCGTGAAGGGTCTGTGCTGAGGAGCACTAGTATAAGAGGAAAGAAGGCCTCTTGGCAGTTGAGATAGAGAAAAGCCTGTCTCCTGCCCGTCCCTGGGCAATGGAATATCTCGGTGTAAAACCCGATCCTATGTTCTGTTTAGTGAGAAAGGAGAAAACCGCCTTAGGGCGAAAGGTGGGACTTGCTAGCGCAATGCTGCTCTTTATGCACTAAAAAGGTTTATGGAGATGTTTACATATGCATATCAAGGCACTGCACTTTTCCTTAAACTTATGTCACAGAGATCTTTATTTCTTGTCTTACTGCTGACCTTCTCCGTGTCTCATTTCTTTTCTCAAGTCTCTCGTTCCACCTAACAAGAAACGCCCACAGGTGTGGAGGGGCAGGCCACCCCTTCAGGAGTACACCTATGGGAAGAAGTTTTTAAAGGGAAGAAGGGTTTCAGTTACAGATTTTTAATTTACTTTTGAATTGGGAAATATGATATAAAGACTTCAGTGCCCACATCAAAAGGTTTGTGTTCCACTCTACACCCACCTTGCCTGGCATGGACTTTCCTCAAGTGAGAAAGGGGGCCAAGCAAACTAGTTTTGTAATGTTTGCTGGTTAGAACTGAGGAGTTTCTTCTATTGACACGGGAAGTCTGAGAACCTCTTGTCATCAGAAAACTGGATGAAAGGGCTATAAGTACCACCCTTTACTTACTTCCTACTAGATTGTGTGACTCAGCCTTGAAAGCAGCAGGTGGAAGCTGGACATTGAAAGTCGTAACATTAACATTGATTTTCAATAGAGTGTTGATTGAAGTTCAGGATTTTTTTTCCCCCTATTCACCGAAAATGGGTTGGAGTGGAAGAGAGTCCTTCTCAAACTGCTTCAGATGCTTAATAATGTGTGCAGTTTGAGAACTTTGCTATGATGGAGAAACAAGCTGAGGGGTAAAGGACTGCAAGGTACTATTTACCAACCTAACTGGTCAATGTGATGATAGAGTTAAAGAGACTGTTCCACCCAAGGGCAGGTACAGGCAGCAAAGAACATCTACTTAGATTTCTCAGTTCATATCATACTTTTATAGTATTGAGCTAATCTGGTGACTGACTGCATAGCAGATAATGTACTCTCAACCTGCAGTTTGCCTCTGTCTTCATGCATTCTACTTTTGAGACAGAAAGAGTCCATCCTATTGGCTAGAAACAATTTCTATCCATGAAATATATTTGAGGTGAGAGGCCCAGCTTTTCTGTCAGAAGGGAACTTGCTAACTTACCCAGAGCAGCTATTCTAGATTAAACTCATGAACTAAATCCAGATATGATAATAATAGTAAATATATGTATCACTATGTTCCAAACACTTACCTAAGATCTGTATTTGTGTTAGCTCAGCTACTCTATTATCCCTAGAGAGGTTAAGTATCTTGCCTTGAGGCTATACAGTGAGTAGCAGAGATAGTGAGATTTCAAACCCAGGCATCAGAGTCTGCCTCTCAGCAATGATGGCTGAATGGCAGAACTTAACTTACCCTGTTACAGGCACCATTACCAGGCAGTTCACTTGCATTCCCTCCCATTCAACTGCCAAGTCTCTGGGGCAGGAGGAAATGCGATTTTTAAAGACTTTATTTAAACCTTTTTTGGTCCAGCATTTATTGTATACAAGTACTTTTGTCCTTGGTTAGACTGAGATTAAAATACACACACACACACACACACACACACACTCGTATTTTAAGAACACAGGTTCCCAAAATCGAGTATACATCTGTAGATTGCAGATGTGTGCTTAAAATCAGTTTTTGAAACTACTTAGAAACAACATGGGCAAGTCAGATGAATCCTATTTCTTTTTTTAAATTTTTTAATTTTGAAAAACTTCTATTTGTTTTGAGGATTTCCAGGGATAAATCCTATATCTGACTCTTTCTAGTACCTTCTTACGTCTCACCCTTATGTTTTCAACATATGCAGTATTTGCAAGTGTATCATTCCCAGCAGCTATATAGACCTAGGCCAAGTTAATATTTCAGAGGAAATGAAACCCAGACTCAGGTAGCAGTAGTCTTCTTTAACGCAGCTGGCACTTCTGCCATCTTGGCTGTGTGAGTCAGTGCTATTTGGAGTTAAGTTTAACTTGTGCCTAAGCTTGTATTGAAACTATAAAGACCTTAACCTCTGTACTCCTCTTCATCCCCTTGACTCTTGGAAAAAATCCAGATCTTAACAACCTTAGTCAAGATTTAAGGTACTTCATGTTGTTTTTGGAGCCAAAATATTTCATGACTCATAAGTGGGCCTTAAAGAACAGGACTAAATCGTTGAAGAAACTGCAGAAGTGCAGTGAAAATGGTACAGTTCCCAATTCAGAAGTGGGAGGTGGTTCCTCTCTTAAGGGTCATTCCTAGTTCAGAGATGGTAGGTGGTTCTTCTGTTTAAGGTCACTCCTCTGTTCAGTGTTAAGTAGTAGTTCCTCTTAAATTCCATCGTCCGCTTACTTGGAAGTGAGTAGGCTTCTGGAATCAGTCTTATTTTATTTTAATTTTTGAGACAGAGTCTTGCTCTGTCACCCAGGCTGGAATGCAGTGGCGCAATCTCGACTCACTGCAACCTCCGCCTCCCAGGTTCAAGCGATTCTCCTGCCTCAGCCTCCTGAGTAGCTGGGACTACAGGGGCACACCACCACACCTCGTTAATTTTTGTATTTTTATTAGAGACGAGGTTTCACTGTTGGTCAGGCTGGTCTCGAACTCCTAACCTTGTGATCCTCCTGCCTCGGCCTCCCAAAGTGCTGGGATTACAGGCATGAGCCACCATGCCCAGCCTTGAATTAGCCTAATTTTAAAAGTCAAGACTGATATTCTGATACTTTTTATTGTTTTACCTATACCTTTAATAGTACTGCTTGTTTCTCTAGGAAGTCAAGTTGGGGTGAAAGAATGAAGGGATTCCAAGAAGACAAAATACTGGGCAAAGGATTTACCAGGAGTTTAGGAGAAAGGGTACAAAATGTGGATAGAAGGTACTTCATCACTGAAAATCACATAGGATATAGGGGTTGAACCTCTATGGTAGAAAGAGAATCATGGTGAGGGGCAAAGAGGTGATGCTGAATTAAGAAACCTGAAAAGTTGAGTTTGACTGGACCTTCATCCAGAGTCCTCAAGTAGTTATCAGATGCGAATTTCCTTGGGGTGTCCTTCCATTCGTCACCATGGCTACATATTTAAAGCTTCCTTCAGGTTCGGGTGACAGGGCTTCCAAGTCATGTCCACCCATTGAGTCTTGAATCTTCCCCTTCCAGGCAAATGTGACCTTGGACAAGTCTCAGTAATCTTTGCTCTTCTGGTTTCTAACCCCTAAAACAGGGATGATAAATCCCATTGTTGTGAGATGTTTTCTTTAGATGCCTCTGCTTTCCTTCATTGTACCTTCATTGTACCTTGCTACTCAAGGTACAATTTCCATAGGGTCCAAAAATGAATGATTCAGGAACTAAAAACTCTTTAAACCAGATTCAAGAAAGGTTCAGTCTGTTCTGGGATCTGGCAGACTTTCCAAGCAATAATAACAGACTTCCTCAATCAGTGTTTGTTCATGTAGAACTTGGGGTAGAAAGATGGTGTAATTCATTTCTGATCTTCTTCCTTGGAGTTTCAGGCTCTACATTTGCATTCTAGCTGTTTCTGCATAAAGTACCATTTTGGCTGTGTGCGGTGGCTCATGCCTGTAATCCCAGGACTTTGGGAGGCCAAAGTGGGCAAATTGCTTGAGCCCAGGAGTTTGAGACCAGCCTGGGCAACATGGTGAAACCCTGTCTCTACAAAATACAAAAATTAGCCGGGTGTGGTGGTGCATGCCTATTGTTCCAGCTACTCAGGAGGATGAGGTAGGAGGATCACTTGAGCCTGGGAAGGTTGAGGCTGCAGTGAGCTGAGATCATGCCATTGCTTCCAGCCTGGGTGACAAAGTAAGACCCTGTCTCAAAAAAAGAACAAAAAAACAAACCAAACCAAAAAAAAAAAAAAAAAAAAAAAGAGGCAGAGCACGGTGGCTCACACCTGTAATCCCAGCACTTTGGGAGGCCAAGGCAGGCTTATCACGAGGTCAGGAGATCAAGACCATCCTGGCCAACATGGTGAAACCCCGTCTCTACTAAAATACAAAAAATTATCCAGGCCTGGTGGCACATGCCTGTAGTCCCAGCTCCTCAGGAGGCTGAGGCAGGGAATGGTTTGAACCCGGGGGGCAGAGGGTACAGTGACCTGAGATTGTGCCACTGCACTCCAGTCTGGCGACAGAGCAAGACTCCATCTCAAAAAAAAAGAAAAAAAATGCAGTTTTTCCTGTAGTGAACAACTTTCATCAAATGTACTTGCTAATCTATATGCTAGAAAAAGAAAGGGAAAATAAGAATATTTTAATCCAAAGGAAGGTTGAAGTAAACGTCTTCAAGGTTTAAGTTTAAACTGTGACCCTTACCATTGAGAATGCAAGACAAGACTCTGGGAATGTTTGGAATTTCTCTGATTGAAGTTTAATCCCTTTACTATGATCATTTATGGATATGGTCTTGATATTATTTAGTTTGACAAATATTAACTTTCTCTTGGTCAAAAAACCAACTAGTTTCTTATCATCTGAATTAGGGGCTATGATTTTATCTGCAAGGTGAATCAAGATTCTGACTTCTAACTGGGCATTATTCTTAAAGATTCCATCCTGGGAAACAGTACGAGGAGAATGAGTTGACCCTAAATGGGAGAGCAGAGCACCTTCCCATTAGGTGGTGGGCAGCCTAACTGGCTTATTTCTCCTCTTCTCCTATTCCAATTCATTTTTCTTTTGCAGGTTCTGTGGATGGAGTTATAAAGGAAGTGAATGTGAGCCCGTGCCCCACCCAGCCCTGCCAACTGAGCAAAGGACAGTCTTACAGCGTCAATGTCACCTTTACCAGCAGTGCGTAAAAGTGGCTCTTACCTCAAATTTATGTTAAAGCATAAAGTAAATATCAAGTGTTGGAATGAGCATGGGAATGGAGGGGAGGGAATTGGCAGTCATGAATTTTATGACTCCTTTTGCACCTTGTGCAAAGCTAGGGTTCACTGTGCCCTTGGACACCCTTCTCATGCAAGGTCCATGGCTCCTAGACTCCCTTTAAGCAAACAGGGAGATGTCCATGTGTTCACAGGTTAGAGAAGACAGCTTGGCTTTTCTCTGTCCTGTCTTGGCCCATATTGCATTGCAGGCTTTGATGGGAATGTCAGCTGTGTTTAGCTACAGACTGCAGAGTATTAGTATGGACCCCAATTCTTCAAGCTTTGGAACTCCTCCAAAGTGTTATTTTAAGCACTAATGCCTTTCAGCTATTAAGTCTACATCCCACCTGAAAATAAAGGTGCAACTAATACTTAACAGCCTCCTTAAGATTTTGGGAACCCACTGGGAACCCAAGAAACAGCCAAGAAATCTGAGCTTTCTTCTCCAATAATATTCAAGAAATGTCATTGGAACTTGTTGCTTTCTTGTACCACATCACACTGAGATTTTTAAGAATCTAGACAAATTAAAATCTTTTATTGCTAAGCAGGGCATGTTCCATGAATCCCTTCCTCATTTTCTATCCTGTGAAGCTAGACTAGACAGTCTAATAAGTAACCTCAAAGTTCCTGTCATCTTTTGTTCATAAGCCTAAAGACAGCTCTAAGTACTAGCTCCCTGTCTCCTCTCTGGACTATACCCTGGCCTCTCTATTGCTCCAAACCTAAAAAAAAAAGCCTTCTGAACAAGTCATCCCCAACCCAGACAGAAAGAAACAGAACCAATTTTCTGGGTCTCCAAAATACCGTAATAACTCATAAGTCTGATTGCCCTAATTTTGTAATAACTTTATTCCTCCTGGCTAGCTTGTGATGTGGAGGGTAACGTTTATCAAGAAATGCATGTCTTTCTAATCTTACCCAATTTCTTTCCCTTTTTTTTTTTTTTTTTAGACAGAGTCTTGCTCTGTCACCCAGGCTGGAGTGCAGTGGTGTGATCTTGGCGCACTGCAACCTCCGCCTCCTGGGCTCAAGCGATTCTCCTGCCTCAGCCTCCTGAGTAGCTGGGATGACAGGTGTGCGCCACCACGCCCGGCTAATTTTTGTATTTTTAGTAGAGACAGGGTTTCTCCATGTTGGCCAGGCTGGTCTCAAACTCCTGACCTCAGGTGATCCACCTGCCTCAGCCTCCCAAACTGCTGGGATTACAGCTGTGAGCTCCCGTGATCCAGCCTAATCTTACCCCACTAAAGGGTTACCTCTTTCACTGTTGTTACAGACCATGACATTTAAGACACACAATATACTTGGACAGAAGCTGATATAAATAGCAAACAGAGGCCGGGCGCGGTGGCTCAAGCCTGTAATCCCAGCACTTTGGGAGGCGGAGACGGGTGGATCACGAGGTCAGGAGATCGAGACCATCCTGGCTAACACGGTGAAACCCCGTCTCTACTAAATATTACAAAAAACTAGCCGGGCGAGGTGGCGGGTGCCTGTAGTCCCAGCTACTCGGGAGGCTGAGGCAGGAGAATGGCGTGAACCCGGGAGGCGGAGCTTGCAGTGAGCCGAGATCTGGCCACTGCACTCCAGCCTGGGCAACAGAGCAAGACTCCGTCTCAAAAAAAAAAAAAAAAAAATAGCAAACAGAAAGTTTACTGCCAAAAATCAGTTGTCTCGTTAGATAAGGTTATTTATCTAGGTATCTCTGATTCTCCTAAGAAACTATGAAGGGCCATGAAGAGCGAGGTTAAGAGCAAAGAAAACTTCTGCTGATTGCTTTTGTTTTGCATAATTACGTTTGGAGTGAATGCTTGCACTGTGCTAGTACCAAGCACCACTGCCAAGAGAAATAGACCCTAGGAATGCTGTTACTTGGGATTATTTCTGAATTTTTGATTTAGAGTTTGAAAACAGGTTGTTTTCTTCGCCATCTGATTCTCTTTTTTCCTCTTAGATATTCAGTCTAAAAGCAGCAAGGCCGTGGTGCATGGCATCCTGATGGGCGTCCCAGTTCCCTTTCCCATTCCTGAGCCTGATGGTTGTAAAAGTGGAATTAACTGTCCCATCCAAAAAGACAAGACCTATAGCTACCTGAATAAACTACCAGTGAAAAGCGAATATCCCTCTGTAAGTGATACCATTATTGAGGACATGGGAGGCCTTGGGACTGGATTAGAGTTCTGAGGGCAGCAGGCAAGAAGCAGAGACGCGGGTAAAGGGCCCTTTATCTCTATGATGAAGAAGCGGAAGCCCGAGGGAAAGGAGATGGGTGGGAGTGTTAGGCGTCAGGAGGTAGGGTAAATCTTTTTCTCTGTGTCTCTTCATTCTTTCACTGTGACCTGATGGTTAGTCTGGACCTAATGATGCCATTTGTTTTTTTAATATACTAAAATTTATTCATACATAAAAGCTGTAATTTAATCTGACAGTAAAACACAAGAAGCAATATTAAAGTTGGTTTAGTACACTGTATATTTTAGCTTTGAAAGCCATAGAAATCAGTTATCCCAGTGTTTTTCCTATAAAAGACTCATTTTTTTCCAAAGCATTATGTACAATTTTAATTAGAATATAATGACAGAGGATATTTCATAATTTTTAAAATACAAAATGAAGTCAATGACTCAAAAAAGTTATCTACTGCAATGAGGTAAAAGGGACATTTCATAATCAATATTATTACAAAGTATGATGGTTCAACTTTTTAGTGCTTCATAGGGAGGAATCATGATAAAAAGGTCAATATGAAATCATTTGATTATAGTAGCAATATCTAACATTTGAAATGCATCCATGGTCTTTTGTATAATCATATTGGAGTCAAGTATATTTTCACATCTGTTATGTCTTATTTTCCAAGAGATATACACAGAGCAATTTTTTTTCTCCAGGGAACTTGTGCAAACCAATATAAGATCTAAATTCTTCACATAATGTATAAAACAGGAGAAGCCTCTTCAGATTTATTTTTTGAAGTCTGGAATGCTGGCACTTTCCAATTAGGCAATAGTTCTTCATTCTTGTAACCTAGCTAAGAGCTGCTGCTGACTATGGGTCTAGAGCAGCAGGCATGATTTCTTTTTAGGCCTTTTCTTTTCCAATGGTGTTTTTCTATTTATCTGTCTGACCAGGTCATAAAGTATTTCATTAACATTGACCTTTGACTTTGCAGAATATTCTAAAATGGCACAGTTCCATCACTGTCATGCTCAATTCTGTCCCTGTTCTTTGCCAACTACTCACTCATCTTCCAGATCACATTTATTGCCAACCAAAATCATTGGAACATCTTCCGTGTCCTTAACCAGTAAAATCTGTTCCCTCAGGTCCTGTAAGTCAAATGTGGACTGAATATACTAGTGCAAAACCTTGGCCATTCTTCATATACAAATCCCTCATTGCTGTAAATTGCCCTATCCCTGCAGTATCTAGGATTTTAAGCATACACTGTTGGCAATCGACTTCAACTTGCTTTCTGTAGGAATCTTCTATCATCATTGGGTCATATTTTTCAACAAAAATTCCCTGAACAAACTGAACCATCAGAGCAGACTTCCCTGAACCTCCTGAACCAAGGACCACTAACTTGTACTCACCCATGATGTGATCTGTTTAAATACTGACGACTCCCCTGGTCCAGCACCTCCTCCTCCCTCCTGCCTCCTCCCTCCTCCCAGCTGTGGCTCCTGCTTCAGCTCCACACGGCAACGGCTGATGCCATTTTTATATACAATATTTCACTTGGTTCTCATGACCATCCTATGTAGAGGTGATCTTATCTCTATTTTACAGCTGAAGAAATTTGAGCCTCTGAAGTTATGCAATATGAACAGAGTTCACTCCACTAAGAAGTAGTACAGCCCAGGTTTCTAGCTGGGTCTTATAACTCCAAAGCCTGTGCAATATTAAAAGATTTTAGCCAGGTACCAAATAGTTGAAGATCCAAGTTGTCTTAACATTGTCATGAGAAAATCCTGCTTTATCCATTAATCTCTTAACAAAACAAGAGAGTAGTAGTTTGTTAGCTTCATAGCAGAGAGGTAGCTTTTTCCACTCTCCTTTCTCCCCTCCAATTCCCCCCTTCACCTCTGACCCATCCCTGCTGCACCTACCTCTTTTTCTACCAAGCACTCGTAAGGTAGATCCTGCTGCAGTGGACCTGCATTAAAGATCTGTATCTTGATAAGAATGGAGGAAATGGAGGGATGGCCTTTTTCCATGAAGAAAAAGAGCCGCATTTCTTGAAAGGAAATCAAGTAGAACTCAGGAGCAAATCTGGCCATTTATTTTCTAGGAAAGGTAAGTAATTAAAGAGCATTCTAAAGAGACTCAAATATAGGGTGTCTGTGCTTAAGGGCTATTGGAGACCCTAGAGGTCAGGGACAGATTAGTAGATGAATTTGCAGAGTATCCATATAACCATGGGCATGTTTGAAACTCAATTACGTATGCAGTGACTAGTCAGAGCCTGATACATAGTAGGTACTTAATATATGGTAGTCATTGTCTGTTAAATGAGTTACATTTAATTTGAAAAATAGCTCAAACTGTTTAAGCACTAAATGAAGCAGTAGTTAATGTATACTAGCCTGGAAAAACTCACAAAGCAAGTTTCAAGAACCTAAATATCATTTCCATTCACATGTTCCATTGCAAAGAAGCATTAGAGTACAAAAGAGAGGTAGTAACAAGTGACAAGTTAGCCAATGTCCATATAAGAAAGGACCTGCAAAGTGTCAGTGAGTGATTAAGAATTGGAAGGGACTGCTCACATGATATGAGTGTAACAAGTCAAGGCAGGGATTTCTGATGAAGTACATTATTAGAAAGCAGATTAAGGGCGTTACCTGAAAGTATATTGCTACAAAAGGTTGTCATCTTTGAAATTATTCATACAGCTACAGACTTCTCTGGGCCATCCTTTGCACTTTGATATTTCCATTTCTAGCTAACAAGAATGTTTCCTTATACTTAAGAATCTAAATTTTTTTTTACTCTCTGCTCTTTACGGTTACATTGAGAAAAAGCTGGATCAGATTGCCAAATACATGAGAAATTGCTTAAATGTGAAATTATTCATGTAAGCCTTCATGTGTTAGTCCATTTGCATTGTTATAAAGGAATACCTAAGACTGGGTAACTTGAAAAGAGGTTTGATCAGCTCACGGTTCGGCAAGCTGTACATGAAGCATAGTGCCAGCACCTGCTTCTGATGAGGCTTCAGGAAGCTTACTGTTATGACAGAAGGCAAAGGGGAGCCAGCGTGTCACATGGCCAGCGCAGGAGCAAAAAAGAGAAGGGGGAGGTCCCAGACTCTTTTAAACAGCCAGATCTCGTGTGAAATCAGTGAGAACTCACTCATCACCAAGGGGATGGTGCTAAGCCATTCATGAGGGATCTTCCTCCATGATCTAATACCTCCACTTGGCCCACCTCCAACATTGGAGGTCACATTTCAACATGAAATTTCAAAGGGACAAATAACCAAACCATATCACTTCATTTATGTGCCATTGATCTAAGAGAGAAAAGAATGCTTTAGAAATTACATTTGATAAATTAACCAAGTTAGTATGTGGTGCTGCTAGCATCAAATCACAAGTATAACTTAGTTCACTCTCTTAAGGCCATAAACTGTGCCCACATGCTAAGCAGCCCTCGTGATTTAAGAAAAAAAGTAAAAAAGGATGAGTTCGAGTCCTTTGTAGGGACATGGATGCAGCTGGAAACCATCATTCTCAGCAAACTATCGCAAGAACAGAAAACCAAATACCGCATGTTCTCACTCATAGGTGGGAATTGAACAATGAGATCACTTGGACACAAGAAGGGGAACATCACACACTGGGTCCTATTGTGGGGAAGGGTTGGAGGGAGGGATAGCATTAGAGATATACCTAATGTAAACGACGAGTTAATGGGTGCAGCACACCAGCATGGCACATGTATACATATGTAACAAACCTGCATGTTGTGCACATGTACCCTAGAACTTAAAGTATAATAAAAGAAGAAAGAAAAGAAAAAAGTATGAGGAGTTAGGAAGTTTGCTACTGTACGTCCAGGATTCATAGTTAAGCCAATTATGGATAGAGGTCAGGTCCTATTTCATTTTTCTCAGTTATTTTTCTCTTTCTCCAGATAAAATTGGTGGTGGAGTGGCAACTTCAAGATGACAAAAACCAAAGTCTCTTCTGCTGGGAAATCCCAGTACAGATCGTAAGTCTATTTGGGGGTGAGAGGGCATGGGTGGAGGGAAGAAAGAAGTGGAGGAGAAATCAGACTAAAACTAAATCAGTGCCATAAGATAAAAGGAATTTCAAGACTGCTGTTTTATGCCTCTCAACCTCTAAAAGCATCTAAGGACCTATTTCCTGAGAACTCAGAACTGTTGCCTTTGTAATATCCTTTGTAAAAAAAAGGTCGAAGGAAAGAAGAGAGAGTGAGACTGTAGGGACTGATTTAACTGTCTTCATTGGTTTTTTTTTTTCTGTTGGAATAAGGAAGGTCCAACCAGACAGGACCTGAAGGAGGTTGCTTAGGAATGTCTGATAACTTGCCCTAGGGTTATTGCCCTCACAGTGGATGAAAGGTTCCAAACCACTTCCACTGAGCTGGGACATTACATCCACAGGTTTCTCATCTCTAAGTGCCTCATTGAGTTCGGTGCATCTGGCCAACGAGTCTGCTGACTCTTGACAGCGCCTCCAGCTCTGCTGCTTCAACAACAGTGACTTGCTCTCCAATGGTATCCAGTGATTCGTTGAAGAGGAGGTGCTCTGTGGCAGAAACTCAGCTCTGGGTGGCTGGTTCTCAGTGGTTGTCTCATGTCTCTTTTTCTGTCTTAGGTGGTTTTCATTAAATGCAGACTTGGTTAGCAGATGTTTAATTTTTTTTTTAGCAACATTAACTTGTGGCCTCTTTCTACACCTGGAAATGTACCCTTGAATAAATAAAAACACGTTTGTCTTGTCTTCTGCATGTGGGCTGTGGTCTCCTCCTGCTCCTTTCAGAGTACGTTTTGCTAAAACCATGGCAGGCAGATCCCCAGTTCCATGGTCCCAGAGTGCGCTGAAGACATGACTTTTTCAGAAACTCTTTTTCCTCCTTTTTGTCCAGTAAGACCATATCTATTTTATATAAAATGCCTTTGTTTTGCTTTGTTTGACATAATCTTATACCACCAAGCATGCTTGAAAGAAGCAGTGAAAGTAGAAATCACCTAGTTGAATAATAATGTCTGAAAGGTTGAAGGAACTGAATTTGGTGGGGAGGGCAGGTAGGGGTTAGGGATTACAGGTTAGGATGAGGCATGGTGATCTTTTGGGAACCCTCTGCCATGAAGAAAGCCTAGAAACCTAAAAATGAAATGTGAAGTTGTAGCAAGTAGTGGCAAAATTAATTAAATCTTGGAGTTTCCTACTCTTAAAGTACAAGTATAATCATGGGCATATATTTTGCCACCTGCCACCTATTTTGAGTCAGTATACTAGCAGTCAGCTCTTAGGTGGCACAGGGATTACAACCCCATTCACAATTGAGTTGAGTAACATGGACCTCAGGTCATCCATTGTTAGGGCAGAAGGAGGGAACATTCATACCAAGTGCTTGTGGGCAAGTAATTGATTTGATCCAGTTCTTTTCATCCCACTAATTTCACTAGACCCTTGGATTTTTTTGGCCTGTGAGTTTCCCAGGAAAACCACCAGGGGACAGTGATGGATCAGGAATACAGTTATCAACAGCCAAGCTTTCCTAGTTAATGCCAGGAGCCAGTCAACCAGTGTACTTTTTACCTAAGATCTTTTGTGTATCCTGTCACATTGAGTCTAGAGCAACTGTCCACCCTGTCTCCCATACCAGACTCTAGATGTATCAGAATTGTGTGAATTCCTGAGGCCATTAACTGTTGTGCAGGTCTCTGGCTTCAGACTGCCTATGGTTGAATCCTGGTAGCACCAATTAACAGGACTACCAGTGTGATCTTGAAATCACTTCATCACTCTGTCTGTCAGTTTCCTTATCTGTTAAATAGGACTAATAATAACAGGGCTGCGAAGACTAAATGAGATGAGGCATGTAAAACACTTAGAGTGACCCTGGCTATAGTATATACTCTCTAAATGTTAACTGTCACTCTAGGAAACAGACATTGTTCTTTGTCTAGAAATAGCAGGAGAATCAGGTTCAGTCTGAGATATGATGATGTTTCCTCAGAAGGACGAGGCAAAGCTCAATTCTCATGTGTCCACTGTCCCCCTTATTCCCGGAAGATTTCTCATGCCATTTAGCTCCTTTGAAGCTAACAACTACCTGCCCTGCATATTCCTCTGCCCTTGTGTTAAAAGAAGACAGGACTCACAATAGCGTGCAAAATGAGTACTTGCCTCTAGCTAGGAACAGTGCCTACTTCAGGGAGAATTGATTTTGATACAGCTGACTAGTTGAGTGTTAAACTATTTTGGAAATAATTTACATATCTAAGTTCTAAAATATTTTTTTCTTTCCTCCACTTATTCTTCAAATTTGAGACAATGTTTTAATACTGCATATCTTTCATTGTTTATACTTTGCGTTTTTTGTGAAAATTTGTTCTTAGGGACAAAAAAAAATCTTTTTATGTGTAATGTAGGAATAGACAGATAATACATAAACAGATACATATTATATCTGTGGTATTAAAATTTGATGAGGTGTTCAGTTAGGATTAAAAGGTCCACTAAAGCTCCTGTAAGGAGTGATAATGAAAAGGGTGGGGAAGCACTAAAGACAAAGAGTATAAGTAGATATTTCGGAAATCAAAATTAAAAAGTATTTTGGCTAGTTTATACCCTTCCATCAGAGCAAAAGGGGAACACAACAGCTTGTGACTGTTTGCCAGCCATCGCAAGGCTACATGAAGCCTGCAGCCGTGAGCTAGGTAAGGCTCCCGTGGGGGGATTAGTTTGAAAGGTCGTCTTCTACAGACAGTTCACAGACGCCCCCCTGAGTCATTAAAACATTGAGAAGCACTGAATCTGCGGTATATCAAAAAGGTCATCCTCTTTCCAATGACAGTCTCATGCTTTTCTAGTCCACAGAGCAGGCCTTGGAGGCTCAGACCCAACTCTTAACATGAATTCCAGGACAGATAAATCCCAGATTCTAATTGTTAAAATAGTAATGAGGGGCACCCCTGCTTATAGAATAAAGGGAACCCAACACCTCATATCTCCAGTTTGGGAGAAGGTTAAATGTGAAGACTGGTATTCAAATCTTCATACTAATAAAAAGCAACAAGCATGGAGTAATTTTAAATCCTGCATGTTTGGTTTTTAAATCTTAGTTGACTTTTTTAAAAAGGAACAGAGTGATTTTTTTTTTTTTTAACACAAAATCTTTCAGAAAAGAAACAGAGTGATCTTGATTATGCTTTGGAAAGGTTGATAAAAACAGCTTGTTCTCTGAGAACACCCTCCAGACATAGGAAGAGTGGCTTGAAGTAGGTGAGGTCAACTAAGAGAAAATGATCTGCGATCAGCCATTCACTTCAGATAATCCAAAAAGCAATGGTTAAATAGGTTGGTACAAGGACAGGGTCACAGTACATAAGAAAAGCATTAGCACAGAAAAAGGAGTTGTGTAAGAAAGTGGCCAAGGTGAGAGTCACATTAAACAAGTGTTTTTCCCAAGGAAGAGACAGAACAGGAAATGGAGGTTGGGGTATGCCTTATTTAAAGGCCTGGGACACTCAGGCGAGGGTGTGTGTGTGTTGGGAATGGGGTTGTGGGGAGACAGGGTTGAGTGACCCAAAGTAGAAAGTGGCTCTGGATCTCCACAGATGTTGCCTGAAAGTCTTTGAGGGATTTGAGTCATTTTGGGTGGTTGTGTCTTTTTCTCTGAAGAGAATTCCTCAGCCTATCCCTAGATTCTAAACTGAATCCGATTCACTTACAGCTGTCAGTTGACTAGCAACTAAATGGTCTGGGTGTTGGTTGCCATGGAAACAGCTAAAAGGCCCATTGCTATGGGAACCTACCAGGCTCTCCAAACCAGGGGTTTGGTTCCTAAAAAGGAGTGGAGGGGAGAGTGGAGCCCAGGAGATGGCCTGCATAGGTGGCTCGAGGGTCCTGGAAGAGGGTGGCAATATGGATGGTGGATTCGGCCAGCTCCTCTCGACTAGAGCAGAAGAACAGTGACCTCTTCTACTTTCTGCAGGTGTTCCCTTGCCTGTTCTCTGCTCGCTGCCCAATGCTAGCCACAGAGCACAGGTGTTTGCAGTTCCAAATGGAGAATAAGAGCCTGAGATTCTGGAGCAGACGTGGCATGTCAGTGCGAATCCCCTCACCTGCAGGGGCTTGGAGAAAAGGACGGCTCCCTTCTGGCAGGCCCTCCTCCACAAATCATATGTCCCAAATAAGCAGCCAGCAGGCAGAAAGATCAGCTTAGCTCTGACTGCCAGTGGGTAAGGCCAAGAAGGAGCCTGGCAGACAAATGGATGGCTGCTGGCCTTGAACATGGCAGAGCCGCTGGGTGTGCCAGATCAAAAAGCAGAGAGCAGGCCAGCAGCAGCAGACTGTTCTCAGTGCTGGAGAAATGCATTGCTCTGCTCACTACACCCTCAACCACCCATATGCCTCTGCCACAAAGGGGGGTACTGCAAATGGATCAACATAGGAAAGATGAGGTTTGATGGAGATTCTCAGTGTACACACACAATGGTTGTAAGATTCTTTTCTGTTTTGCAATCAAAGTAACTCTCACATTAGTGGTAAGATGATTTTTTTACTAAAACAAAGAGAAAACATCCCAGAAGCTCTTCCATTAACCACTGTTAATGTGTAATGTACAAATTGAAGGGATTGGACTAATCGCTAAAGCCTCTATCAGGGCTAACAGCTTATGATGCATTGAGACACTGAAAGGAAGTTAAAGAACCACTGGCAAATGGACACAGACTAATCGCTTTCTAGTTACTCATATTGTGAGGGCGGGGAAGGTCTCAATTCCAGAGGGTCTTAGGATGGAGACTAAGGCCAAGACTTTTGCTTTAGAGACCATTTCAGATATGTTTGGCCCAGGAGACTTTCACTTGGTTCTCCAGAATTCTGAGACGTGTGATGCTGATTTTGTGTTTTTCTCCTAGTCTTGCCCATTTCCTGCCTGGAATTGTTAGTCTCAGACACTCCCAGGAACTTCAGAGTCTAAGAGCCTGGCACCAGAGAAAGAGAGAGAGAGAGAAAGATGCCACCAGAACTTGGACTGCTCCACAGGACAATTGAGCACTTCCCCAGAATCTGTGGGGAGGTTTTCACTTTTGAAAGCAGTAGTTGTTTATAGATTTCTATAACATTTAAAATTTTAAATACAAGCTGGGTTTATATCTCACCTCCAACTTTTTCCAGCTGCTTGACTTTGGATGAGTTCCTTAACCTCTTAGGGCCTTAATTTCCTCAGCTGTAAAATAGGATGATAAGAATATACCCACCTCGGGTGGTTCTAATGATGACATGAGGTGGGGGATGCAAAGTGCTCAGTGCAGTACTTGATGCATAATAAGTACCTGAGAAAGGTCGTTAGTATTATTATTATCATCCTAGATAAAAAAGGAAGGTTGCAGCCATGGAAACTGCTCAGTGGCCTAGAATCATAGGCATTTGCCATGCATTTGTCTTCCAAATTTAATTCCAGGTGCCTTTCAAGACTGATGGCCCCTCTGATGCCACCCGCTGGTTTGCCTTCATTAAGCCAGATTCTAACCCTCTCTTTTTAAGACACTTAACCACATTCTTTTTCATGTATGATTTTTGTGTGTCTGCTTACCTTCCTACTAGACTATAAACATCTCGAGAATAGAGACTACCCTTTCATCTTTCAATAAATGCCTAGAACTCAGCAATTGTTTAATGAATTTTTTTTAATAGGGAAGAATGTCTTTTTACTGTAGGTTTTGGATCAGGCCATTTAACCCTATAGCAGCCTTGTCTCCAAAGCGGAGAAAAGAGTAACAGTGGGCTAGGCTTCATTCTCCTGAAGAATGGAATGGCATTGCCCCATCCTGAGTGGGCAGCTCCAGAGCAGGGCCAGGGCTCACATCTTCTAGAAGCCAGCTGTCATCTGTCTCTAGGACTCATTGACACCAGCTTGTCTCCAGCCTGAAGGCTCCCTGGCCCTGGGCTCAGGCAGAAATGGCTCCTCCTCCCCTCCTGGTTGCTGTCTGTCTTCAGTTCAGCCTGCCTCTCCCTCCTGATTGCTCTGGCCGAAGCAAGAAGCCATGAAGACGGCTCTGTAGCTGCAAGTTGCATCAGGTTGCCTCTGGGAGAAAGAGAGAAAGCAGACCCGGCTTATGCAACTCTCTCTCCCCTACACTGAATCTCTGCAGTCTCTGGCCGACCCCCTCAGCTTCCCACCAGAGCTTGCCAAGGCTTGACTCGGCAGGAACAAGCCCAAAGAGCCACACAGAGTATCTCCCAGACAGTGGCCTCTGAGAACCATCTTCTTTCAAGGTGGGTAACAGAGAAAGTTCTGGGGTAGGGAGTAAGGCAGGCGAATGTAGGAGAAAAAGCCTCCAGGTCTGATTGACTTGCCATGGGACCATGGATCAACCATTTAACCTCTTTCAGCTAAATACCTCGTAGAGGTGTTACATAGACAAAAGGAAACAATGGATGTGCATGTGTAGCTTGGAAATACAAAGGCTATTCATACTGGCAGTACTAATATCATAGGCTAGTGCAGAGGACTAGCAGTTAATCCATTGGATTTTCCTACTTAGATCCCATTGGCTTGATGAGCTGTCTGGGCACACCCACAGAAAACCTCACAAGGAAAGCAAGGTCCCTGATTTGGTCACCAGAAGAACAAGGTTGAGACTGACTTAGTGAATGCCTTTCTTTGACTACAAAACAGGCCTGTAATGCAGTTGGCTCTCCTGAAATGTTGGCTGCTAGTTCTGAGGGTATAAGAGGCCTAGGCAGCTGAACACTTGTATCATCCTGATCATCATGAAGTCTAGTGGAATTTATACGGACAGCACAGTATGCATTCCTTCAACCAATACTTACTGAGCACCTATTATGTGCCAGGCACTGAGCTGGGCACTGGGAATGAAAAAATGAGTAAGGCATGGTCCTTGCCTTCAAGGAGCTTAGAGTCTAATGAGAGAAGCTAGCAGCAAACCATCACTGCAATCCAGTGGAACAAAGCCATGATAGTCACATGTACAGAAATGTGCCATGGCAACAAAAAGGGAGAGTACTGAGGTGCTTTGCTCTGGAAGAGGCAGAGACAGGTCAGGCTTCTACTTAGAAAGTGGCTGGAAATGGAGACACATAATCATGTACTAGGTCTTTATTAATCCATCATTCATTCAGCCAACAATCTTCTGAGATTTTTTGGAGAATTTATTTATTTGTTTATTTATTTTTGAGACGGAGTCTCACTCTGTTGCCCAGGCTAGAGTGCAGTGGCATGATCTCAGCTCACTGCAACCTCCGCCTTCCGAGTTCAAGCGATTCTCCTGCCTTAGCCTTACCAGTAGCTAGGATTACAGGCGCCTACCACCACGCCCAGCTAATTTTTGCGTTTCAGTAGAGACGCGGTATCACTATATTGGCCAGGCTAGTCTCCAACTCCTCACCTCAAGTGATCCACCCGTCTTGGGTTCCCAAAGTGCTGAGATTACAAGCAGGAGCCACCACGCCCAGCCTGGAGTATTTCTTATGGTGAATTTACCTCCTCCTGAATTACTGGTCTTGGTTAATTTGGTTTTATTTAAAGTTCCTGCTACTTAATTTACTCTGGAACTGAGTAAGCATACTTGGTGATGTCCTGATCCTAGTGTATAGCCAGCTATCATGTTCTATTTGGATTTTAGAATTTCGCCCCCCTCCTCTGACTCTCCAGCCCACGTTACACCACTTCTTTCTCTCTCTGTGCTCTAGCCGCGTCAGTCTCCTTTCAATTCCTCAAATTGGCTGTACTTCCTTCCTCCAGCCACAGGACTCTTACGCATGCTGCTCCGCTGCTTGAAATGCTGCCCCATAACCCCTTTTCATTTAGTTAACTCCTACTCATCCTCATTTCTCCTGCAATGTCTCTTCCTCCAGAAGCCTTCCCTGACTACCTCCCCCAGATCAGATCAAACACTTTGCTATACATTTTCATAGCACTCTGTTCTCTCTCTTCATGGCACAATTCAACACTATATACTGCTATAATTATTTGATCAATGTCTGGCTTTCCCAGTCCCTTGAAGGCCTCACTGGGACAGACAACATTTCTATTTTGCTCATCACTGTACTCCCACTGTCCAGCATAGCTATTAGTCCAAGGAGCAGATGACTTATATGTGGTTTGTGAGAGAATTAGTTAATGGAATGATTAATTATCTTTTTTGGGTCACCATTTGCCTTGGGCCTAAATGGTTCTGTGTTCAAAACTAAAACAATGCCAAATGCAAAAACAAACACCAGAACCAAACAGGGAGCCCCTCTGAGAAATGTGCAGAAAGAGCCAGGCGCGGTGGCTCAGGCCTGTAATCCCAGCACTTTGGGAGACCGAGGTGGGCGGATCACGAGGTCAGGATATCGAGACCATCCTGGCCAACACGGTGAAACCCCGTCTCTACTAAAAATACAAAAAGTTAGCCTGGTATGGTGGCGGGCGCCTGTAGTCCCAGCTACTTGGGAGACTGAGACAGGAGAATGGCATGAACCCAGGAGGTGGAGCTTGCAGTGAGCCAAGATTGCGCCACTGCACTCCAGCCTGGGTGACAGAGCAAGACTCCGTCTCAAAAAAAAAAAAAAAAAAAAGAAATGTGGAGAAAGAAGGTAAGCCAGGGGAGGGGTGTCCCAGACAAGAAGGCTTAAAGGATCAGAGGGTAAAGGTAGGAAATATGAAGAGGGAGAGAGGGAGAATTCCAGCACCCTGGTGTCTTACATCTCTCTGGGTTTTGAAATCAATAAATAGGTATTGAGAATCTATAACTCTGATTCTCAGGGGTACTTGTGTGCCTTGGGTGTAAGATAGTATGCCAGGGATACAAAAGATGGGATACAATTAGTCCATTTTCCTGCTGCTTCAGTGTTATGAGTAGAACTTGAGGAGTATGAGGTTGGGGAAAAGGAGGATCATTTTATATCAAAACCAATACCAATATAGAGTAGATAATAAATTTCATATGATTACAAAAATCCATCTGAGATTTTAAAGATGTTAATGCTATGACTTCAGTGGTAGTTCAGGAAGAGAGTCAGAGAACCATGAGTACCTCCAAAGGATCCTGTATGAATTAAAGTTCTGGAAATCAAATAATATTGGAAACACTCTTTAGAGACAGAACTTCTCTTGCTCATTTTTGTGCAACCCACCACTCCTGCTAAGACCTAGCACAATGCTCTGGGTGCACCATAGTTGCGCATTAAATGTTAAATTGAATCTATAGCAAACAACTCACTCTTAGTTTGGTCTGTAAATTGTGAGGGTTGTTTTGTTTTGTTTTTGTTTTCGTGAGATAGGGTCTCACGTTGTCACCCAGGCTTGAGTGCAGTGGTGTGAACACAGCTCACTGCAGCCTCAACCTTCCAGGCTCAAGCGATCCTCCAGCCTCAGTCCCCCAAGTAGCTGAGACTTCAGGCGTACACCACCACACCTGGCTAATTTTTGTATTTTTTTGTAGAAACGGAGTTTTGCCATGTTGCTCAGGCTGATCTCGCACTCCTGGGCTCAAGTGATCCACCCACTTTAGCCTCCCAAAGTGTTGGATTACAGGTATGAGCCACCATGCCTCCTAGACTTTATTATCAAGATTCCTCTGCCAGCCACTCCTCCAGAGAGAGCTGGAGTTACTTCCGTGTCTCTCTGTAGAGGATCAAGAAGATCAAGCTCTGCAGGGTGTTGTGTCTAAACTACTCCAGGATGGAATCGTGAGGGAGGCGATGGGGAGGAACCAAGAGTAAGATGAAAGCAGAAAGTACAAGAACATTTAGCTTCCAGCGATTGCGTAAAGGAAGTTATTATCTAGTTTCTCTGCAGGTTTCCACAGTTATCTGTATTTATATTGACTCCAGGAGCAACTGTGAGCTCCTTGAAGATGCGGCTGTGTATGTTTTTAACACTAGGCACCTTGAAATCATGCACAACAAATACTTGCTCACTGTCCGGCCCAGGGAACCCCTGAGATCAGAGCAGATAAAGTCTTGGGAAAGATAAGTATCCAAATTGCAAAGCCCTAAACAGTGAAGTTCTCAGAGGCAGGCAGTAGAAGCAGGATGTTGGAAAAGCAGGCGTCTGAGGAAAACTAGTGGGTCCTTTCTCTTCTCTCCTAATCTACCTAACAAGCTATTGCACTGAGCCTTGAAGAGCAGCAGTGGTGATAGGAGTAGTGATTACAAGGATTGATTTTCAGCAGGGGCTGAGATGGAGGAGACAATGTTCTCAGACTTAATCACTGCTTTTAACTCCCCCAACATAATCTCTAATGGTCCCTGACTGGTGCCACTCAGAGCCTCCACCCCCAAACCTGTGCCACTCTTCCTACCTGAGCAAATCCTTCCAGCTTCTCAGCAAGTCTGTGTCTCAGCTCTATGCCTACCCCCTTCGTTTCCAATGCATCGTGTCCCTATTCATTCAGCATCCAGGGAAGGAGAAAGAGTGAGGCTGCTTCTGCAGTTTGGATGTTGTTTCCAGAGAGTATCCAGTCAACCACCCCAGAAGCAGCTCTTAGATGAAGGGACCAGACCCACAGGCAAAATGTAGCAAGCCAAGGGTTCTGGGTGACATGCTTTTGAGATGCCGTCAGGCAGGGATGTGGCTTAGAACCAGGGGCCAGGCTGCACCCCTGTCAGGAAAGGGCTGGAAATAAGTCAAACAGAACAGGGTGAAAAAACAAGAATCATTGGCAATTAAAGAAAAAAAAAAAAAAACAGGGAAGGTAGAAGGCCAAGGGCACAGAAACTTGTTGCCAGAGAAGTTACAGATGAGTGCAAGAACTCCTAGACAATGCCTTTCTCCACTTCCTCCTGACTGCGTTTTCTCCTTTTCCCATAACCTTCTCGATAAATCACCTGCAGGTTGTAACCATGTTGGCTGCACCCACTTGAAATTGCAATCTGGCAGCCCTAAGATTGGCATTCCGGGACTGTCTTTGTCACGAAAAGCAGAAATCCTGTTTATTTCTGTAAATTAATTGCTGGCAGAGAGGGTTTTCATTTTCCACCCAGAACAATAAGCAAGGAAATTTCAGGGTTGGAAAGCACCTAAAGGTTACTGTGGGTTAAACTGCCAGACTTAGCAGCAAAAACACAGTGTTCTTGGCATCTCTGAATTTGAAGCCACGAAATAGGTCAGGACTGTGTGCTGAGCCCAGTCTGACAGCATAAGTAGCCCCTGAGCCTTTATCCCTTAGCAATGAGCAGGGAACACAAACAATCCAAACCACCCTTCAGGCGACAGGTGACGATGTCTGTACCTCATCTACAATTTCAGGTGATGCGTGCTGCAGTCTAGGGTTAGAGGAGAAAGCCATGTGGCCACATTTTCTTTTCTTTTTTTTTCTATTATTATACTTTAAGTTCCAGGGTACATGTGCGCAATGTGCACGTTTGTTACATATGTGTACATGTGCCATGTTGGCATGCTGCACCGATTAACTCGTCATTTACATTAGGTATATCTCCTAATGCTATCCCTCCCCCCTCCTCCTACCCCACGACAGGCCCCGGTGTGTGATGTTCCCCACCCTGTGTCCAAGTGTTCTCATTGTTCAGTTCCCACCTATGAGTGAGAACATGTGGTGTTTGGTTTTCTGTCCTTGCAATAGTTTGCTCAGAATTATGGTTTCCAGCTTCATCTATGTCCCTACAAAGGACATGAAAAGGCTCTGGGACGTGTCACTGTCATAAAGGTTACTACAGCCTCTGCAATGGGGGCTGTCCTGCCATCTTCTAGACACCAAACCTGACCTGGTCCAGCTCTTCCTACACAAGGAGGCTACAGTCGGTCTGCAGCCCATATAGCCTCACCATGGGGAGCCAGTGGGTATGGCCCCTTTGGAAAGGGTGACCCCCAAGGGCCTTGAAGGATGCACAGACACACACTTCACACTGCAGAGATACCAATCCTGTCATAGGCTAGAAGGTGTCCAAGTGAAGGGAAGACAAGATACAGTGAGGTTATTTGGGGAAGGTTTCCTGGAGGGGAGGAGATAGACAATTTCTCAAAGGCTATTTACTTGATTTAGCAGAGATAAAGGGTAGAACATTGAGGGTGGTGGGAGAGGCAATGGTTTGGAAGCAGGAGGAGGTAGAAAGCCGACTATCTACAGAAAGGCCATGTCCTATAAGGCTGGTGCGTGGGGTGGTTGGGTCAGTGGGAGGTGAGTGGGCCCACGCAAGTCCTCGATGAGTAACTCAGGCACGATGTGGGATGCACACCTGAGCACACAGCAGCAGGTTTCCAAGCAGGGGGATCGTGATCCCACCGCAGTGTGTGTAGGGGAAGAGCTGGGCCTGAGAAGATGGAGCACAGGGTTCACGCAGGAACATATGCCTTATTGGGAGTTCATTGCCAGAGGGTGGCTGGGATAAAGATTGAGGAAAAAAAGGAATGGGAGGAGAATGTCCCTGAGACAGAAGGTAGGAAGGTAAAGGGAAGGTCAAATGAGGGAGAGACAGAGGCCCTGGCCTTCCCAGGCACAAATCCCTAAGAGCAGGAAGAAGAGAGCCCAAAAGTAGCAGAGAGCTGGCCGCTAGACTCCAGCCTTCTGGCCACGAGTAATGCCTGTGAAGCAGTTCTATTTCAAAAGAAAAACCTTCACGTCTGTCATCAGATTGGATTAGAACATCTTTGTGTTGGAGGCAAAGTCAAGCGTTGGCTCTTTGTGACCGAGGCAGAGTCTCCATCTAACAAGGGAGGAAATGGAGGCACAGGGAGCTAAAGTAACTTACCCAAGGTCCAGTCACATCCCATTCCTTTCACAGGTCAGGCCAAGAGAAAGAAAGAGGAGTTTGGTTGGCCCAGCTTCCCTCTCCACAGGGTGCCTTCCTGCCTTGCCAATGGCCTCTTTCCCCGGGCTCCATGGATCTGCACTCTAAGCTGCATCCAGATCTGCAGGATGCTAGGCCACTAGATCCCCCTCGACCTTGGAACCTCAAAGGCCTGCTGTGCTGTGGGGTCTCGCCACCTTAGGATAGACAGGGGATGGATGGATCTGACTCCACTTCCCTCTCCTGGCACCTTTCTCTGAACTGTGTCTGCCTGGAGTCTCCTCTCCAGCTCAACGTCAGTTCCACTCACTTCTCCCCCGGGCCAGGCTGGGCGTTTGGGTCACACCCCCCATCAACTCCTTTCAATCCATGCTCCTACTGCCCTGCCAGGGCTTCCCCCCAGTCCCTCCTCATCCTTTCTTGGGCACTTCACTTTCTCTTCTTGGAAAAATTATTTGGCTGGATGGGAGTTTGCCAGTGTTTTATTGCTCAGATAAGGGATTTTCGTATCAGTCCTGATGAGAAGCAATTGATGGACTAGTCTTGCCACTTCCTGCAAAAGGCAATTTCATTTGACCAAGTCTGAATGCACTTGGGAAACTGAGCTGCTCTGGGTGGAGGGGAATTAACAACTTCATAATCTGAGCCCCCTGCGCCCTCTCCTGGGGCTGAAAAGGTACCGAGCTTCTGCCTAAGGTAGGTGGGAGCACAGCTGACTTGGACATTGCCCCTTCTCAGCCCTCGTTTGAGGACCTGACTCCTCACTCCACCCCCAACCAGGACCCTTATACTGGAGAGGACACAGTGGGCAACACTCAAGCTTCTGAAAGGAAATAACAGGCTGGGCGCAGTGGCTCACACCTGTAATCCCAGCACTTTGGGAGGCCAAGGTAGGAGGATCACTTGAGCCAAGGAGTTTAAGACCAGCCTGGGCAATATGGCAAGACCCTGTCTCTATTAAAAATTTAAATTAAAAAAAAAAAATTTTAAAGGAAGCAACAGGGTGACCCATTAATGAGAAAAGTGTGAGAAAACTGTATTTACACAGAATCCCACCTCTCCACCCAAAGCCAGTAACCTGGAAACATTCTGCAGTCAACATGACCCCAGGAATTCCCCCTTACGAAGTGAGGGGTTTCTGAGGGAGAGGAAAGAGGGGTAAAATCCGGGGGTCTTCATTATTCCTGTCTCCAGGAAAACTTGTGTTAATTCTGGTGTCCCCCTGGAGCCATCCATAGCAACCCAAACATTTCCAATGTGTGATTGAGCAATGGCTTCCAAGGGGCTCCAGACGTCAGAAGAAACCTTTAAGGTTGTTTAACCCAGTGATTATCACACTCTTTAGCCACCGGCCCTTTTATCTAGCAGAATTTTTTCCAGGAAGCTCAGTGTTCAGGATTGATACCAACGAGCAGCCGTGTTGGAAGTGGGAGGAGAGCCCTGTGGAGCCATCACTTCCCTTCCTCCCAGCTCAAGCCCAGCAGCAGCCCCTTGTTCATGAAGGGGGAGGGTGGGGAGGAGATGTGGTGGTGGAGCCAGTGCTGATGGCCCATGGAGGCAGCCTGAAAACCACTTCTCTTGTCCCCTCTTACAAATGAAGAAACTGAGGCCAAGAGGGGAAGTCATTTGCCTAATATCATGCAGCGTTCCTTCAGGGTCCATGCCTTGGTCAATGGACCAATTGGCCCCATTCTCATCCTTTCCCTGGGGCCTCTGCTCCATCTATGCATGGCTGCATCCATTTATCCATCCATCCATCCACCCACCCAACCAGTATCCGTGGAGTTCTGTGCTTTCCACTGCACTGACCACAGATGATTCTGTGATTATGACATGGGCCCTGCTCCTTGCAATAAATGCCACCTTCTCAGCAAACCTGGTAGCTGCAAATTGTTCCCACCCCCAGCACAAGCCCCCACCCTGCCTGTCACTCAGGCTCCCAGCAGCCAGAGCTAAAGATAGAATTGAGGGCAGCGTTTTAAGTCAGCAGCGCATGGACCTGGCTGGCCGAATGGGAAGCGGGAGCTAAGACGAGTTAGGAGACTTCCTCAAAGCAGTCAGGCTGTGTTTCTCTGATAATGGACCATTCCTATGAAACTGGCAGTAGCTGCTGCTGGCCTTCCTCCTGTGGAGAGATCCTTGGACCGGGCTGGTGGAGCTTTGGTCTGACACCTCACTCCAGGCTCCAGCCTTCCCTGACCTGCAGATAGATTCTGCTGGCTTTTTTAGATTCTGCTGGCTTTTTCCCCTCTGTACCCACTGCTCTGCTGACCCTAGGGCTTTGATTATTCCCAAAGCCAGTGAAGACCCCACTTCTACGAATCTGTTCGGCCCTCATGCTGATGTTCACAGGTTAGGGTGAGGGCCAGGGGGAACTGAAAGATGAGGCCCAGGGTTGGGAAGGTCAGGCCCTCCACTGGGAGTCCTGGGGCTTATACCCTGGGGGATTCTGCTGGCTGTTGGAACCTGGATGTTGCATCCAGGGCTTTATGGAAGATGGGGTCACCCATCACCCACCCACCTATCTGATTTTCTCCTCCTTTCTCTGGGATACTTCTATCTCTCTGCTGCTCCCTGGGGTGTGCCAACTGATGTTCACAAGCATCACACTCGCACGGCAAGGAAGTGAGAGGTGTTGGGGAGGAGAAACACCTGGATCTGTTCCTACTCCTGCCCCACACTCTCCACTCTCCAGGCAATGGTGAAGTCATTGGAAGAAAAGAGGGAGGAGAGGTAGGATGAGCTGACTTGAGCTGCTTACTTAGAAATGCGCAATAGGCATTAAAGCTGCTTCCTTTTGTGCCTGGGCCTAAGTGAACTCCGAATCAAGTGGGTCTGAAGAAGGTGGATCAGAGGTCGCCAGGAAGACAGCTTGCCCCAGGATTTAACCCAAGTGATGAGACTTGTCCTGACCACTCTAGGGGCTCCCCTCAGCACCTCACCAGCACCACTGCTCCACCAAATGAAGTGACAGAGACAGACGCTACCTGAAGCCCTCCAGATGGGTGGTGGGCCAGAGTCAGCCATGCTTCCTGAATCACAGGGTTTGGGGAGAGTGCCCAGGGAGGAGCAGGCTAGAGAGCAGGTCTGCCCGGCATTCACCCTCTTCCCCATGTGGGGACGATCCCTCCAAGAACCTGCTTTCCAGGTACAGAAATAGTATAGAAGGGTGGGGTGCGGGGGCTGGGGCTGCCACATGCTGCTTTGCCATGGGCATTCTGGGTAAGAATAATAATGAGGCTATTAATAACTCCTTACCTCTGTATAAGTCTTAAAGACCTTTTTCAAGATGTTTTCACTGCCTGCACACCCATGATCTCATTCCATTTTCAAGACAACCCTGTGAATCTGTGGGACCATGGCCCCCATTTGGTAGAGGAGGAAACCGAGGCAAAGGGAGGGGATTGTTACGTGCTAACCAGGCCATACTGCTAATAAGTGGCTGAGTAGGGACCAGAGCCCAGATTTCCGGGGGTCATCTCTTCGGTTGTCCCATTGAAATGTGTGGTTCCAGAGAGCCGGAGTTTTCTGCTGGGTATTCTGAAGCTGCCTCTGGGGACAATGTAGTACAGTCTCGCAGGGCAATGCAGCAATGCATTTGTTCCCTAGGTCAATTAGTTAAGACCCGTTTACCCAGCACTTCCACAACCTATACCCTGTGCCATCAACGAAACATAGTTCTTGCCATCAAAGAGCTCACAGTTTGGTGAGGAGAGACTGAAATCCTTAGATTATCTCAATACCATAGGATTCATTTAGGAACCAAGGTAGCACAGGGGTGTGGGAGCACAGAGGAGGGGCCCTAAGCCAGCATGGGCGCATCAGGGAGGGCTTCCTGAAGGAGGTGATATACCAACCAGCTCCTGAGCCAAGGTTATTCCCCCTGATTGTGCCACTCTTCTAAATACCAACCTACACCCTTTTTCATTCCCTACCCACAACCCTACCCTCTGGCCTCTTTCAGGGCAGGTATAACCAAGCAGGAGTAGCTAGACTGCTTTGACCCTACAGACCAGAACAAACCCATTCTGCAGCCCAAGGGTTGCCACGGTCAGACCCCACTGCTGGAAATGGACAAGGAATTGGTCTCTGAGCCCAGCTCTACCTCAAACTTGCTGCTTATGCAGCAGAGTACATCCCGAGGCTTGGTGAGTTGCCCAGTTCACCAGCCTACCCTTAGTTCAGTCTACCCAGCAATCATCTCAGATGTGCAGAAACCTAGCCTACTTTTTAAAGCAGGCTGATCAGATTGCACGTTGCTCTAGCTAATTCCTGGCATTTAATGCTTCTCTTCCCTAACCTGGATCTGTCATTTCTGTCATGACTAAAACTTAACCTTTTTCTATTTTGTCTTTAAAGGAGACAGATTAATATTTCTTAAGGCAAAGGGCCCCCTTAGGCTTGAAAAACATAATCAAATCGCCCCTTAGCCTTCTCCATCTGAGGTTGATGGATTTCAGTTGCTTTCTTCATTAATTACAGCTGTATCCTTACTTCCTCTTAAGGCCCCTCCCCTCGTCTTTTAACTGAGGAATCCAAGACTGGACAAAGAGTAGCCTCAAAGTGCCGATCTGAACTGATGATAGTGGGAAGAGGGCAGGAACCATGGGACAGTCTATGGGGTTGGCATGGAGAGTTTGGTGTGCAGGAGTGGCAGAAGACAAGGTTAATGGAGGCCAGATCATGCCAGCTTCATCCACCATGGGCAAAGAAGGGACACTCTGCAGAACCCTGAGCTGCTCCAACCCTTCAGGGATGGACAGATAGTAAAGAGAAGCTTGTGACTACAGCCGCGGAGCGGCAAAAGGCAAAGGAACTCCGGAGCCTGTGAGGGCACACGAGCCAAGGAAGAAGTGTTTAGCTAAGGAGGAAGTGCCCAATGTGGAGTATTGCAGGGAAGCCACATACAATAAGGACTGAGAAGTGGCCACTGGATTTCAAAACAAGGAAGTTATTGGAGACCCAGAAAGAGTAGTCTGAATGAAGAGAGCAAAATGTGGAGGCAGGCAACGTGCACGACTCTCTCAGGAAGTCTGGCTTTGAAGGAAAGCGTAGTTGCCAGCCTCCAAATGCCCCCTGTGATCTGACATCTTGGTATCCTCAGCCTTGTTAATTCCCTCCCACATTGTATTGGAGTTGGTCTGCGTACCCAACAGAAAACAGCAAAAGGGATGGACTGTCACTTCCAAGATTCAAGTACTGTTGCTCCTTGACTCATGAGGGAGTTACATTCCAATAAACCCATCATAAATGGAAAATATCATAAGTCAAAAATGCATTTAGGCTAGGAATAATGGCTCATACCTGTAATCCCAGCACTTTGGGAGGCTGAGGTGGGAGGACTGCTTGACTTCAGGAGTTTGAGACCAGTCTGGACAACATAGTAAAACCCTGTCTCTATAAAAAATACAAAAATTAGCCAGGCATGGTGGCACACACCTATAGTCCCATCTACTTGGGAAGCTGAGGCAGGAAGATCACTGGAACCCAGGAGTTCAGGGCTGCAGTGAGCCATGATCATGCCACTGCACTCCAGCCTGGACATTTAATACACCTAAACTACTAAACTCATAGCTTAGCCTAGCCTTTTTTTTTTTGTTGTTCTCTTTTGAGATGGAGTCTCGTTCTGTCATTCAGCCTGGAGTGCAGTGGTATGATCACAACTCACTGCAAACTTCACCTCCCGGGTTCAAGTGATTCTCCTGCCTCAGCCTCCCAAGTAGCTGGGACTACAGGCATGCACCACCATGCCTGGCTAATTTTTGTATTTTTAGTAGAGACAGCATTTCACTATGTTGGCTAGGCCAGTCTCAAACTCCTGACCTAAGGTGATCTGCCCACCTCAGCCTCCCAAAGTGCCGGGATTACAGGAGTGAGCCATCACGCCTGGCCAACCTAGTCTACATTAAGCGTGCTCAGAACACTTATGTTAACCTACAGTTAGGCAAAGTTATCCTGCAACACAGCACACCACAGAGTATTGATTGTTTTTTGTTTTGTTTTGTTTTTGAGACACAGTCTCACTCTGTCACCCAGGCTGGAATACAGCAGTATGAACTCGGCTTACTGCAACCTCTGCCTCCCCAGGTTCAAGCAATTCTAGTACCTCAGCCACCCGAGTAGCTGGGATTACAGGCATGTGCCACCATGCCTGGCTGCTTTTTGTATTTTTAGTAGAGACAGGGTTCTCCATGCTGCTCAGGCTGTTCTTGAACTTCTGGCCTCAAGTGATCCACCCGCCTCGGCCTCCCAAAGTTCAGGGATTACAGGTGTGAGTCACTGCGTCTGGTCAAGTATTGGCTGTTTACCCTTGATTGCATGGCTGACTGGGACCTAGCACTTACTACCACTATCCAGCATCGCAAAAGAGTATCACACTGAATACTGCCAGCCTAGGAAAAGATCAAAATTCAAAATTCGAAGTATAGTTTCTACTTAATGTATATTATTTTTGCACCATGGTAAAGTTGAAAATCTTAAATGGAACCATTGTAAGTCAGGGATCATCTGTATAAAATACATTGTAGCTTCCATTTTAGCCTCTTTCTGTCTGATCAGTCCCCCTGCAGGAAGCTTGCTGCATGTGATAAGGCCCACATGGCGAGGAATTGAGGCTTCTTGCCAATAGCCACATGAGTGAACCATGTTGGAAACAGATCTTCCAGCCCCAGTCAAACCTTCAGGAAACTGCAGCTCCCTCTCGACTGCAGCCTCCTTAAAGAGACCTGAGCCACCTTGCCTAGCTACTTCCTGATGCCTGACCCTCAGAATTTTTTTTTTTTCTTTTGAGACATGGTCTCACTCTGTCACCCAGGTTGGAGTGCAGTGGTGTGACCATGGCTCACTGCAGCCTTGATCTTCCAGGCTCAAGCAATCCTCCTGCCTCAGTCTTCCAAGTAGCTAGGACTACAGGCTTGTGCCACCAAGACCGGCTAAATTTTTTTGTATTTTTTGTTGAGATAAGGTTTCGACATGTTGCCCAGGCTGGCCTCGAACTCCTGACCTCAAGCAATCTTGCCCACTTCAGCCTCCCAAAGTGCTGGGATTACAGACATGAGCCACTGCACCCGGCCTTGTTTATTGTTTTATGTTTGTTGTTTTAAGCTGCTAAATTTTGGGGTAATATGTTACACAAGCAAAGAGAATGAAGGCAGGGGGACTGAGATAAGGATATGAGGACAAGGGAAAGGATTTTTGTTTTGTTTTTAAAGAGTGAATCTCAAACATGTTTAAATACTAATGAGAAGAAGCCAGTAGACAGGGGAAAGTGGAAAATTAGAGAGAAGAGCATGGAAAATCAATTGAATGAGGTTTTTGGGCAGATGGAAAGAGAGGGCCTAATGTACTTGAAGGTGTTAGCCTAAGTTTCTAGGAGGGACACCTGGATCCTCTCCCATTGTGACCAGAGATCAAAGGAGGAAAGGACAAAATCTGTTTGGCGGCAGGATATTGATGGAATTTCTGCCGAATGTCTTATTTTTTCGTGACGTTATCCACTGAGAATATGGAGGAAGATGTTGGGGAAGGTGCTGTATTGAAAAAAGTGGAGAAGTCCGAAAGAGCTAATGGTGAGCTCTAGAGAGAGAGCTAAGGAAAGAGAAAATTCTGGGCCATGGTGAAAACTTAGTGTGGGCCGGGCGCGGTGGTCATGCCCGTAATCCCAGCACTTAGGGAGGCCGAGGCAGGTGGATCACAAGGTCAGGAAATCGAGACCATCCTGGCTAACACGGTGAAACCCCGTCTCTACTAAAAATACAAAAAGTTAGCCGGGTGCGGTGGCGGGCGCCTGTAGTCCCAGCTACTCGGGAGGCTGAGACAGGAGAACGGCGTGAACCCGGGGGGCGGAGCTTGCAGTGAGCCGAGATCAGGCCACTGCACTCCAGCCTGGGCGACAGAGTGAGACTCCGTCTCAAAAAAAAAAAGAAAAGAAAAGAAAAGAAAACTTGGTGTGATAGAGACCATAATTGTCTAGTCCCCTCGGTCTCTGCAGCTGTGTGATTTCTCTCCAGTGGTGCCCAGAATGCTAGATAACGGGTGCAGAAAAGGCAAATAATTGAATTACCTTTATGCCAAAGGGGAGTCATGAAAAGACAAGGGGGCCACGGAGATGAAGCTGTTCGTATAAGAGCGATTAAAAGAGGTCAGTCACAGTGGCTCACTCCTGTAATCCCAGCAGTTTGGGACACCGAGGCGGGCAGATCACTTTGATCTCAGGAGTTCAAGACCAGCCTGGACAACATGGTAAAACCCCATCTCTAATAAAACTACAAAAATTAGCTGGGCATTGTTGGCTGGCACCTGTAATCCCAGCTATAGCTATTAATACACGGGAGGCTGAGGTGGGAGAATCACTTGAACCCTGGAGGCGGAGGTTGCAGTGAGCCAAGACCACACCACTGCACTCCAGCCTGGGCGACAAAGCAAGAGTGATTAGAAGAAATGGAACACGGACTCAGCTGACCCAGGATGGAAGGGAAAACAGGAAGGGCCAATATGAAGAGAAAAGAAAAAGGCAATGGTTTCTCAGTGGACCAGCGCTGTCACAAGGCAGTTGTAGTTTGAAAGGCTGGGGAGAGCACGAAGCACGTGGGGTTGTAGCCTGCCCGCAGGAAATTTGGATCTAACATTCCAGAGGTGGGGCAGCTCAAAATGAGCAGGTTCAGGGGGTGGCTGTGGAATAAGAGCCTACAATAGAGCGTGCAATCAAGCTATTGGGAGGGTGGGGTCCCTGGGGATGTGACATCATCCCAGATGATGATGACATTAATGTTTGCAGCTGTTAAAAGGGAGAGCGAGGTCTTCTGTGAACAAGACGGATCCGTGGCAGCACTGAGAAGAACAGAGTGTAGAGTAGGTGGCAGGAGCCCCGCTGGAACAGGGTTGAGACAGTGAGACAGGGCAGGGCTTAATGGCTTGCTGATCCGGAGGCTGCCATCTGCTTCCTGAGCTTAAAGCCTGAGAGGAAAGGGCAGCTTCCACTTGAGAAGGCACAAAGGGAAGCCATGTCCTTAGGGGAAAGCCAGGCCATCAGACCACAGAGATGAGGGGGAAGAAGAGCTGGGGGTCCCCAGAGGTCCAGGGGCAATTTTGAATGGATGGGGAGCCATGGAAGGAGGGAAGGAATCATAGAAGCATCTGGGAGGAGAACAGAAGCCTGGCTAGCAGAAGGGACTATTTCCTGGGAACAGTAGATTTGGCTGGCTGCAATTTTTAAAGAAATCCATCTCAGCAGTGAGTTATTGGGGCCTCTCTGAAGGAGTCAGCAACAGCCCTGGACCAAGTGCACAGGCTGGTGCCATGACTCAGCCTGGGTTGGAATTAGCAGTGGCCTCTGGTGGCTGGTGGCGGTAGTGGGGGACTTTGGCCAATTGATGTAGAGGTAGCCAGGGCCTGGATTTTACAGCCCTGGAAGGGGCTGCATATTCCCCCACAGGCTCCTGGACCAGAGTCTGGCCCTGTGTCCTGAAGATGCAGGGTACCGAGCATGGTTTGGAAAGTGATCTGTTTGGCCTGAGCTTAGCAGCAAGTAAGAACAAGTCCTCAGAACCTCAGTCACATGATTCCCGAGACCTGTTCTGTTTTGTTTTGAGACAGGGTCTGGAGTGCAGTGGCATAATCTGGGCTCACTGCAACCCCCGCCTCCCAATCTCAAGGGATCCTCCCACCTCAGACTCCCGAGTAGCTGGGACTGCAGGCTTGCACCTCACGTTCAGCTAGTATCTTGTATTTTTTATAGAGACGGGATTTTGCCACGTTACTCGAAGTCCTGGGCTCAAGTGATCCGCCCACCTCGGCCTCCCAAAGTGCTGGGTTTACAGGTGTGAGCCACCACGCCCAGCCACCTTTGTTACGCATCCCCGTTTCCTGCTGGTTTTTGAGGCACAGCCAGCTTGCCAACACAATGACCCGTGGACTTTCCCCACCATGCCCTCTCTCCTCCAGAGACAGAGACAGTGCTGCTCGCTCCCCCTGGCCTGCTGGGTGCATGCTGCTGCTCTCAGAGCGCCAAGCTGCCTGCTCTAGATAACTTCTCCACGTGGCGTCTCATCCCAACCTCCAAAATGCTGCACGGGTCCACAGGCTCTCATACACATTGCCCACGCCCCCAACACCATCACACGAAATGGCACACTTCCCTGTCCACTGCAGACGGTGGATGGCAGGGAGTTCCAGAGGGTGCAGGGAAAAGTGGAGACAGCAGACAGTTCTGCAGACCCAGGGCTTGGTCTCCTTCCCCACAGAATGGGATTAATCACATCTGCCTGACTCCTTCACAGCAGTCCTGTCAAGGTGTGTATAAAATGTTTGCTGACAAAACTGTTCAAAAGTGCCCATTTAATTATTTTCTAGGTACAAAAAAATATTTTCTGGGCGATGCTATAATAGCTCTCTGGACTTGTCTGTAATAACTAGCATTTGCACAGCACTTTTTTTTTTTTTTTTTTGAGATGGAGTCTCGCTCTGTCACCCAGGCTGGAGTGCAGTGGTGTGATCTCAGCTCACTGCAAGCTCTGCCTCCTGGGTTCAAGTGATTCTCCTGCCTCAGCCTCCCGAGTAGCTGGGATTACAGGCACCTGCCACCACGCCTGGCTAATTTCTGTATTTTTGCAGTAGAGAGAGGGTTTCCACCATGTTGGCCAGGCTGGTTTTGAACTCCTGAGCTCAGGTGATCTACCCGCCTCGGCCTCCCAGATTGCTGAGATTACAGGCCAAAGTGCTGGGATTATAGGTGTGAGCCACGGCGCCTGGCCTGCACAGCACTTTCTAACCTGCAAAGCACATTCACAAACTTGCGTAGGGGCAATCATATTTGAAAGGGCCTAGCATAGAGCCTGACGTACCCACTACACTCAGTAAATGAGTTATTATTTTCTCACTCAGTCCTCACAGCTCCATTTTATAAATGAAAAAACTGAGGTTTAAAAGGATTAATAGACTTACCCAAGTTTCTCTCAGAAATTGTTCCAAGCCGGGAGCAGTGGCTCTCCTGTAATCCCAGCACTTTGGGAGGTTGAGGCGGGAGGATCACTTGAGCCCCGGAGTTCGAGAGCAACCTGGGCAACATAGTGAGACTTCATCTCTACAAAAAAAAATTAAAAAAAATAAAAAATTAGCTAGGCATGGTGGTGTATGGCTGTAGTCCCAGCTACTCAGGAGGCTGGGGTGGGAGGATCACTTGAGCTCAGAAGATTGAGGCTGCAGTGAGTTGTGACTGCACCACTGCAGCTCCAAAACTGAAGGCTTCTAATTCCAAATCTCAAGCCCTTTAAATTTCATCACCTGCCTCTGTGGGAAACAGGGACCCCTTTTCAATGATCCTAATAAGCTCTGGAGAGAGGCAAGAGTCCCCTGGGAAGGGGAAATGGAGCGTATGGCTTCGGGCCTCTTTGCTGCCCCCCTTCTGTAGGACAATCCTGAGAAGCAACCTACAGAAATCCTGCATCCAGGAACAAGTGGAGAAAAAGGGAGTAGGAAGCAGAGAGAGGAAGAAAATAAACAACCAAGCTGAAGACAGCCAGAGAAAGTAAATGTGACCAGTGAGGCAGAGAGCTGATGGATGGCAGCGTCTCTGGAGGCGGAAACGTGGCCCCAGAGGATGGAGGGAGGGTGCGGGAGGCCCAGGGAAGTGGGGCGGGAGAGTGGTTCTTGGTGAATCAGGCGTGCAAGAGGCTGTTGTTTCTCCTCGGTGCAGGATATTGATGACTTATTGACCCAAAGCATGGGAGAGGGCAGCTGCTAGGGGAGAAGGAGCTCAGCCCACGGCTGGCTGGGGGAATGGGGAGGCAGGGGCTGTGGGAAAGGAGGCCTGGGAGCAAGGACCAATGTGAGGGAGGAAGAGGGATAGAGGAGGCAGGTGGGGTGATTCTTTGTGGAGCAGGAGAGGTTATCAACCCAGAACCTGACCTGGTTTTCTGAGGTCACCTGGGGTCCCTTAAGTGCTAGAAAACACTAGCTACTTTGCCCAGCCTTCCCGGCTGTCAAATCTCTTGGAAGGCCTTGGGCATGCTGGCCGCAGATGCTTAGCATGCATCGGATAACACTCAGACGGTTGCGACAAAATTAGCCAATTTCCAAAACCCATTAAATACGCCTCCTGATAGCATCTCTCTCAGGGCCATTTGCAAAAGCATGAACTGCCTGGGAAGGCTTCACCATGACTAGTTCTAGGCTGCCTTCTCCTCCCATGTGGCCTGACTCGGTGAACTGAGTGACTTCCCTCCGTGGCTCCTGCAGGGGTACAGCTGTTGCTCCTAGAATCCTGCCACCGAGACCCAAGGTGGCCCTACTAGGAAGTCCCATTGCATATGTCCAGCCCCGACTGATGGACAACATACCAGGCTCCTGGACTGTGGTTTCCAGCTCCAGCTTGGCAGGAAAGAGTCTGCATAACCCCCACCCCCAGCTCCAGTGACCCCTCTTTTATAAGATGGAAGCAAAATGCTTTTATACCTCATTGGGAAAAGGAAATGGAAATTTAAAAGTCAGAGAATTGAAAATGATCTTTTATTTTATTTTATTATTTTATTTTGTGGGTTTTTGTTTTGTTTTGAGATGGAATTTTGCTCTTGTTGCCCAGGCTGGAGTGCAATGGCGCAATCTCAGCTCACCGCAACCTCCCCCTGCCAGGTTCAAGCAATTCTCCTTCCTCAGCCTCCTGAATAGCTGGGATTACAGGCATGCGCCACCAGGCCCGGCTAATTTTTTCTGTTTAGTAGAGATGGGGTTTCACCATGTTAGTCAGGCTGGTCTCAAACTCCTGACCTCTGGTGATCCACCTGCCTCAGCCTCCCGAAGTGCTGGGATTACAGGCATGAGCTGAGCCACTGTGCCCAGCAAAGGATCTTTAATATGACCTACCTACCTCCTTCACTTTATATGTAAGAAAACCACCCAGAGAGGGGATGAGACCATCTAGTGGCACACAGCTGCTGGCAGCAAGGGCAGGACAAGAAGCCAGGCCCTCACTCTTCCCTTGGCTCAATCTGGTGAAGACGGCTGAGTGATATAACCATCAGACTCCTACAGAAATCACTGGATTTGGAGTCTAAAGACCTGGGTTCAAATCCTGACTTTGTCCCTAAATACCTGAATAACCTTAGGCAAGTTATTTCACCTTGTTTGCTTCAGTTTCCACATCTATCTAATGGGGACAACAGTGCCTCTCATATGAGGTGTTGTGATCCAATTAGAAGATAGTATCTTGCCCAGTACATAATAGGTATTAATAATAGTAGGGGCAGGTACAGGGGAGCATGGGAGAATTTATCTTAAACAGGCTTGTTTACTTATGTTGACCAGGAACTGACCCACGTTCCCTGAAAGGGGAACAATAAATGTTAATTACCTACAGGTTGTGTTGGCTGCAGGTTTTCGGCATTGTGCCTACACTGAATAAAAGGAAGCAGCTTCAGTTTCTCAGGGCTGCTCTCTGGCTACTAGAGCCAGGCAGTCACCTAGCTGCTCTTACACTGCATACCTGTGTCTGAGTACTCATTTCATCTGTCAGCCAGGGTCTGTGCGACAGACCTGGCAGTTTTCCTTTGAATTGATATGTACTTATTTCCAAATGTGTGTTAGGAACATTCTAATTGCTTATCAAAACCTTGATTTCACAGCTGTTATTGCCTAAGATGAGGTTAAGTTTTAAAAGTGAGCTAATTTAAATAAAAATATGAAGTAAACAATAGTAGGTAGTACTTGAGAGGACAAAAATCATGAAGGTGATAATACCTCACAATTGAAATTTGGAAAACAGTGAAGATGTTTAACTTCTGTAAAGAACATAGGCTTTGGAGTCAGAAAAATCTGAATTTGGGCCAGTTCTGCCATTCTCCAACTGTGCGACTTTGGATAATCTACTTAATTTGTTTCATTAACTGCTGCTGTCTTGATCTTTCTTATTTCCTTCTTTCTTTGTATTTTTATTCAGTTTTGTGTTTTTTTGTGGTTTTTTTTTTTTTTTTTTTTTTTTGGAGACAGAATCTAATTCTGTTCTCCAGGCTGGAGTGCAGTAGCACAATCTTGGCGCAACCTCCGCCTCCCCAGGTTCAAACAATTCTCCTCCTCAGCCTCCCAAGTAACTGGGATTACAGGTGTGCACCACCACGCCTGGCTAATTTTTGTTTTGGTTTTTGTAGAGACGGGGTTTCACCATGTTAGCCAGGCTGGTCTCGAACTCCTGACCTCAAGTGATCTGCCCACCTTGGCTTCCCAAAGTTTTAGGATTACAGGTGTGAGCCACCATGCCTGGCCTGTGTTTATATTCAGGCCCTTTTTTTCTAACTTCTTTTTTAAAAAACAGCTTTATTGAGGTATCATTGACATACAATAAGTGTCATATATTTAAGGTGTATGATGTGCTAAGTTTTGACTTATGTGTGTATATACCCCACTCATCATTCCCCAAAATTTCCTCATGCTCCTTTGTAAAAACTCCTTCCTATTCCCCTGTTCCTCACATTACTCCTCCTCTCCGTGCCCAAACAACAACTGATCTTTTTTTTTTTTTTTTTTTTTGAGATGGAGTCTCATTCTGTTGCCCGGGCTGGAGTGCAATGGTGCAATCTTGGCTTACTGCAACTTCTGCCTCCTGGGTTCAAGTGATTCTCCTACCTCAGCCTCCCAAGTAGCTGGGATTACAGGCAGGCGCCACCACACCTGGCTAAGTTTTGTATTTTCAGTAGAGATGGGATTTCTCCATGTTGGTCAGGCTGGTCTTGAACTCCTGACCTTAGGTGATCCAGCTGCCTCGGCCTCCCAAAGTGCTGGGATTATAGGCATGAGTCACTGCACCTGGCCAACAATGGATCTTCTTTGTGTCACTATAGATTAGTTGCATTCTCTAGAATTTTATAGAAATGGAGTAATACTATATGTACACTTTTCTGGTCTGGCTCGTGAACTCTGTGTAATTATTCTGAAATTCATCCATGTTATGTGTATCAATACTTCATTCTATTTTGTTTCTGAGTAGTATTCCATTCTATGGATATATCATATTTTATTCACCCATCCATCAGTTGATGAATATTTGGGTTGTTTCTAGTTTTTGGCTATGAGAAATAGAGCTGCTTTGAACATTCATGTATAAGTCTTTGTACAGACTTATGCTTTCTTCTCCCATGGGTAAATTACTTAAGAATGTAATGGCTAGATTATGTAGCGAGTTTATATTTAACTTTTGAGAAATGGACAAACTGTTTTCTAAAGTGTTTGTCCCACTGTATTAGTCCGTTTTCATGCTGCAGATAAAGACATACCCGAGACTGGGCAATTTACAAAAGAAAGAGGTTTAATGGACTTACAGTTCCACATGGCTGGGGAGGCCTCACAATCATGGTGGAAGGCAAGAAGGAGCAATTCACATCTTACATGGATGTCAGCAAAGAGAGAGAACTTGTGCAGGGGAACTCCTCTTTATAAAACCATCAGATCTCATGAGAACTCATATACTATCATGCAGGAAAGACTCACCCCCATAATTCAATCATCTTCCACCAGGTTCCTCCCATGACATGTGGAAATTGTGGGAGTTACAATTCAAGGTGAGATTTGGGTGGGGACACAGCCAAACCATATCAGCCACTTTATAGTCCCACCAATAGTGTATGAGGTTTCAGTTCATCCATGTTGTTGTCAATACTTGGTATGATCAATCTTTATAATTTTAATCATTTTAGGAGGAACATAGTAGTATCTCATTGTAGTCTCAATTTGTGTTTCCCTAATGACTAATGATGTTAAATATCTTTTCATGTGTTTACTTGCCATTTCTATATCTTCTTTGGTAAAGTGTTAAATGTCTTTTGCCCATTTAAAAAATATGAGTTGTTTGTTTTCTTATTATTTGGTTACAGGGGTTCTTTTTTTTTTTTTTTTTTTTTTTTTTGAGACAAATTCTCTCTCTGTCACCCAGGCTGGAGTGCAATAATACAGTCTCAGCTCACCACAACCTCCACCTCCTGGGTTCAAGTGATTCTCCCACTTCAACCTCCCGAGTAGCTGAGACTACAAACACGTGCCACCACACCCGGCTAATTTTTGTATTTTTAGTAGAGATGGGGTTTCGCTGTGTTGGCCAGGCTGGTCTCGAACTCCCGACCTCGTGATCCACCCACCTCAGCCTCCCAAAGTGCTGGGATTAGAGGCGTGAGCCACCATGCCTGGACTATAGAAGTTCTTTATATTGCATATAGAAGTACTTTATCAGATGTGATTTGACAATATTTTCTCCCAAACCATGGCTTGTATTTTTGTTCTCTTTAAAATGTCTTTCAAAGAGCAAAAGGTTTACTTTTGATTAAGTAAATTTATCCATTTTTCTTCTATGGATTGTGTTTTGGTGTTCTATCTGATAAATCTTTGCCTAGCACAAATTACAAAGATGTTTTTCTAATGTCATCTTCTACAAGTTTTACAGTTTCAGGTTTTATAAATTAGCTCCATGATCAACTTTGAATTAATTTTTGTATAAAGTATAAGGTATGGATTGAACATTTGTATGCCTTTAGTTTCCAAATGGACATCCAATTGTTTCAGCACTGTTTCTTGAAAAGGCTATTCTTGCTCCACTTAATTGCTTTTGCACCTTTGTCAAAAACCAGCTGTTCATATATGTTATTTATTAACTCTGAATTCTGGTTAACTGACCATTTTTCTATCTTGATGCCAACACCTCACTGTCTTGATTATTGTAGCTTTTTAAGTTTTGAAACAGGTAGTGTCAGCCATCTAAATTTGTTCCTTTTTTTCAAAGTTGTTTTGGCTATTCTATGCCTTTTGTATTTTCATATGAATTTTAGAAATGTGTCCACGTCTTTCAAGAAAGCCTGCTGGAGTTTTCATTGGAATTACAATGAATCCATAGATCAATCTGGGGGAAACTGACATCCAAACAATGAGTTCCCTGACCCATGAACAAGGTATAGCTTTCCACTCTTTAATTTCTTTCAGTAACATTTGATAGTTTTCTATTACAAGTTTGCTGGGAATATGTTTTCATGTGTTTACTTGTCATTTCTATACCTTATTTGGCAAAGTGTTACAAATATTTTGCCGATTTAAATAATATGAGTTGTTTGTTTTCTTGTTATTGAATTACAAGAGTTCTTTATATTGCATGTACAAGTACTTTATCAGATACATGATTTGAAAATATTTTCTCTCGGGCCGGGCGCAGTGGCTCAAGCCTGTAATCCCAGCACTTTGGGAGGCCGAGATGGGCGGATCACGAGGTCAGGAGATTGAGACCAGCCTGGCTAACAATGTGAAACCCCGTCTCTACTAAAAAATACAAAAAACTAGCCGGGCGAGGTGGTGGGCGCCTGTAGTCCCAACTACGCGGGAGGCTGAGGCAGGAGAATGGCGTAGACCCGGGAGGCGGAGCTTGCAGTGAGCTGAGATCCGGCCACTACGCTCCAGCCTGGGCGACAGAGCGAGACTTCGTCTCAAAAAAAAAGAAAAAAAAAAAAGAAAGAAAATATTTTCTTCCAAACAATGGCTTGTCTTTTCATGGTCTTTACAATGAATGTCTGGAATTGTTATGTTCTCTTGAGATCTTTAGCTCCCTCTCCCCCTTGTCTCCTTTTCAGGTTCATTCTTCTCAACCAGCAATTAAATGTTGTATTTCTGGGAGGCTGAGACTCAAGCCCTGCCCCTTCTTTACACTATGCTTAATTCCTGGGGCATCTCATGCATATGTATAGTGTTGATTCTGTCTCTGCTAATTTTCCCCAAATTTGTATTTCCAGTTTCTAACCCACAATCTAGCTGCCTGTCGTACAACTCAGCTTGAATGTCTCAGAGGCACCATAAGCCAACAGGTCCAAAGTCACTCAGGCTCATTCCCCCATACCTGCTGCCCCTCTGGGAGTCCCTCTTTTAGCAAACGGTGCCATCAGCCATTCAATTACTCAAACCAGAAACCCAGCCATCATTCAAGACAAATTCCTCTCTTACTATCTCCCACTCCAACCCATCTACTCTCTTACAAAGTCCTGTCAGTTTTATCTCCTAATCTGTCCACTTCTAACTTCCTCCATTCCTAACCCATTCTAGGCTACCATATTATTTCACTTGAACCATAGTAGTGGCCTCCTAGCCATTGTGCCTAAATTCATTTTACCACCCTCCCCAAAATCTATTGTTAGCTAGAGATCTCTTCTAAAAGCAAATCTGATAATATCAGCCTCCTGCTTAAACCTCAGTGGCCTCCTGCTGATTTTAGAATAAAAACAAAACATGGCCTAGACCTTGTTTATCTCTCCACCCTTGCTTTGTGACATGTTTTATTTTATTCTCTTCCCACCTCACTGGCCTTCTTTCTTATCTTTCACTACAGAACTTTTGTACATCCTGTTTCTCCTTTTATCTAGTTAGTTATCCTCATTCTTCAGTGCTCAGTGCAAGTATCACCTTCCCAGGAAAACCTTAGCACATCAGGTCCCTCCAAAATAGTTTCTCATAAGGCCATATTGCCATTGGTGGCAGCACTTGTCACAGTTACCATCTTAATTTTGTTAATATTATTATTCAGGTATTGTTTGTGTTCTGTGCTAGGCTGCTAAGTTTCATTTGTTTTTCTCATAATTGTATGACAATGTCTAGCACAGTGCCTGGCTCACGATGAACATTCAACAAATATTTGTAGAATGAATGGATCAAAAAAAAAGTACTATTTTAAAGAAAGGCACTATTATTAACCCCATGTCACATCATGAAGAAATTAAGGTTCAGAGAGGTTAAGTCATGTACCCAGCTTAGAAGTGGCTGAGTCAAAATCTGAACCTGCTTTTCTGATTCTAGACCCTACAATGCTTAAGCAGCATTCTGCTTTTCCAAGTGGACCAAACACCAAAACCAGACCTACCTGCAGCTTTCTAAGGACACCAGTTCCCTGCAGTTACATCTGCATAGTCTTGGATTTTTTTTTTTTTTTTTTTTTTAAAGCAGAATCTTGAAAATCAGAACAAAACCCTAGAATCAGCCAGGTACAGTGGCTCAAGCCTGTAATCACAGCACTTTGGGAGGCCGAGGTGGGAGGATTACTTAAGGCCAGCAGTTCAAGACCAGTCTGAGAAATATACTAAGACTCTGTCTCTACCAAAAAAAAAAAAAAAAAAAAAAAGTTTAAAAAATAATTAGCCGAGCATGGTGGCACTCACCTGTAGTCCTAGGTACTTGGGAGCCTGAGGTGGGAGGATCACTTGAGCCCAGGAATTCGAGGCTACAGTGAGCTAAAAAGGTGCCACTGCACTGCAGCCTGGGCAACAGAGCAAAGCCCTGCCTCTAATATATATATAAAAACAAAATTTAATTTTAAAAGTCTAGAATACTGAATCTATCCAAGTCACCCAGCAAGGTGGTAACAGATTTAGGGTTAGAACTAGCTCCAAACTCAATGCTTTGCACCCTGAGTTCTATATACCCACCCTACCTCCACTACCAGGGCAGGAGCTCAGTGTCCGAGGTACAAAGTTCAATCTGCCAAGAGCAGTGCTTCCAAACTTTTTTGAGTGTAGTTAATTTGTAATTGGTGAAGTAGGGTGGGTAAGAGGGCAAGAGATCCCTGGATCCACCTATTCCAACTTTCCAGGATTAAAAACAAAACAAAACAAAACTCAGTGTTATCAACTAAGGGCTAACCTAAAGCAAATGTAGGAGGACTCTTATATATCTGTTCTAGCAGTAGGAGCGTGGCTGCTTCCTATTTGAACCATAATAACTTGCTTTGTGCCCGGCAGGCAGCAGGCATGGTACTAAACCCATTCACTGCCTTATCTTTTCTTGTGTATATAGTTCCATGATTAGTCCCACTTTACAGATAAAAAAAAAAAAAAAACAGGTTCAGAGAGACTTAAGATTTACCCAAAATTACAAGGTCCATAAGGGACAGACTGGGGACTTATCTCCAAATGCTCTATGCTCTTAACAACTGTGTTGTGCTTCCTCAAAAACAAACAGCTGTATCTACCTGCCTTAAAGCCTAGTAATTAGAAATGTATCCCTTTCACTGCTGTTTGCCTGGTACATTTATCATGTCTTTTAAAAAATTAATATAATAAAAACAAACATGAGGTATTCTGTATGTTTAGATATGGAGAGATACTTTTTTTTTTTTGAGATGGAGTCTTGCTCTGTCCCCAAGGCTGGAGTTCAGAGGCGCCATCACGGCTCACTGCAAGCTCCGCCTCCCGGGTTCACGGCCATTCTCCTGCCTCAGCCTCCCGAGTAGCTGGGACTACAGGTGCCCACCACCGTGCCTGGCTAACTTTTTGTATTTTTAGTAGAGATGAGATTTCACTATGTTAGCCAGGATGGTCTCAATCTCCTGACCTCGTGATCCGCCCACCTCGGTCTTCCAAAGTGCTGGGATTACAGGCGTGAGCCACCGCGCCCGGCCAAGATACATTATTAAGGCCAAAAATAATGCCATGGTGGATTATGTATAATCTCCTATTGTACTGAAAAGTACACATGAACTTCTGGAAGGATATACAATGCATAGTTGATCAGTTGGAAGTGGGCTTGGGGAGGCCATAGGCAGGGAGCACCCTTATACCGTTGACTTCTCCACTTCATAAGCAATTATTACTTGTGTGTGTGTGTGTGTGTGTATGTATATATATATATATATTTTTTTTTTTTTTTTTTGAGATGGAGCTTCGCTCTTGTTGCCCAGGCTAGAGTGTAATGGCACGATCTTCGCTCACTGCAACCTCTGCCTCCCGAGTTCAAGCGATTCTACTGCATCAGCCTCCCCACTTGCTGAGAGTACAGGCATGCACCACCATGCCCAGCTAATTTTGTGTTTTTAGTACAGACAGGGTTTCTCCAGTTGGTCAGGCTGGTCTCGAACTCCCGACTTCATGTGATCTGCCCCGCCTCAGCCTCCCAAAGTGCTGGGATTACAGGCATGAGCCACCATGCCTGGCCTACTTGTATAATTTTTTTTTAAGTTGAACAATATATTGTAAATGTAAATATACATCATTTCACAGCATAGTTAACTAAAAACCCACCACAGAGTACACTGATCCAAGACTAGCAGCAATTTAATTCCCTGTTCACACTCAAGCCAAGACCCATGGCAGTGAGACTGTGAAAGCAAGAGAGAAGCAGTGCAGGCATTGAAGTCAGACTGATCAGGATTCAAATCCCCATTCCCACCATTTACTGGCTTTATGAGTTAAGGTGTATTGTTTAACCTCTGAACCTCAGTTTCCTAACCTGCAAAATGGGAGGATAACACTGCCTTACAACTGTGTTAAGGCAGTGATAAGGATAAGAGAGCTAATGCGTGTCAAGCAGTTTGTACGGAATGTGGCAGGTAGCGAGCAGTCACTAGGGCTGGTAGCCATTTTTAGGCACTGATAACAGAACATTCTTCCTCCATTACAGGAATTCCAACTATGCTCATGGTTGGGTGTTAGGAAATGTAAGATTACCCAGGGTCAAGGGACAATCAGTCTTCTGAGTAGTAAAAAAGTGCTAATGGCCTTTTAATTTTTCAGTCTGTGTGTCACCCATGAGGCTTCCAGGATCTGTAGCTATTCCTCAGTAATTATTTGCTATTTGACTTGAGGAGAAAGTTTTATGCCTGTGAACCTTTGAGGGTGGGGTGAGTTTGCGAAATAGATGGTCCAAACTTTAGTTTCATTCCTACCCATCCCCTGCCTCCAACTCCCTGCCAGGACATTTAGAAGCTTAGAAAGTTTGATCAATCGCAGGAATTTTTACAGGTCAGTTTACCTGAGGTGGAGTTGGAACTGCTGTGAGCTCACAATTCCTTAACCCAAATTCTGAAATCCAAAACACTCTGAAACCAAAAGGTTTTTTGTAAGCCTAAAGAGAACTCATTCAGAGGAAGACCCTGACCTGAACCACCATAAGATTATTTAATATCTTTATTGATCACCCTCAGGATGACTAGTCATACATTTTACTGAAGAGATATTGATGTGGTTGGTTATGTGGTGCTGCCTCAGACCTCACTAAGGATTTTGTATAACATACGGTAGGTGCACCATCTTTCCTTGTTAAAATCTGAAAAAATCTGAATTCTGAAAAACATCTGGCACCAAGGGTTTCAGAATATAGTCTGACTGTGAACCTATATTTCTAGATAGGACTTCAGGTTTGCCTCGTCCACATCCCAGCTTCTTTCTATCATTCATCACAGGGTCATCTGCGGCGGCAGAAGAACCTGGTTAAAGACTCAGAGGTTTGGGGGCCCTATAGGGCTGTCAGCACCATGGATAGCAAAACAGCCCCTGAGCGGCTGCCAAACAAATTTGCTGACATCTTGGACTCAGTTTTTCCTGCTTAAGAGAGATTGACACAATGAAGCTTGCCTGAGAAATGCGACCAATTGTTTTCTAATAGTAAAACACAAGGTATAGGGGTGGGAGTGGGGGGATAGTCGATGTGGTCCAGGCAGAGGAAATAAATGTGTTTCTTATCTTTTTCCTCCAGCTGGTTCCAGGCTCTTCTCCTCTGACATTATTAAAAGCCTGGCAGGTACTTTGAATGTTTGTTTCCATCAAGTTTCCTTGCCATTCTAATCTGCAAATACTCTTAGCTAGTTTCCTTTCTTGCATATTCTGTGTTGTCTAGTCACTGAATTTTCCCAGCCTCACCTGCCTGGCAACCAGGTACATGAGTAAGACCTTGTTAGAAGTGGACAGCAAGTTTCTGCTGGACTTCTTCTAGCCCTGGTCAGTCTAACAAAAGAGATGTGAAGTAAGCCACAAGTCCCCACTGTTGTTCATGATCAATTTATCATTAGGTACTTGAGGAGGAAAACAGGGGCTACATTGAGGTGGTTTCCTTTACTACTAAGTGAAGTCATGCCTTGCCTCAATGAATTGAGTCCTCTGTCACTGAAATCCATGCTTCAAACAGCAAGAATGAGGTCCCAGGACATCAGAGCTGCAAGGGGCTTAGAGCTTATATACTGGAGGCAGTAGAGGCAGAATGGTTGCTTTTCTTTATTCAGCAAATATCTATTACATGTTTACTTATGTCACGCATAAGCTAGGTACAAGGGATAGAAATAGAGGCCCAACCTCCTCCCGGAAACTCAGTCGAAGGAGAGACAAGTAAGATGTAAAAGTACAATGCTCTGAGCGCTGTGGGAGGGAAAATACAAGCTATTACAGGAAACCAGAAAGGGGGCATCCAGCCCAGGTGGAAGAGTCTGGGAGAAGACACCAAGGAGGAAGCCCCTGAGCTGAGCTTTTTTTTTTCCGGAGTATGGCTCTTGTTTCCCAAGCTGAAATGCAATGGTGCGATCTCGGCTCTGCAACCTCCGCCTCCCTGATTCAAGCGATTTTCTTGCCCCAGCCTACCAAGTAGCTGGGATTACAGGCGTGCGCCACCACGCCCGACTAATTTTTTGTATTTTTAGTAGAAACAGGGTTTCACTGTGTTGGCCAGGCTGGTCTTGAATGCCTGACCTCAGATGATCCGCCTGCCTCAGCCTCCTAAAGTGCTGGGATTACAGGTGTGAGCAACTGTGTCTGGCCGAGCTGAGCTTTTAATGATGGGTGGGTTGGCTAGATGTGATGGCTTACATCTGTAATCCCAGCACTTTGGGAGGCTGAGGCAGGAGGATCACTTGAAGCCAGGAGTTCGAGACCAGCCTGGGAAACAAAATGAGACCCTGTCCCTACAAAAAATAAATAATAAATAAATAAATTAGCCAAGTATGGTGGCATGCACCTATAATTTCAGCACTTTGGGAGGCTAAGGCAGGAGGATTGCTTGAGCCCAGGAGGTCAAGGTTGCAGTGAGCTATGATCACGCCTCTGCACTCCAGCCTGGGTGACAGAACAAGACACCATCTCTATTAAAAAAAAAAAAAAAGAGTGCGGTAAGGGATTTCAAAGAAGCAGTATGGTACATGCAAAGGGAATACACTGTGGAGAACCCAGACTTGTTATCTCTTTGTACATGTAGGTATGTGTCCTTATTCCACAGCTAAAATCATCCTGTCTTTGCTAACCAGAGCAATATCTCATATCTCTTTGTATCCCCAGAACCTACCCTGTTTTCTATATATAGTAAATGCTTTCTCAATGGTTCTCAGTGATAATGGGTTTGAGGCCTCACACTATCAAAACTGTAGCCAAGTAGAGGATTTTAAAGCAGAAACCAGAAAATTATGATAAAAACTTGGACACACTCACTATATGCCTCTAACACTTGCTGTGCTGCACCAAGAAAAAACTTTGACCCGAAGTCTCCAGCAAACTGCAGAAATCAAAACTGCTCCTCACTTTCCATGACTGAAAGTTCCTCTGGAGAGTGTGTGGCCTCGCAAAAAGCCCCCCATACATGTTCCCAAGAAGATGTAGTGTGAGCCCCAGTTCCAGGAGTCGTCAGCTCAGTGATGCTGGGAGAATATTCCATGAGCTGTCTGAGCTGCTGATTTTCTACCTACAAAAATAGAACTTATTACTGGGTTACCTATCCCAATGCATATTATGAAGGTAAAAAGAGTAGTCAGATTCACACCAAGCACTTTGAAAACACAAAACATCACTCCTATCAGAAGCTATCATTCTACTGGGTAAGGAATCACAAAGCCCAGACTCCCCTCCAACCAGCTGTTGGCCCTGGCCAACTCTTCTCTGTGGGCCTCATTTCTTTCTCTGTGGTTGAATTCTACAGATGATTCCTGAAGATCTTACATTGTTCCATGATTTGGTTTGCAAACTGGAAGCTTTAAGCAGCCTTTGTACACTGTGCTCTGAAACAGCTGAGCTTTAATCCTCTGTTTATGTCCTAATGCTTGTCCATTGGTACCAAAACTCCCAGTATTGGCTGATTGGATTGAAGCAGGGATAGGCCTCGTTGTCCCTCGAACACTGTAATGGCTACAGTCCAAAGAGGCACTCTTGACTGGAGCCTTGAGGATGGTGGGGAAGGCCAGGCAGGGAGAGAGATTCAAGTTGCAAACCCAGGAAAAGGCTTCCCCTAGATTTTCAGCATTTAACTGAAGAAAATGGTTTCTGTAACATTGGAGAAAAACGTTGCAGCTTAGCAGAGTGAAATGAATTATATCCCTTACCAGTTTGCTGTGTCGACTTTCTCTCTCTCTCTCTCTCTCTCTCTCTCTCTCTCTCTCTCTCATCTGCCCTCTCTTTATCATGCCTCATCACTCATTCACTTTCCCCTCCCAGTTTCCTGACCCTTCTGGATGTTCCAGGTTTCCTTGATCTCTTCCCCTTTCCTCCCCAAGTCATCTCCTCTGCCACCTCTTTCTCCCCTGCCATTGTGTTGCCCACTCCCTGCATCCTCCCTGCTGCTTTTTATTTGCCTTCCTTTTTTCTGTGAGGATCACTAGGGCTGTAAGGAGAACATAATCCTTTAGAAATGTGACCTCATTTACTATTATTCTTCCACCGAGGCAGGCCGGGGTAGAGGTCACTCCCCAATCCCACCACTGTTCCTGCTGGGAATAAAGATTTTGAGAGAGAGGATGAGTCTTCAAAGGGTATCCAATGCAGCAATCATTCACTCAGTGGATATTTATTTTTATTTAAGCTTTAAAATAATTTTAAGGTAGTGCATGTATATTGCAGACAGTTAGAAAATACAAAAGCAGAATAAAGTGGAATGTTTAAATGAACCATAGTTATCTCCATCAAGGGACAACCCTTAATAGCATTTTGTTTTAATTCCTCCTAAGATTTTTATGGGCTCTTTGGCATACTTGCCGTTATATTACATGTGCAATTTTGTAACCTGCTTTTTTCTACTTCATTTTATAACATAAGCATTTCTCCCATGATATTGCAAACTCTTAAAATATCATTTAAATTTGTTTACCCATTGCCCTATTTTTTGGACATTTATATATGTTCCAATTTTTCTGTAATGAAAATTAATACTGTGATGGCTAGTTTTGTATGCAAAGCTTACACAGTTAGTATGGTATTAAGGTTAAGAGTGAGGCCTTGGCCGGGCGCGGTGGCTCAAGCCTGTAATCCCAGCACTTTGGGAGGCCGAGACGGGCGGATCACGAGGTCAGGAGATCGAGACCATCCTGGCTAACACAGTGAAACCCCGTCTCTACTAAAAAATACAAAAAATAGCCGGGCGAAGTGGCGGGCGCCTGTAGTCCCTGTGACTCGGGAGGCTGAGGCAGGAGAATGGCGCAAACCTGGGAGGCGGAGCTTGCAGTGAGCTGAGATCCGGCCACTGCACTCCAGCCTGGGCGACAGCGTGAGACTCCGTCTCAAAAAAAAAAAAAAAAAAAAAAAAAAAAAAAAAAAGAGTGAGGCCTTGAAGCCAGACTGCCTGGGTTGGAATCTGGGCTCTGTCCTTACAAGCCATTGGGTAAATTATATGTCCCAGTTTTCACATCTGCATAATAGTGATGATAATAATACCTACCTTGTGGGGTTCTTAGAATTAAATCAGATTGCCAGGCATGGTGGCTCACGCCTGTAATCCCAGCATTTTGAAAGGCCAAGGTGGGCAGATCACCTGAGTTCAGGAGTTCAAGACCGCCCTGGGCAACATGGTGAAACCCCGTCTCTACTAAAATACAAAAATTAGCCAGGCATAGTGGGTGCGTGCCTATAATCTCAGCTACTTGAGAGGCTGAGGCATGAGAATCACTTGAGCCCGGGAGACGGAGGTTGCAGCGGGCCAAGATTGCACAACTGCACTCCAGCCTGGGTGACAGAGCAACTCTGTCTCAAAAAAAAAAAAAAAAGGAATTAAATCAGATTATTTATCTAAACCAGTGCCTGGCATGTAGTAGTTACTCAAAAATTGTTACCTATTAATATTGCCTTAGGATGGTTTCCCAGTAGTGAACTTACTCTGTCCCTTGATACATGGTACCAAATTGCCTTCCAAAAAAGAGCAAACATGTATTGACAAACCTACCATGATGTGAACCTAGGTGTGCCTGATGAAAAGAATCCTGCTCATTCCACCAGCCTGCCACAGCATCTCCTCAGGCAGGGGTTAGAGATCACTGCAATGATTGTTCTCCTAGCACCAAAGAAATGAAGTATTGTTAAGACAAAATGAAACAGTGTATATAGCATCCGCACAAGACCTGGCATCTGTTACATTATTTAAGAATCAGTACAAATTATATTTTATAGTAAATGTTCACATCATAGATTTAATAGATAATTCATTGAGATAGTACACTTTTTAAAACTCCTAACACAGTTCCTGGCACATGGCTCACTGCAACCTCCACCTCCTGGCTTCAAGCAATTCTCCTGCCTCAACCTCCTGAGTAGCTGGGACTACAGGCATGCCACCAAGCCCAGCTAACTTTTGTATTTTTAGTAGAATCAGGATTTCACCATGTTGGCCAGGCTGGTCTCGAACTCCTGACCTCAAGCAATCCACCTGCCTTGGCCTCCCAAAGTGCTGGGATTACAGGCATGAGCCACCTCACCGAGCCTTCTCCTTCTATCTCCACTGTACCTCCCTCTCAATAGCTCTCCAGTGCCCAACCTGGCTCAGTGTGCCTTCACTACTCTAGTTAACATTCTCATTGACATGGCAGAGCCCTGCCATCACAGTATAGTTAGGGCCCACAGTTTGTGCTGGAATAACAGGCTTGGGAGCCAGAGGGAGAGGATTATATACCAGAGTGTGGAGGAGAGATGGGATGAAGGCTTCAGTGAAACCAAGTATGTGCTTGCTATAATGTACAGCCTTACATGTGTGCCCCAAGCACTGCTTGCTGCTGGGATCATGGGCGACCAGGGATCAAGAAGCTGATATCAAGAAACTGATAACTGCAAGTAGCATGGCCTCACTGGCTTTTCCCTTCTTCTCCCTCTCTCTCTCTCTCTCACACACACACACACACACACACACACACATCTTCCAAGGCACAAGAAGAGGAGAGTCCTTGGGAGTGGGTGTTCTGGCAAAAGGGAAACAGTAGCCTGAGTGTCTCCCCTTCTCCCTGGACATTTTTTCACTTTCCCCTCTGCTTGCAGACCCTGTTAGCCCCCAGGGTGATGCTCCCAGTGCTCCTCCCTCCCTCACCTATTCATTCTTGGGTTCCCTTAACCCAGTTGAATTAGGCTGCAATCTTCAAAAGGAACATCAGAAAAATTAAGATAAAACAAAAGAGAAAAGAACAGAACATAACGAAAGGCTCAGCCTTTGAGTTCAGCAAGTCCACGTTCCTGATCTAGCAGAGAATTTGGGGCCTTGCATGCTCACATTCCACCTGAGCAGGGGTGCATGTCCAGAGACTCTCTGTACATTTTGAAGTTATTTCCTCTTGTTTCTCTTTCTGCTCCCTCATTAAATGTCACAATTCCTTGGACAATGATGCAGATGAGTAAGGTTGCTGGGGCAGAGAGTGGGGGAAAAAAATCAGCTTTGGCATCACACAGACCTGGCTTCAAATCTTGCCCACTCATTTGCTGAGTGTATGAATCTAGTATATTAATTTAACTTCCATGAGCCTTGATTAAAAACAACCTTACTGAATTATTTTGAGGATTAAAAGATAAAACTGCTAATACAGAGTAGGAACTCAAAACGGACTCTCTTTCATGTCCTAGACCGAAGAGTATAACAAGTTCTCCAACTTCTCCAGGGATGTTTTCTTAGTACCAATAACCTTTTGCCTTCCAGTGCCCTGCCTCCCCAGGCCCTCAGGAAGGCACAAGGAAAGTTCTTTCCTTTACACAGAGGGAGAAAGGCTCACTTTCCTAGCTCAGAAAGCCATTCTTGGGGCAAACACACCCTACCTTACATAAACACACACACACACACAAATACACACATGCACAAAGATGGGAGCAGTCCTGGGTCCTGGTCTCAGCTCTTTAAAGGGCTCCAGTCGAGGATTTATAGGAGCTTGAGTCCACTCTGCATTGTCCCAGTTCAGGGTGAAGGCAAAGAAGGCCTCCTTCTGCAGCTCCCCCAGGCCCATAACACTGACTCTGGCTTCAAGGGCGGGAGGAAGGCAGGATTATGCATCAGTTTCATTTTTTCTTTTGGCTTGTTATTGATCCCTGACTATTTTTTCCAAGTTGGAAGTTACTTAGCTTCTCCGGTTACTTAGCTTCTAGTTTTCCTCATCTGTAAACTGGGAATTATACATGTTTATAAGAATGAAATGAGATAATGGCAAAGCAGATGCCTCAAAAATTGTTGTATGTTGAGCCATGATTGCAACACTGCACTCTAGCCTGGGTGATGTAGTAAGACCCTGTCTCAAAAAAAAAATTGTAGTGTGCAAGCAAATATAAAGAATGCTAGGCCGGGCACAGTGGCTTATGCCTGCAATCCCAACATTTTGGGAGGCCGAGGCGGGTGGATCACCTGAGGTCAGGAGTTCAAGGCCAGCCTGGCCAACATGGTGAACCCCATCTCTACTAAAAATACAAAAATTAGCTGGGTATGGTAGCACATGCCTGTAATCCCAGCTACTTGGGAGGCTGAGGCAGGAGAATCACTTGAACCTGGGAGGTGGAGGTTGTAGTAAGCCAAGATCATGCCATTGCACCCTAGCCTGGGTGACAGAGTGAGACTCTGTCTCAAAAAAAAAAAAAAGTGCATTCTTCCGCTCATTTTCATTTTGTCACCATATCAGGTGAAAGAACCCTGCCATCTGCTTGCCACTGTTGATAAGCCCCACCCTGGCAGCCCCAACCTCTCACACATATACGCTCACTCATCCTTGCTCCAGCAAAGTGGGAAAGTGCAAGAGTGCAGGTTTCTCTGCCAGGGTGCAAATGCTCACATGCCCCGAGCAGCCTGTGGATGCCAGAGTTAGCGCTGGAGTTTAGAGCTGTGCAGTCTGCGGCGGCTGGGTTCCTCCATTTTATGCTCTGGTTCTGCCTCTCAAATCTGCAGTAACTCACCCACTCTGCTCCCCAGGCTTGAGTGAGTGTGTGCCTGGCAGGAAAGCAGGGACTCGGGCGGGACTGGTGCTAAGAACTCTCCTCATCTTCTTTCCTGGGCATGAATCAGTGTGTTTCTAGAGAAATGGCTTCATCTTCAGTTTTGCAGTCTCCTATGGAGAGAAGAAGTGAGCGGCTGTGGTAATGTACTTCCAAAGCCCCCCAAATGAGAAGTTTAAAAGACAGATGACTCTAGACTTCATTGCTGGGGGTCTGCCTCAAACCGAAGGGTCTGACTCAGAAGTAATGAGGGGCTCCAGGGTTCTCTGTTGCATTAAGAGTCAAAAATTTGTTCCCACTATTTGCTTACAGCCACATATGCACCCTTCCTTGGAACTGTGTCATTCTGGAGCCATATCCATGAGTGCAGGATTTGGCTGATAGGCAGTCCAAAGGCCCACCTGTCCCTGTCCTCTGTCAGACAATCCCTCCTTTAGCCAGGGCTTTGTGGGTCACAGCCATATGGCCTTGGCCGTGAGCTCAACTCCGAGGTAGAGGGCTCACTAGGCCAGGGGTGGGGTTGTCTGTCCTCTTAAGGGAAGCATCTCTTCCAATGTGTGGCCTATTGAAGTAGTAGTGGGACAGATCTCTCTATGCTTGGTGCTGATTTACATTCCCTAGGGAACACTTGTAAGACAATCAACCACTTGTAAAAAGAACTGAGAGTTTATGCATGAAAAAGCTTGCCAAGGGAAGTCCCCAGGTGGGACGAGATTAGCAGCTGGAGCTGACTCCAACTAAAACAGAACCCTCTAGGGCTGGATTTCACTTAAGGAATGTCAGAGAGGTGGGAGGGGAAGAGGACAAGAGGGTACCCCCTCCCAGGTTTTCAGCCAGTGCCTACTCTGTCCCTTACCTGTGGGCCTCACCCTGGTCCCAGCGAGGATGCCTGCTGCCTCCAGGTGAGCTTCCAGGGCTGCTCTGCCCCAGTCAGCTCACCTGGCCCAAGCCTGGGCCTTTCCCTTTTCCATTCAGATAATCAAGATAAGATGAGAGGAGCCTTTCTGGCTTAAGAAAATTTTCTAGGAACCAAAGGGGAAATACAATTAAAAGAAAAAAAAAGAGAGAGTGCCTAGAAACTGAGGGGCTCAGCAGCATTACCCAGGGTAAGCAGTTTGCTCCCCTCCTGATGCCCTTTAGTAAATAACATTAGCCTCCCAGCAACAGGAGCCCCCAGCGTTATCCTTGAGGCCTTGCTCCCTTCCCTACAACCAATCTCTCCTCTTTGTTTTCACCCAGAAGTGTCTTAAATCCCTTCCCTGCTCCCATCCTGTTGACTCTGCCTTGCTCAAGTTCTCACCACCTCTTTCCTGGGCTCGGTAGAGCTTCCTCATCAGTCCTTCAGGCTCATCTGTTCACTCCGGCCTTCCTACCAACAATCCCCTCCTCCCATGGCCTGCCTGGTGACTGTCTCATCCTTTAATAAAACTCAGACCTTCTCCAGGAAGCCTCCTGGGACTTCACCAGGCAGAGGGAGTTGTTTTCTTCTCTGGCACTCTTCACTTACTCTGTGACAGCATTTATCACAATGTGTTGGAATTGCTGGTCAACATGTCTATCGACCGCATCCCCTTCTCTGCAGCTCCTTCAAAGGCCTGCACAATGGTTTATACTTTCCATTCTTGGTTTCTAACAGAGGGGTTGATTTTCATTACATGACAGGAAATGCTTGATGGAAAAAGGAAGGGAGGGATAAAGAGAGGGAATGGAAAAAGAATGGAAACTTTGCATGGTTATAGATTCTTCAGTCCCTAAGCCACCCTTATACCTTGTGAGAGGTAAAGGTTAGTTTCCTGAGAAGAAATTCTTATCACTGCATTACCCACTATTCTCTGTCACAAGCATCATACATTGCTGATTGCACTTATAGTTTCTTCAAAGCTACTGAATTATAAGAATGCAAAGGCCCAGGAAGATTAGGCGACTGCCTAAGGTCGCACAGCCAATTAATGACAAAGGCAAGACTAGAACCTGGGTCTCCTGGCACCAGGCCCGGGCCCTTGATACAACACCAACAGCCTCTCTTTGAGTTTTCCCTCCAGGCAGCAGCATATAATTATCAACATTAGTATTTAGAATTTATATGCGGCTTTTGCTTCACTGGCTTTTTTATTATCCTTTCAATTAGTATTTCAGTATGCAGCCGAGGCATGGAGCAAAGCCAGGGTAGGGAGGGGAGTAGCACAGGGAGGCCAAGGCCAAGTAGGGGGCCATGAGTCCCTGTGAGAGGAAGGCCAGAGAAACCAAAGGTGCAGGAGGGTGGCCTGACATCAGAGACAATGTCTTGTGTGTGTGTGTGTGTGTGTGTGTGTGTGTGTGTGTGTGTGTCTGTGTGTGTCTATGAGTGTCTGTGTTGTGTGTGCGTCTGTATGTCTGTGTTTTAAGGAGGAGGGTGTCTGTGAAGACGATGTATGGGCCTCAGATGAGTGATCCAAGAGCCTCAATAGCCTCAGGGGGCTTATCACTGCATTATCCACTAATAGGGCAGAGACAGGAAGAACAATAATATATTTAGCACCCAACAAGTTAAACACCAATACCAGCCCTGAGACAGACCCCAGGATATGGGAGTTGTCTGTCCTGCCTTGAAGGGAAGAAGACCCAAGCCCCATGATGTGGACCTGCTCCTGGCTCCTACTGTGCACTCTAGGAGCTATGCTGAACTGTGCCAGATGCCCATATCCTGTGGGAGTGAGGGAGTGCTGGAGCCCACCATGCCATGTGCTATAGCATCCTCAGCTGGATGCTAGGAGACTGTGGATGCTAGTGGAATCCCACTGCCAGACCCTGGTTCCTTGTGTCTTCCAGCCCCAGCTGCAGCCTGCTCTGGGGTTTACTTTGCAAACCTACACTTACCTTCAGAAAATGAGAATACTCTCTCCTCGTGACCTCCTGGGACTTTGGTGAGACTCAAGACCTTGTGAAGGCACTCGAAGAATAGGTTCATCCACTAGTAACACTCAAGATAGGGCATCCCCATGCAAAAAAAAAATAAAAAAGGAAACTGAGGTGGAGGTGGATAAAGAGCAGCACAGGGTGGAGACAAAGCAGCCAAAAGGCCTGCATTCGGATCTCAGGGCTCTTGCTGGGAAAACTCAGGGGGACGCTCACTCACTGCGGGCCTATTGAGTGCCAATGTGTCACATATGTCATCTCATTTTGTCCTCATATGACCCCTCACTTTGTCCATGAGAAACCTGCGGCTTTAAGAGGTTAGGTAACTTGCTCAAGGTTATACAGCAAGTGGGACCCTAGGACCAAAACTTAGGTCCATGAGCTTTAAAACCTGTGCCCTTCCCAGCACAGCACTGAATTTCCCAATCATGAGATTTCATCCCTGTGAGCCCAGCGTCCTCGTCTGCAAAATTGGGGGGGGGAGGGGGAGGGGAAGGGAGAGGGGACTATATTGCCTCATAGAGTCGTTAAGAAAATTAAACGAGCTTATGTTGATTAAACACATTATCGGGCTTGGTGTCTGGTATATAGTAGGTGCTCAATAAATGCTTTCTGTTTGTTTTTCTTTTTAGGGCAGATCAATGTTAAAAACTCAGGGCTGGCTTGGTATCCCAGGAGCTCCAAAATGCTTCAAGAAGCCCAAGGGCCTCCCATCGCTCTGGGGTGCGCGGGAGGAGGGGAGAGAAGGGCTGGGAAAGAGGGCTCGGCTCCAGGAAGCGGGTACGCGGCTTCCAGCTGCGCGCCCCTCGCTTCGCCGCCTCCTTTAGGCTCTCCGACTTCCCGCCCCGCCCCGCCCCGGAGCCGGGTCCGGAGTGCATGGTGGGCTGATTCCGGAGCGTGGAAGGGAGCACGGAGCACGGAAGCGACAGGGAGGCGGCGGCGGCAGCGGGAGGCGGGGAGGAGGGGGACCCTCCTCGCTGCTCTCCCAAGTCGGCGCGGAGCCGCCTCGGGCCGGGCCGAGGGCTGCGCGGCGGCGGCGGCGGGGCCCGGCCAGGATGCGGGGCTCCGGGGACCGCGCGGGGAGGGGCGGGCGGCGGCGGCCGGCGGCGGGCGGGAGCTGTCCGCGGTGCTGAAGCGGCGGCGGCTCAGGGACGCGGGGCCGGGAGCAGGGGAGCCCTCCTGGGAGTTCCACCGCGACCGCGAGGCAGGGGAGCCGTCGTTCACCGGCCCATGCCGAGCCCCCGAGCCCCGCGGAGGAGGCGGGACCGTCCGCGGCGGGACAGGTAAGGGGCGGTCTGGGGGCGCCGCGGGAGCGCAGAGCTAGGCGCGGAGTCGGGAGTGAGCTTGGGAGGGCACGGGAGCCCTCTCGGGGCTGGGGGCTCTGACTTCCTGCTTGGCCGGACCTTGCGCTCCTCCAAGGCTTGCACTTCGTCCCTCCCTACCCCTCACCCTGCAGGCTGGGGGTGCTGGAGGGGGCTCAGGAACTGGGGTCAAGACACCACAACCTCGAAACACCAGGCCTTGACCCTGACCTCAGGCAGCTCCTAGACATCCTGCCTACTGACGGCAAGAAATACTGATTAGAGCCTCAGACTCCCGGGTACCCCAATCCCTACCAAGGTTTTGCGACACTAGCAAAATCTGAGCAGGCTTCACTAAGCTCCCCTCTTCTCGCACCCAAACCTGTTCACAGGGGTGACGGAGGTGGCTGTAGTACCCCCTGCTCTGAGATTTCTCTGCCCTGGAGATGGCTCTTGGGCCAAGGGATGGGCTCTTGGGCCGAGGCCCCTTAGGATGTGCATTAACCCATTTCTTCAGGGAAGGAAGGAGGTCCTGGAAGATACCTCTTTTTTTTTTTTTTTTTCCTATGACACTCTTGATGCTCACAGAAGCAGGCAGGATTTGCATCACATCTCTTGGCGCATGAAGGCAAAGAGTCAGGGAACCTGGGTCCTGTTTTCTATTATGTGCTGGTGACCCTAGACAGAGCCTCCATTTGGAGTTCTCTCTCTTTCTGGCAAGAGTGCACTGAATGAGCTCATTCAGGCCTGCAAAGTGCTTCTAGTTCTTCAGAGCAGAGTTCTCTATGACTGGCAGAATGTAGCGATCAAAATAAAATTGCGTGAAGGAAGACTTGGCCTATCCTTGTGGCTGACCGCTTCTTTCTACTGCTTTATCCCCACCCTCCAACCCAACCCAACTTCCCCACTCCCAGAAGTAGAAAAAGCACTAGAGTAGGAGTTCCTGGCTGGGTGCTGGCATTTACTGGCTTTAGCTAGTTCCCTAAGCTCTCTCAACCTCATCCTCCTCACCCCTAGAGTGGGGATAAGGTCAATGCTCTGCCCACCTCAGGGAACTGCCTTGGGATCCAATGAAAAACAATGCACCTGATTGGAGGCTTGCCACCTGTACATCTCCATACCAGTGTGAGCTACTGTCACTGTTCTTAACCCCTAACCAGGCCTGCTGGCAGTGACCTGATTATTATCATCCCTACTCCCTCTTCTCCCAGCGTGGCCATGTCTCTCCCTTTGTCCTTGGCCACCCTGGGGTCTCAGAATCAGTGAAGCCAAACTTATAAATCTTAAGGAGAAAAAAGTGTGTCCTCTCTTCTTCTCCTCTTCCATCATCACCTATAGGAGATAATATAAGGTGAGAGTCTGACTCACAGGTTTTTATATTTTCTCCCTAAGAACCACAGATCTAAGGAAACAGCTCCCTGAAGGCAGGAATTGTGTTGTTTTCATCTCTTTGCCTCCCTTCATGACCCCCTTCTCAACAACACCTGAAAGATAGTAAGGACTCGGTAATCGGGTGTAAAATGAGGGAATGAAAAGTTAAAATGTATCAGAATAAAAGCATTTAACCAGGAGTCAGAAGCCCTGTGTTCTGGTCACAGATCTGCCACTGTCTCAGGCAGGTCCATTCCCCTCTGGGGGTTCATTTTTCTCATCTGTAAAAGAAGAGAGTTGGGCTAGATGAGTTAAGATTTCAAGCCCTGATATTCTGTAGGGCTTTCTTGAGGCCCATAAACCCCTCAGTTCTGCTTGAATACAGGATGCCAGCTTTATCAACCTGGTTTGACAACTAAGTTAATGACCTTTTAGTAATGAACTGGATTTTATGAATGGAGTGAAAGTGAGCAATAGGAACCAGAAAAAGCCATTTATATTTCTGATGTTTTCTTAAGAACCCCCTCCCTTTCTTATTTCTCTGGGAAAGCCATGAATATGACTCAGAGTGACTGAACTGAGAGGGGCTCCTGCCTCCAAGCCCAAAGACCAGGAACCACCACCCCATCATCCCTGCCACCACCACCACCACCATCTCTTGTGAATAACAAAGGGCCAGGGACCCCACCCTTGGCCATCTCCTACCAGGGACCCTGCCTGGCTGTGATCTCCCTCCTAGGAAGACCAGAGGAGAGGACAGGCAGGAAAGATCCATCCCTACAGAGAATTTGTGTGTGAGATATATATATATATATATATATAGAGAGAGAGAGAGAGAGAGAGAGAGCGCTAGAGATAGAGATAGAGATATAGATATAGACATATACACACACACAAACAAAGTGAGTTTCTCTGATAATTCCCCTCAACTGTGGCAGACCCAGCCAATGCTCAGAAAAACCTTAGCTAATTCACATTTCAGTAGAGCTGAGTAAGCCATGCCAGTGACCTCGCCGAATTACACTGTGAGTGCCCAGCCAGGGTGGGGGACCAGTCTTCCCCTCCTCACGTCATTGCTTTCTGGCTCCCAGCTGTTGGTGCAGCACTGGCAAAAATCAGCTCTCTGGAGTTAATGGACAGTCACTAACCCTCATAACAAAGTGGCGGCAGCAGCAGCAGCAACAGCAAGCTAGCGAGGTGCTTTCTTTTCTGCAAGGCTGGTCTGCAGGGGAGCTGGCCTGCTACTGGGGTGAGGACAATACACTAGCCTTCCTTCTGCAGCTGTTTGGGTGGACACCCCACTCCCAGAGCTGTCAGGGTGCAGGGCATCTCTGGTCACCCAGGCAGATGACATCTGGCTCCTCTCCTGACCAGGGAAAACTACCCATTGGCTGCTTCCTGTGTTCCCCTCTTGTTCCCTCCTTGCTGAGGCTTTTATTCTGGGCCCTTCTACAAGGCCTCAAAGGGAAGAAAGGAGTCAACCCTGGCACATCGCTCATGATTGGGTAATCTTAGGGGCAGGGATTGGGGGGAGCTGAGAAAGAGGAAGAATAAATGCAACATGGTCATTAAGAAATTGTGTGGCCAGGAGCAGTGGCTCACGTCTGTAATCCTAGCACTTTAGGAGGCCAAGGCGGGCAGATCACTTGAGGTCAGGAGTTCGAGACCAGCCTGGCCAACATGGCAAAACCCCATGTCTACTAAAAATACAAAAAGTAGCCAGGCATGTAATTCCAGCTACTTGGGAGGCTGAAGCACGAATTGCTTCAGCCTGGGAGGTGGAGGCTGCAGTGAGCCGAGATCGTGCCATTGCACTCCAGCCTGGGCGACAGAGGGAGACCCTGTCTTAAAAAAGAAAGAAAGGAAAAAAAAAGAGAGAGAGAAATTGTGTGTGTGTGTGTATGTGTGAAGAGAGAGATTAAAACATTGAAATACATACATGCAGGTCCCTTCCCCTGTGTGATGCACACAAAATGGCAGAGGCAGAGAATATCGAGAGATATCTGCACATCACTGGTTACCTTCAAGTCCAAAAGCCAATTCATCTGTGAATCCTAGAGGGGCTTCCAGTTCCAAAGTACACCGGGGAGACAGAAGCAGGAGGAACAGCCTTCAGCCTGGGAGAAGGAACATCCCAGTTCTTTAAACCTTCTGCGTTTTCCAACCCTTTTCCCTTCTCCGGGACTCAGCTGGCATCCCGTATGGGGCAAGGTCCACTCTGCTGCAAGCCAGGGGACACTAAAGACTGATCTTCACCCCCGCCCTTTATATCAAGCCCTCATTTCTCTTACCTCTCCTCTTATTCTGTCTTCTCCTTCCTCCCTGCAGCTGCTCCCACCCCCATCACCCAGCAAGCAAACCAAGCAGGAAGTGGGGCCGGATGCTGAAACTCTCCATTAGGTGTGTTATCTTCCGCCATTAGATGTGCTGTTTGCTTCTAAGTGGTTGGGAATGAGCTGCTTCAGCAGAGAGACAGGTTGTTTCAGTAAGAAAAAAGATTTGATTTCCACCTGAAAATGGACTAATTTGAGTAGCGGAGCCACCATCCCAATCCTGTCAGCAATTTTCACCCTTGTCAGCCACAAGCCCATCTCCCAGGCAGGTGGATTATGCTTTAAAGGAGAGGCCAGTCTGGCCCATAGGAGCCCAGGGTGGCAGGGGGTGGAAGGGGGGCAATCGATTCTCCCTGGAAGACAGTGACTAAGAAACCTCCCATGGGAGCCAAGAAGTGTTCCACCCGTATAATCTGTCTTTCCTGAGTTCCCCCATCAGCTTTCTCCTCTCCTTTTCTGTTCTCTCTTCTGCCCTTCTCTTCTCTCTCTCCAAAGGTCCTTCCATGATTCTCAAATCTCTTTCTGGCCCTGAACACTACCTAGAGCTTTGACTCCATACATCCAGCTGCCAGGCAGAGTTTCTACTCTTTAACACACTTTAAAACAAAACTCGTTCACTTCTCCCCATCCTGCTCTTCTGTGTGTGTGTTTGTGTGCCTCATTTTTCCAGCTTGGTACTTAGTGGGCCTTTTAAACTAAATATTCATTTTTTTTTTTAGTTCATGAAACACTTGATGCTTCTGCTTCTTTAATTATTATTTTTCTCCTCCACTTCTGTTGTGTCTTTCTGAAATTCCTATTAGAATGATGTTGGACCTCCTGGGACTCTCCTTCATGTCCCTTACCTTTCTTTTACCTTTTCCATCTTTCTGTCTTTTTGCTCTATGTCTTAGATAATTTTATTAACTTTTTTTTTTAACATTGAAAGGTCTTCTAACTTTATCTATGCTTATTCTATTATCCAGTCTTTTCATTGAATTTTTGAAAATTTCAGCGATTATTTTTAATTTCCAAAATGCTCATGTTCTTGAATTGCTCCTTTTTCATAGTAACCTGTTATTCTTTCATAGATGCAGTGTTCTCTTACATCTGCCTGAGGATATGAATTCAAAAAAATTTTTTTCAGTTTTTTTCTGTAACTTGAATGATTTGGGATCTTATTGGGTTATTTGTTGTATTTGTTTATTTAATCCTTCTCTTTTATTTTCCTGTAGTTGTTTTTTATTATCTTTTTTTGTCCATTTATACTTAGGATGAAGGACGGCATTGACTAGAACAGGCAGCTAGTATGAATTTCCTCTGAAGTTGGCTAAGTTTGTTTCCACAGCTGGCCTCTCTTCTGAACAGGAGTTGTTCTTACCTCCAGTGTTTGGGCCTACAAGTTTCTCTACACTGATTTCCTCACCAAGGAATCTCATCTGCTCTTTATCTCCAGGAATTTCTGGCCCACTGATATAATTCTTTTTTGTTTTCCACATTTATTATTATTTTATTCTTGTAAAAGATATACATCCTGTCATTTTCATAGAAACTTAAGAAGGAAAAGAGGTGGTGGTTTGTGCTCAGGCTACCCTCTTGAACCGGCAGCCTCCCCCTAGGCTTTCTGTCTCAAGTGGTTGCATGGCCTTCTATTTGGTTGACAAAGCCAGAAACCTGGGAGTCACTTTTGTCATCTTCCTCTTCCTCACTTCTAGTGACCCACAGATTCCTGTTCATTTAGGTTTCTGACTGCTCCTTAGATCTGACTCTTCCTCTTTTTCAATTCTGCCACAGATCAGTTTCAGGTCCTCATCCTCTTTTGCTTGCTTTTTTTTTTTTTTTTTTTTTTTAACAGAGTCTCACTCTGTCACACAGGCTGGAGTGCAGTGACATGATCTTGGCTCACTGCAACCTCCGCCTCCCGGGTTCAAGCGATTCTCTTGCCTCAGCCTCCTGAGTAGCTGCGATTACAGGCGCACCCCATCACACCTGGTTAATTTTGTATTTTCACTAGAGGTGGGGTTTCACCATGTTGGCCAGGCTGGTCTCAAACTCCTAACCTCAAGTGATCCACCTGCCTTGACCTCCCAAAGTGCTGGGATTGCAGGCATGAGCCACCGCACCTGGCCTTCTGCCTGCATTCCTGCAGTAGTTTCTTAACAGGACTCCTAGCCTCCATTCTCATCCACCTTAAATCCTTTCTATCCCCTGCTGCCCATCAGAGTGCTCTGTCTAAAACATAGGCATGACCATAAAACTTCCCTGCTACACCCATCACTGGCTCCCCAAGGCTCCTCTGCATGGCATGGGAGGCCTTCCCACCTCTCCTGCCTCATTCCATCACTACCAAACACCCTGACTTCCCCTCTGTACCACTACCCAATGCCTTTGTGCTATAACCTCTGCTGGAAATGCCCTTCTCTCATTTGCTCACCTAGATGATTCCTATTACTTTTTCCTTCAAGACTGAGTTCAGAAGTCACCTGCTCTGAGAAGCCTCTTCCTAGCTCTCACCATCACCTTTGCTGCCATCTCACGATAGGGGTCCCTTATCAATGCACCCATAGCATTCTTTGTGCTGTTAATACGACTTACTCCAGCTGTTGAAACTTTGTATTTGCTAGTCTGTGTTTCCTACCCTTCCTCACAGCAGGTGCCACTTCTGGTTTATTTTTGCAACCTAATAACTGGCCTGAAGTAATTGTTCAAGAAATGTTTATTGTGCAGAACCAAATCTGCCTCAGCCAGATGTGTTCCATCCACCCCAAATCCTGGAAAGTACTTTCTTCCCAGAGAATCTCAGTATACCTAGCTCACCCATTCACTAATTAACTCATCCATTCATGAGATGCACTGTCTATTGAGTGCTTAGTATATGCCACGCAAGGGGATGCAGGGAGGAGCAAGACAGACCGTTACCACCTGCTGGAGCTCACAGTCTGGTGAAGGAGAAAGACACTAATGAATGAATCACACATATGTAAATAGAGACTGTGATAAGCACTTTGAGGCAAGGAGCATGGAGCCACGAAGAGCAGATAACCAGGGAGGCGAAATCTAGACTGAAGAATTAGGGATGGCCTCTCTAAGGAAGTGACCTTTGAGCTGAGAGCTAGAGCATCCTAATGTGAGTGGAACTTCTGACAAACAGGGATGGGAAGTGAAGGAGAGAGGGGGACAGAGCTAAAAGGGGGAATGACACTGGGGAATTATGTGCCAGTAATCTGTTGCTGCCTAACTACCCCAAAACCTAGTGGCTTAAAACAACAGACATTTTATTATACTTCACGACTTTGGAGGGTCAGAAATGCTGGCAGGGTTTAGCTATGTGATCATTCCACTCTGTATGGCATTAACAGAGGTCACTTGGTGACAGATAGACTGGTTTGAAGAACCCAAAATGGCTTCACTCACAATGTCTGGCATCTTGGGGATGATGAGGAGGCTGGGCTCTGCAGTTTCCATCGATGGGAGCATCTATACACACATGTCCAGCATGGTGGCCTCAGAATCATCCAACTACTTACAGAATGGCTCAAGATTCCAAGAGCGAGTGTTCCAATGAGCAAGGTGAAAGATGGCTTTTTATGGCTTGGCCTCAGAAGTCACATAGCATCACTTTTGCTGTGCTCTGTGGTTGAAGCAGTTGTAAGCCCACTCAGATTAGGGAGGAAGGGCATAGACTCCCTAAATCTTCCTAGAAAGAGTGTCAAATTATTTGCAGCCAGATTTTACAATCATCACAATGATTTTATTTTTTAAGTGAGGGAGACTACAATATGTTTAAGTGCCATTAGGAAGGATCAGGAATTAGGAACAGTTGGAGACAGAGGGAGAGAAAGGATAATCAATTGTGTGAGGCTTGCTGAGAAGGCAAACTGAAACAAAGAAAGCTCAGTTCCCCATTTTCTTTGACTCTGTCAACCTCGCCCCCCTTGCCACCCCTGGCTCTTTCTCCCTTTATTCTCAAATGCAGCAAGCTGCAGCTAATGACTCCAAGCTGGCTTGGTGGCTCTCTCACTTATCACCAGCCAGAAATCTTCAAACCCAGCGCCAAGCCATCAACAAACAGCCACCAGAGTCACAACACTTCACAGTTTACAGAACAGTTTATACATGATCTGATTAGAGGATGGTCTAGCGCCTGTTCTTAAAGATTTCACCTTTTCCCTGGATTTTAATCATTTACATTTAATCTTCTGCCCGATTAGGAAGTTCTGGTTTTTATCTCTCAGTTTAAAAGCAATCTCTCTTGTTGCACTGAGAGATAGTGGTCAGTATCTCAACTTCTTCACAAAGCCTCGGTATTTATTTGAATCCAGACCTTGGGGTTATCTATGCAGCCACCCCTGGGCTGCTAAATCACCCTAAATCTCTTAATCTTTTTTTAACGCTCCCATTTCTCATTCCTGTCACTGAGGACTCTGGTTTTAACCCATTCAAAACCAACTCCTCACCATTCTCACCCCTACCACTTATCACAACCCTCCACATACAGGTATGCCCTGCTAAATCACCCTAAATCTCTTAATCTTCTTTTAACACTCCAATTTCTCATTCCTGGCACTTAGGACTCTAGTTTTAACTCATTGAAGATCAACTCCTCACCACTCTCACCCCTACCACATATCACAACCCTCCATATCCACTTATCGCATAGCTCCATACAGTTATGCCCTGAAAGGAGTGGGAAGTCAGAGCCCAGGCTTTGGACTAAATCAAACCTGGGTCAAATCCAGTCTCTGTCACTATTTAATCTTGGGCAAGTTCAGAGCCTCAGTTTCCTCATCTAAACAATGGGGAATAATAATAACCAGCTTCATTTGTTGTTGTAAAGTTTTGAGATAAAGCACATGGAACATTTCATGGGAGGATGCAATAAATAGCAGCTGTTACCATTTTACAGGGTTCTGATAAAGGCTGACCCCATCCCAGGGTGTGAGCCAACTCCTGGTCACGCACATCACACTGTCCTTTTGGCCTCTCTTTAACAGTGTTCATGATGCCTCCTCCCATTCAGGTCAGAGCCTACCAGGCAGTGCACACAGCAACCCTCCTCAAGGCGTCAGCCCTACAGCAAATCCTGGAGAACATGGTCCTGTTCAGGCCAGCCCTTTTATCTCATTTGCCAGGACCTCTGTTCTCCCATCCCTCCATCTGTTTAGTGGCTAAAAGCATGCACTCTGGTCAGACAGACTTGGGTCAAATAGAGCTCTGCCACTCTCTAGCTGTGTGATCTCAGAAAATCAATTTAATTTCTCTAAGCCCCAGTTTCCCCACACATTAAAGAGGATGGATTAAATGAGATAACCCATTTGAAGCACTTGGCATGGCATTCAGAACAAAACAAGCACCCAATAATGGTAGCTGATACATAGTGGCATTAGGGTACCATGACTCTGACGTCAGACTTCCAAGGTTCATGTACAGCTCCCCACTCACCAGCTGTGCGCTGTGGGCACCTACAACTTCCTTATGCCTCAGTGTCTTTTGCTGTAAAATGGAGATGATGATGACATAGACTTGACAGGGCTAGTGTAAGGATTAAATGAGATGATATATAGCATTTAGAACAGTGTTTGGAACACAGTAAGAACTTAGTAAGCATGGGGTGTCATTATTAGTCCATCCTTTTACTCTCAACCTTTTTGGAGTTTCACATTTAAGTTTCATTGCTTATTTGCAGCATATTTTTTAAGTCCAATCTATCTTTTTTGTTTGTTTGTTTATTTGTTTGGCTTCATTTTTGAGACAAAGTCTTGCTCTGTTGCCCAGGCTGGAGTGCAGTGGTGCAATCATGGCTCACTGCAGCCTTGACCTCCTGGCCTCAAGCAATCCCCCCACCTCAGCCTCCCAAGTAGCTGAGACTACAGGTGTGCACCACCACACCTGACTGATTTTTTTATTTTTTGTAGAGATGGGGTTTCATTATATTGTCAAGGCTTATCTTGAACTCCTAGGCTCAAGTGATCCACCCACCTCAGCCTCCCAAAATGCTAGGATTACAGATGTGAGCTACCATGCCTAGCCTCTTTGTCCTTTTTAAGTCATCTTTGAGGTATAATACACATGACAAAATTCATTAATTTTAAGTGTACGATTCAATTTGTTTTGTGAAATATATGCAGTCCTATAATCACGACTGCGACCAAGAGATGGAATATTAGAACTTGTGGAAAAAGGAAATATAAAGGAAACAATAAATTTAAAATTATAAAACAAAATAAAAAGAAACATTTTAAAAAGAGAGAGAATAGTTCTGACATTCCTTAAAGTCCTCAGGCCCCTTTCCAATCAATTCCTTCTTCTCCCCTCAGCCCTGAGCAACTACCCATCTGCTTTCTGTCACTGTGGTTTTGCCTCTCCTAGACTTTCATATAAGTGGAATAAAACACTGTATGACTATCTTTGTCTTTTTACGGGCAATTTTATTCCATTTATATTCATTGTCATTACTGATATAGTTGGTTATAGGCCTAACATCTTAACTATTTACTTTCTATTTGTCTCACCTATTCTATATTCCTTTTTCTATTTTTTCTTGCCTCCTTTTGGATAGCACTATCCTTTTGGATAGTACTTTGGGAGGCCAAGGTGGGAGGGTCACTTGAGCCCAGGAGTTTGAGAACAGCCTGGGAAACATGGCAAAACCCTGTCTCTACAAAAAATACAAAAAATTAGTGGGGCGTGGTGGTACATGCCTATAGTCCCAGCTACCTGGTAGGTTGAGATAGGAGAATCACTTGAGCCCAGGCAGTTGAGGCTGCAGTGAGCGGGAATCAGGCCACTGCACTCCAGTCTGGGACACAGAGCAAGACCCTGTATCAAAAAAAAAAAAAAAGTATTTTTATTAGTTCATATTCCCCATAGCGGTTATACATTTTTTTACTCTTTTTTCAGTGACTATCAGAGCAGTGGTTCTTAAAGTGTGGTCCCTCGACCAGCAGCATCAACACTACCTGGGAACTTGTTAGAAATGCAAATTCCCAAGTTCCACCCCAGAATCATAAACTGTAAAGGTAAAATCTGGTAATCCAGGTTTAACAGATCCTCCCTGTGATGTTGATGCATGCTGAAGTTTGAGAACCCCTGCCCTGAGACAACTTTCGCTTCTGGCGGGCAGCTGGGCTATGTGCAGATCGCCTTCATCCTACAAGGGGTGGAGTTGATTCAAAGCCTGGTTTCAGTGCTGTGAGGGCTGGTTTGTTTCTGGGTTGCTCCTACTTCCAGCATGTAGCCCTAAAGTGGTCCCAGTTGAAAACCAGGGTGTTTACTGAGGGCCCTCCTCCTTAACAGGCCCTGACCTCCAATTTTTTACCCCCAGCCCTGAGGCTTCTGGAAGAGCAGCCTCTAAGCTGCCCCTGCGGAATCAGGAAAGGCCTGAAAGGAAAATGCAGTGCCAAGTGTCAGGCTCGCCTCTGTGTTTCTCTTTCCTCTGGGATCTTGGCATTCTGACCTTCCAGTTCTTGATCCCTTGGTGATTCCTTGAAACCTTCATATTTCCCTCCCACCACACACCACTTTTCTAGCTGTTATTGGCGGTTTGGCGTGACATGACTTAGTCTGCCCCGGCTGAAAAAGGAAGCCCTCTATGCTGTTGTTATTCTCCCACTAGGAATCTAGAGTCAACGTGAGCATTTAGAACAGTTCCCGGCACATGGTCAAAAACTCAGTAAGTGTAAGTTATTCTTCTTCTCCCAATAAAATCCTAGAGTCCTACTGAGCGGAGGTGTTAAAAATCAACTCCTCCTAAATCTCTCATACTTTTGACAGATAAGCAAACCAATGTCACACTGTATGATTGAACTCCAGTGCAATTGGACTCAGCAGGAGGCTGTAATTGGACTCCAGCGGATTCCTGAATGGTTTCCTGCCCCTGGTCTAGAAGGTGGCAGTGTGCTCTCCATCCCTAAATCAGGGAGTGGGAAACCTCGGGCCCAGCTAAGTTCTCAGCTCAGAAAAAGACAACCTGGGTGCTGTGGCCTCAGAACCACCTTCTCTCCCTCTCCCATTGTGGAACGCAGACCCACAGCCCTAGCTGCACGATTTGGAGTAATATTAGCTTCAGAATTCCAGATCCTCTCATATCTTTCCTCTGAAGCAGAGTACACACACGCATGTGTACACACACACACATGCACATGCACTCATGCATAAACACGCGCGCGCGTGGGCACACTCACCCACAGGTCCTCAGGCCACCACACAGGGTCTGGAAGGCACACACTGTCCAGGGAAGACAAAGCCACAATGGTGGTGATGATAATTGTTCTGCTCTGAATGCTGGTCCCTTACTCCAGTGAACAGGGACAGGCAGACCAAAGGAATGGGCTGAAATGCCAGGCCAAGCCTAGAGCAGGAAGACTGTGTCTGGGGACCTGCCACCCTCTCCTTCTGGTCAGGACTCTGTGCTGGGTCTCCAGGATCAGGTCCGTGAACTCCCCATGTGGCCCTAGTAAGATATGGGGTGAGTATGAGCTGTATAGAGAACCATGACCCTTGGCTGGACTGTGAGCAGATGCAGCTGCTCCTAACTCGGATTGCTTCATGGAAGCAGAGGTGTGTGTGGGGGTGTGTGTGTGTGTGTGTGTGTGTGTGTGTAGGGGCAGGCTTTAATGCTGTGCTCAGCTGCCAAACCTAGAAAGAACCCCTCAGCCTAAGGAGGTTTTAAACTGATTTTAGATAATTTGGCTCAGAAGAAATCTATGCACTTAATTTTTTTTCTGGTTTAAAAGTAGTACATGTTCATTGTAAAAAATAATAATAATAATAATAAATATGGAAAATGGAAAAACCAGAGTGTGAAAAAGAAAATGAAAAGCACCTGTGCTCCCACCTCTGGAGATAATCACTCTTGACATTTTGGTGGAGTTGAGATTACATGCACTTACCATTTTCTTTTCTTCTTTCTCACTGAATCTGCAATGAGTATTTTCTCACGTCATTACTCCCTGTAAACCTGTTTGAAGGCCTCGTACCACCGTATTGTGCACAGTAATTTATTTAACTTGTTCCCAATTGCTGGACATTTAGGTGGCTTCCAGTTTTTCATATTGTGTAAAGCCAGGACCATATGTCTTTGTGCTGAGCCCTGCTTAAAGGCACCATCAGAGTGCAAGGGAGGAGGAAAGCTGGGAAAGGCTAAGTGTGGCTGGGATTGCAGAGGCTCAGCTGGGTGTACTTTGACCAAGAAAGTCTGACAGGAGCAGTGATGGGGGAATAAAGGGATGAACTGGGATTCAGCTGCCCCTGCCTGCTTTGAACAAGCAATCTTCAAATTCCCTTATGGTCTTCAGGAATCTTTCCATCCCTCCTGGAGAGATCAGACAGGAGGGCAGTCCTCCTGGTGAGGCAGAGTGTAGGGCAGGGTGAGTTGGATGCAATAATCTGCTCTGTGGGCCCTGGGGCTGCCCACTCCCACCCCAAGGCCCCTGCATACCTCAGCCCCCATGGATGGTGACAGCACAGTGTACCTGACTCGAGGCTGCAGGTTGAAGGGACATACATTATGGCCAGCTGGGGGAGAGGCTGAGGACTTTTTGGGGCCATGTCCTCCATTCCCAGAGGGTGGGCAAGATGGGCAGGGGTGGAGGGGCAGGGTTGCGACTGGGGCAGTACAGGGGCAGTCAGGAAGCTGGAGGCGAATCCATGGCTCTGTTGCCCATCTGGAAAACTGATGCCTTGCTTTCCTTTGCCTTCCTCAACCTGATCAAGGGGCTATGGTAGGGAAGGGGATGACTGTGCCCCTCACTAGGCTCTGCATGTGTTCACCTACCACCGACCCTCAAAAGGGGGCAGAGGACAAGAAGACTTCACTTCTGTGGGGCTCCTTAGGGGCACAGGATCATGGAATGTTAGTGCTACAGTTGATTGACATCAGTGGCCATTTCATGCAATCACTCATTGGGGAAACTGAGGGGCCACATCAAAAAGCTAATAAGGGGTGAACCAGACATGGAATCCCAGTGTACCTGACTCCCAACTCCATACGGCTTACAGTGCTCACATGCCCTCAACCCCACACCTGTGGTCACATCTGCTGGGAGAAGGGAGACCATAGCAGGGGCTCCAAAGCTGCCCTTGGAGGGCAGAAGAGACCAGTCCTCCTGGAAATCTGCCCAGAGGAGCCTAGCCACAAGCCCAGCCCAGCAAGGCCTCTGCTTTGGGCACTCCTTGCTCCCCACCTGCTGGAACATGCCCTCCACATCACTATAATCCAAGGGGTTCCCTGTATTTTTGACCCCCAGAGAGGAAGGAGGAGGCCCTGCGTTTGTGAGCACTGAAGAGCTATGATGCAAGCCTGCATGACCTGCCCAAGCCTGTGTGCCCCATCTCTGCCTGTGGAGAGGCGTCTGCTACAGCTGCGTGACACCCTATATGGAACTCACCTCTTGTTAATGTACCAGCAGGGCCCTGAGGCCCATGGCAGCCCAGTGTCTCCAGACCATCTATGCCCTCCCTGGTGGAGGAGCTGGTGCTTGGGCCACATCCCCTTCTCTGAGTCCCCCCGTGATTGTTTGTTAGATGTTCTTGGAGCCCAGCTTAGAGGCAGCCACTCTTGGGTTCACAGCTGAGAGCCATGGGCAGTGTCTTCTTGCCCCTTTGCCCTCATGCAGCCAACAACCCCCACCCTGCTTCCTAGGAAGTCAGCCAGGGGATCCTGACCCCTCATGGACACACCCTCAGTGTCTTCGTCCAGGCCTGCCTGGTCCCACTCCTCCCTTGCTCTGTCCCAATACCTGGGCACTGTTCCTGGAGCCAGCTTCCTAGCATCCAGGCATTTCTCTGGGGGCAGAAGCAGAAACTGCTCTTTTCCAGGATTTGGCTGTGGATTCTCATGGGGCCTGGGACTGGAAAGGAGACTAGATAATCGCAGCCCTGGGAGCAGCAGGATCTCCCTGCACTTTGTCCTTCACCCTTAGCAGAGACCTGCTAGAAGGCCAGACATGGCCCCAGATGGGTGACGCCAAGGTCTGAAGCCCAGAAGTCAGGGCGACAGCAACCCCCTCTCTCAAAATCTACCACACATTCTCATCCCAGCCATGTCTTTGGCTCCACAAAACAACTTTGTGGGGATGTATGGATGGTAATCCCTATTACCTTCCACACCTTACAGATAAGAAAACAGAGGGCACGAAGATCTGCCCAAGGCCCCAAGGCCTCAAGGCCAGGACTGAATCCCCGATCTTCAGCCTAGAAATCCAGGGCAAGACACAGCCCCATCACCCTCCAGCTTTGAGATGGGCCAAGGAGGGGGACAGCAGGAGGTCCCCGGAGCCCCTAGACTGCCCCTTCCCTCTCTCCATACCCCACTTGCACCTGCCACAGCCCAATGTGTGTGGGGGGATTGTGGCTTCCCAGGTGCTCAGTAGGTGCTCAGAGCAGCTGAAGGAGGAAGGGAAGCCCTGGGTGTCTCCATACTTCCAGCTGGGATATGCAGGTCCAGACCTCAGCACCCAGGAGGCCCCACCTTAGATCCTGCAGGAACTTCTGAAAGTCTCAATTTGCCTTAGGGAGGAAGTTACTAAGGTGTATCCCTCTAAGACCATTGCTAGGGGCAAGCATCCTCACTCAGTAAGAGCTGACAGCTGTGAGCACACACCATGTGCCAAGCTCTGGGCTCAGCGCACTCCCATTTGACCCTAGAATGAATTCTCTCTCAACCCCAAATCCCACCTGCCACTGAGTCCTGTCAGTATCTCCCAGGATCAGTTCCCTTTCCTCCATCCGTACCACCACTGAACCCTAGTTATCTTCACTTGCCTGCAGCCATAGCAAAGGCCCCTTAACGGGGTCAGTCAGTCCAGCCCTCTCCAGTCCACTCCCTACACACAGCCATGGGGAAGGCTTCAGGACCTAGATCCCACCCTAGCACCTACTCTTAGACTCCAGCAGGGCTGCACAGTCTGGCTCCCACACCCCATCTCACACCTCCATCTGTGCCCTGCACCACACCTGCCTTCTCCTGTATCCAGCCACGGGGCCTTTCCACACATTCTTCCTTCTGCATGAAACGTGTTCCCCATCCTCTTCACCTCGTTGACCTGCACACACTCTTCAGATCTCAGCTTCACGGCCTTCCCTGGGTCTCTGTCAGCTCCTCCATTGTGTGTGCTTACATGCACCTGCTGTACTTCTTCAGGCAGAGATGTGATTTTACACTTGTCTTCTCTATCAGACTGGAAGTTTTGTGAAGACAAAGCATGCATCTGCTCCCTCTCCCTACTTCTCATCTTTCTCACCGTGGTACCCCAAGCATCCAGTACAGTGCCTGGCATATAGCTGATGCTCAATAAATATGTGTTGAATGGACAAATGACTAAGCCAACTCTGTGGGGTAAGCACTACTGCCAGCCCCAATCCACAGACAAAGAAACGGAGGCCCTGAGAAGTGAAGTAGCCAGTTCCAGGTCCCGCATCTTGCAAAGGACAAAGGCAGGGTTTGAGCCGAGTCAGACTGCAGAACCCATGCTCTTCACCACTTTGGGTCCTGCCTCCAGTACCCTGGCCTCAGTGCTTGTCTGTCTTGCTCTTCTGACAGGCTCTGAGGACTGCTCGGCTGGCCAAGGCTCCCCTCCCCAGCAGCTGCCCCCAGAACCATGGAAAGTCTGAGTGAACTACAGAACCCGCTGCTGCCCAGGAGCCCCTCCCACCTCCATGGCCCCTATCCCTACCCTGAGGCCCCACCCAGCTGGTCCTACCAGGAAAAGCTCTACTCCTACCTCCTAGGCGGCGCTGGGCCTGCTGGAGCTCACCAGCTCCTGGACCCAGGGTCCCTGCAGCTGGCCGTAGAGGCCTGGTACCGGCCCAGCTGCCTTCTGGGGAGAGACAAGGTGAAGGAGCCCAGGGCAGGCAGCTGTGAGACCAGCTTCACAGAGGACAGGGAGCCCCAGGAGGGGCCCCCAGAGCAGCCCACAGGACCTGGCCAAGCTGCAGAGAATGTCACCATCCAGACTGTGTCCTACGGGGTACAAGAGGAGCTGCGGGACCAGGAGGACGACCAGGAGGAAGAGGAGGTGAGTGAATGAGGTTTAAATGCAGATTCCAACCTGAGCAACACAAGGAGACCCCGACTCTACAAAAAAGTTAAAAATTAGCCTGGCATGGTGGCGTGTGCCTGTGGTCCCAGTTACTCAGGAGGCTGAAGAGGGAGGATTGCTTGAGCCCAAGAGGTTGAGGCTGCAGTGAGCTGTGATTGTGCCACTGCACTCCAGCTTGGGTGATAGAGCAAGACACTGACTCAAAAAAATGTAAATAAATAAATAAATAAACAAACAAAATGCAAGTTCCCAGAGCCCCATCACCAGATATTGAGATCTAATAGGCCTAGATTTGGGCCCAGGAATCTGTACACTACCAAAGAAAAGGGACTTGGGACACAGGTATAGCCCATGCTTTGAGAAACATGAGCTTTGGGGTGCCTATTTCATTGTTCAGTAGCACTTGTTCTTGTTTTCTTAATTATATAAATAATTTAAACTCAGCGCACTCAAAGATAACATTTTGGTGAATGATTGTGTAAGTCTCTTATTCACATTTTCCCCCAGCCCACTCCCCAGAAGAGATCTTGCTGTACATAGTTTTATAATCTGATTGTATTTCTCTAAGCAACATATTTGAGTATTGCTCCACGTAATTTAATGTATTCCTGAGAGGTGATTGTTAATGGTTACATGGTCTTCCATTGCAAGTTCTTCCATCATTTATTAACACAGTCTCCTGGTTACTGGTCATTGAGATTGTTTCTTTTCTTTTTTTTTTTTTTTTTTTTTTTTTTTTTTGAGACAGAGTCTCACTCTGTTACACAGGCTGGAGTGCAATGGCACGATCTCAGCTCACTGCAACCTCTGCCTCCCAGGTTCAGGCGATTCTCCTGCCTCAGCCTCCCAAGTAGCTGGGATTATAGGCACCTGCCACCACACCCAGCTATTTTTGTATTTTTAGTAGAGAGGGAGTTTCATCATGTTGGCCAGGCTGGCCTCAAACTCCTGACCTCAGGTGATCCACCCACCTCAGCCTCCCAAAGTGCTATGATTACAGGTGTGAGCCGCTGTGACCAGCCCATTGAGAGTGTTTCTCTTCTTTCACAATTGCTATCCTATGATGAACAACCCTCATGTAGGTATTTGCCTTCTTTCCTCGTGATAAATTCCTAAAAGTGGAATCATTGTGCCATTGTTAAGGCTTTGGTAGAAAGTGCCAAGGCCAGCCTACACCCCCACCTGCGGCAGAAGAGACTGCCTGTCGCTCCATGTCACTGGCCACTGGGCATTGCCTTTTTAAAAACCTCTTGCCAGCCTGCTGGGGCGGGGCTGATCCTGGGCCTGGTCACTAAACCCTACTGTTTTGCAGAGCGATGCCACTTCAACGGAGAGCGAAAGCGAAGACAACTTCCTCACGCTGCCTCCCAGGGACCACCTGGGCCTTACTCTCTTCTCCATGCTCTGCTGCTTCTGGCCACTGGGCATTGCTGCCTTCTACTTCTCCCAGGGGGTAAGAGCACCTGGGGCCCAGCAGCTCTTCCCTGGCCCATCTCTCTACTTGAGGGCTTGGCATCGCGTCTACAGGATGGGGTCAGGGGCCTGGCAGGCTGGGCTGTTTTGCTGGGTGTGGGGACACTCCTGTTCATCAGCATGTTTCTCTCCCTAGACCAGCAAGGCCATCTCCAAAGGGGACTTCCGCCTGGCCAGCACCACCTCCCGCCGGGCCCTCTTCCTAGCCACACTCGCCATCGCCGTGGGGGCTGGTCTCTACGTGGCCGTGGTGGTGGCTCTGGCAGCTTACATGTCCCAGAACGGCCATGGCTAGTAGCCAGTAGGGCCTGCATCCTGACTCCCCTGCCCACCTGAGGAAGCAGTGGGGCTTGGGGTTGCAGACGCTATGGAAAGGCCCAGCCCCTGAAGATGATCCCGGGAGAGTGGCTTGCTGAGGGGCAGACCCCCATTCCACAGCCTGCAGAGTTCAGCCTTCACTTCTGCTTGCCCGCTGCTCCCAGCCCCAGAGCAGGGCCCGGGGCCCCACTCTCTAACCCAGGCTACAGACGGGAAGCAGAAGGCAGGGCTGCCCACCAGGCCATCTCAGAGGGGCCTAGCTCAGTCCATTCTGCCCATTCCCTAGAAGATCTCCTGCCCTACAGCCAGCCCACCACCTACCCTCCTAACCTCCCCACAGAGAAAGAGCAGGAGGTTACGGGGAGGAAAGGGGGTACCCAGGGCACAAGGGGACCTGTCCCAATCCTTTCAGCCCACAGGGATCTTCACCTGGGGACAGCCTGAGCTTCCCCCAACTCCACTCTGGCCCCATCATGCCCAGACCTCAGCAGGCCAAGAAGGAAATATGTGGAGACAAGGCGGCCTCTTGCTGTCTCTGATTCTACGGGGTGCTTATCTCCCCATGGGCTTGTGAGGCACTGTAGATTCTAGATAGGGAAGAGGAACCTCGGTGTATAAACGCTGAACCAAGGGCAGGTTCTTGGAGCTTCTTTATGTGGGTGCAAAAGGCAGTTGCAATGACAGAGAGTCCTGAAATATTGCTGGACTACATGAGTCTTCCTACTCTCCCCCCACTCCCCACCCCCATCATCCTTTTCTGGGCTTTGCCTGGGAGTCCATGAGCTGGTGCCATCACAAGTAGACTAGACCCAGAGAGTGCCCTCAGCTCACCAGCCACTGAGTGCAGGGCCCTAGGTCCAGCCCTGCAGAAAATGCAACAAGGAGAGACCCTAGGGAGTAGTATAGATGAGGGAAGGGACTCATGGAAGGAATGGCCTGCTGAGTAGTCAACGGTGCTTAGGAAGGCTTCCTGGAGGAGGTGTCCCTTGAGCAAGGCCTAGGATGAATAGAATTCATCTAAGGGATTTGGTCACATAATTCTTTGTATTTGTAGGCTGGGGTGTAGCAGGAGCCTTCCACAGGAAGCTTCCAGGCTGTTTGGATTCTGCCTGGAACATCCGGGCTGGAGTCAAACTACAGCCATTCCTAAAGGTTCCACCAACTCAAGGAGGAACGTCAGGCCTGTCTCTCAAAGACCAATGATGTTTTCCCATCTCTGAATGCTAGGGGGTCAGTGGTGGGTACCTGGTTACCCCTGGGGCATCTTCACTGATACCTCTGCTCAGGGCCGCTCTCAACACCCTCAGCCACTAGGGCACATCCAGAATTTTAGAGACATCCAGGTAGGCAAAGGGGGGAGCACTAATGTGAGCAGGCCTGTCTGGACTCAAGCTACAGGCCCCTGCTGTGCATGATGTGGGAACCTGGTCATTCCCATGCCCCATATAGAACCCAGGGCTGTGGCTCCCCCACTGAGCATCCCTTGTCCCACTGTCCTCCCCTGCCTTGGGCACTGCCCAGCCCTCCACTCCTGCATCACAGCAGTTTTAAGATCCCATTATTGTACTGATTTATCCTTGTAATAAACGTTTCTGTAACACCTGGTGTCCTCCAGGTCTCTTGCTGTGCTACCTGCCCCGCCTTTGCCTGAATCCCATTCTTCTCCAAGACTGACCTATTGCTATGTCTGCTGCTCTGACCCCTGGCAGCCTCTGGAGAGGACAAGCCCATGTATGGGCCTTAGGAGGAGCTGTGGCCAGAATGTCTGCACCATCTCAGGACTTCTCTGCTTGGAGTAGTCTGGCTGCAGGGTGATGGCCTGCATTTGGCTTGCTCTAGGCAAGCCAAAGCAAGATCCATGCCTGAAATAAAAGCCCTTCTAGGCTCAAGAGCCTTGGAGGACAGGAAGGAAGGGATGTGAGCCAGGGTGACCGAGGCTCCACGGAGCTGCCTGGGGCTACCAAGGTTGGATACAGGGTGTGAGGGGGCCAAGGAGTCTATGCCCCTGCCTCCTGCTCTTGGGTTCACCATCTCTTCCATCCCAGGAGCTGCTCCTGGGCAATGTGGAGAGGAAGGCATCTCTGCCTGCCTCAGGCCCCAGCTCAGCACCGAATCTCCAATATCCTCTCAGACCTGAGCCCCCAGGAGCCTGCCTGGGCCAGCACAGGGACTGGTCTGGCCTCTAGGTCACTTGGATGGAGGGCCCTGGGGAGGCAGGTTATGCACATCCCATATCCATGTGTGCACCTACTTGTAAGACACAGCTATGCATGTATGCACACACACATGCTGCATGGATTGCAAACCCCAGAAACAGATTAGTCTGTGCGGTGGATATGAGGAGCTGCTGTTGGGATAACATTTGTAGAAGCATGGAGAAGGAGGCAGATCTGGGCAGACGGAGAGGTCAGGCTGCAATGCAGTCCTGAATGACAGGCTAGGCCAACCCACAGAGGAGCCAGAGTTGACCCAAATTGGGGTGAAGAGCCAGGTCTTTCTACTCCCTCTTGACCAGTCATTATATGTGGGCCACCCAGAAAGAGGGTGTGACCTCAGGCAAGGCAATGGTCTTCAGCTGTGACAACCCGAAAAGATTTGCCCTGAAGACTGTTTGCTGCCAGGACCTGCAGCAGCTGGAAAGCTGTCAATCCTTCCTGAAGGGGCCCTAAGCGGCATATCACCACGTTCACCACACCCACCCACCCAGCAGCAGACGCGCTGGTGCCCACCTAGATCCCCTCTGCATTCACCTCTTCATGCCGAAGGCTGCTTCGGTCGTGTTCTACACAGGCTCCCTGGGCTCCCCAGTGGGACTGAGCTCAGTTGCCTGCAGCAGCATTCCGCTTGACCCATGCCCTTCACTGGCTGACTGCCTCTCCCTGCCTCCTTCCCTACTCCCCAGCTGTGCTTCCTGGGATCATCTCCCAATAAACCGCCTACAGTTGAACCCTTGTCTCAGGATTGGCTTCTGGGAGAAGCCAAACCCTGGCACAGAGCATGCACGTTCACACGCACATGCACATGTTCCACATATATGCACACACTTGCATATACATGTACCCACACACATGCATACACATACACATAGGCACAGCCACGCACCACGCAAACCTTTGTGCACACACATGCACATGTACACAGGCACAGCCCACACATGCACAAAAGCTGTATGCACACACACGCACCCATACGTGCACCACGTGCACATACAAGAGGTGAAGGAGGAGGCTCGCACCTGTAATCCCAGCACTTTGGGAGGCTGAGACAGGAGGATTGCTTGAGCCCAGGAGTTCAAGACCTGCCTGGGCAACATAGTGAGACCCCATCTCCACAAAAAAATTTGAAAACTAGCTGGTCGTGATGGATGATGGTGCATGCCTGTGGTCCCACTACTATATGGGAGGCTAAGGCAGGAGGATCGTTTGAACCTGGGAGGTTGAGGCTGCAGTGAGCCATGACCACACTACTGCACTCCTGCCTAGGTGACAGAGTGAGACCCTGTCAAAAAAAAAAAAAAAGAGAGAGAGAGATTATTTTTTAAAACGGAAGAAGAGAAGGGGGCATGGTGGCTGAGGAGTCTCACCTGGCCCTGCCTGCGCTGTGGTCCCACCCATCACCAGCCTGGCTGGGGCACTGGAAAGGGCACACGGCAGCATGTACCCTGGTCCAGGCCTTGCTTGGACTGGGCAGGCAGTCTCACAGTCCACAATTCCCACCTCTTTCCCAGCCCTCTGAAATGCTATTCCAGGCTTTGAGAGGCAGAAAGAGAAGCCAAACAATTATCTACCTTCTTTTTTTTTTTTTTTAGATGGAGTTTCACTCTTGTCGCCCAGACTGGAGTGCAATGGTGCAATCTCAGCTCACTGCAACCTCTGCGTCCCAGGTTCATGCGATTCTCCTGCCTCAGCCTCCCGGGTAGCTGGGATTATAGGCATGTGGCACCATGCCCCGCTAATTTCGTGTTTTTAGTAGAGATGGGATTTCAGTTGGTCAGGCTGGCCTGGAACTCCTGACCTCAGGTGATCCACCCACCTCAGCCTCCCAAAGTGCTGGGATTACAGGTGTGAGCCACAGTGCCTGGCCACAATTTTCTATTTTCAACCTTGGACCTGCCCCTCTCCTTTTCACCCCATCCCTACCCTCAGCTGCAAATTCAGGCTCTGTAGAAGAAAATGGAATCAGAAATGAAGCCCTGGGGGCCTCCCTCATGCAGCCCCTAGAAAGGACCCATCTGTGGATCCCAGCGTTGTCCTGATCAGACGCCCACCCACCCTCTTCCCCTGGCATGCCTGGGGCACTTGAGGCTCCTGCTTCCCTGCTCCGCCTGCATCTGGCTGCCTGAGGCCCCTGGGAGGCATAGGGGCTTCAGCTACTCCCGTTCAGGCTGGCTCCTCAGGCTGGCAGAGACAGGCTGGGGGCAGGGAGGGTCCCCTGGGTAAAGGTGCCCGTGACAAGCTGCAATGCCAGCACATCTGTGCAAATATTACCAATTATTTTCCTCACTATAAACACCCAGCAGGAAGGCAGAGAAGCAACCAACCCAAACTGTTCAAAATAGAAACTGAAATTGCTGCATAGGGAAGTTGGGGCAGCCGGCAGACCAAGAACTCAGCCCCCGTCCCCGCATGTTGGACCTGATGTTGGACTCGCTCTGGCTGACCCCACCCTTTAACCCCATCTCAACTTTCTCCCCTACAGGCCAGGCTGGAATGGGATGGAAAAGGGCCTCACCTAGGGGACGTGGGATATAAGGGAGGGTGGCCAAATGGGCCCTGTGCGGGGGTGGTCTGATGGCAGAGGGGGCAGCCACACAGGAGCCAGGAACTGAGGCTATCTGGCCTGTGGTCCAGGGCAGCTGCTGGGCAAGTGGAGCCACGGAGACTGTGGGCAAAGGAGTGGGAAGAGAGCCTCCCTTCACTGTTCCCCAGTCCCAGGGAAAAAGGGGTGTCCTAAGGGTGGCAGGCCAGGAACCCTGGGGGATGGACCAAGGGGCAACAGTGACCTGGCCCCACTCTGAGTGACAGGAATTTTTCTGATGGTGGGAAGGACTAGAAACCCACTCCCAGAACCCTGGCAGCCTTCTCCATCTCTCCCTCTCCATGAACAGGGCTGATAGCAGGTCCGTGGACACAGCTGCAGGGATTGTCAGAACAGTGAAATACTTCCACAGTAGTTGATAAACAGGCCAAGCCCTAAATCCTCCCAGTGTTCCCTCTCCTGCCTCCCTGGCCCCTCCCCAGCCCCTCCCCAGAACTCCAGACCTCTCTGCTCCAGGAACTTAAGTGTTAACAGCTGACACAGTGGGCCCCTCCCCCAAACGCACCTGTCCATGCCTGACTGCCCTGGTGATTAAACGGCCCTGATGTTGCCCAGGGCACCTGCACCACTCATCAGTGTGCCCCTGCGCCCTGCTGCTTCCCAGAGACATGCTCAGCACAGTCCCTGAGCCCTAGGCCTGAGCCCCACTCAGAAGGTGGGGCAGGGGTCAGTGGCCAAAGGTGTGAGTCCCAGAACGCTGCAGGAGGAAGGAACCCAGGAGGTGATCTAGTCACCATCCCTCGTGCTACAGATGAGACAACAGTGACCCAGAGAGGGTTTCCGGTTCCCCAATGTCACCCAGCAAGTCACGAGCCAAACCCAGGCCTTGCCTCACAGGCCCTGGAGTTGCTGAGCTAGGCTGGTGATGTCTGCTTGCCTTGGAAACAGAAAACCCAGGGACAACTGCTGCTGCCGCCCATTGAATATTAACAAACTTGCTTCTCTCAGCCTTCCTTCCCCGGCTGTTTCCAGCTTCAAAGGCTTCCCCAACTGGCCCCTCCCTGGGACTGACATCTTGGCCCTTCTATTTTTGGTGGCTTGGTAGGGGTGGGACAGGAGAGCGACAGCCTTGCTTTTGCCTACCCTGAGCTCATGGCAGCCCCCGGGTGCTCTCTCATTCTCTCTGCCTTTCGGGGAGGCGCTACTCTGGGCGGGGGAGTCCCCACGGGGAGACTCAGATGTTCTGAACAAAAATAAAAGGTGCTCGTGCGGCCCATCTGCATTTCCAAATACTTCCAACCCACATCCCTTGAACTGCTTTTACCTCTCTCCCACTAAAGAGCCAGACAGGTTTCAAAGCGGGTTCTAGCTCCTCCAGGAAATGACAGAGAAAGAAATTCCCAGGGGGCAGGATCCCTCAGAGGCAGCCAGAAGGGGACAAAGGGGACAATGAGTGTGCTTGCACCACTGGGCAGGGCTGGGGTGAGGCAGCTGGGCCAGGCTACATTGACAGAGCACCCTGGGTGCACAAAAGACCTTCACACCACTCTCTCTACCACTGAGGCAGGTGTTCTTGTCCCCATTTCATAGACAGGAAGACGAGGCCTTTCCCAGTTCCACAGATTGGTGAATAGTGCCTCGGCCTCTGGGAGCCTGCCTTGGCTCCACCCGCACCCACTGCCTCCCTCCCTGAAGCCAACTCTTGGCCATTTTCTCTCCTTAACCTCCTCCAGCCCTGTCCCTAACACTTGCACTCAGAGCTGGCTGGCTCAGAGCACAGCCCAGTGGTTGAGAGCAGAGAAGATCAGCCAGGCACAGTGGCTCATGCCTGTAATCCCAGCACTTTGGTAGGCCGAGGTGGGTGGATCACGAGGTCAGGAGATCGAGACCATCCTGGCTAACACAGTGAAACCCCGTCTCTACTAAAAATACAAAAAATTAGCTGGGCATGGTGGCAGGCGCCTGTAGTTCCAGCTACTCGCGAGGCTGAGGCAGGAGAATGGCGTGAACCAGGAGGTAGAGGTTGCAGTGAGCCGAGACCACGCCACGCACTCCAGCCTGGGTGACAAAGTGAGACTCCATCTCAAAAAAAAAAAGAGCAGAGAAGAGGGAAACCCACCACCCAGTTCAAATCCCATCCCCAGCCTGTGTGCAACTTCGGGTAAGATGTTGCTTGGTGTTTTAGCATCTGGAAAACAGGGATCCAACCAAACCAAGTCCTGTGACTCTACCACCCCCCAACCTCCCTGTTATTTCCTGCCATCTCCATCTCCAAGCCCTAGTCCAAGCCCCCATCAGCTCTTACTCAGACTCCTGCAGAACCTCCTAAATGACCTGTCACATGATGCAACATGGATGAACTTTGAGGACATCATGCTAAGTGAAATAAGCCAGTCCCCAAAGAACAAATATTGTATGATACCATTTATGTGAGGTACCTTGAGTAGTCACATTCCTAGAAAGAGAAAGAAGAATGGTGATTGCCAGGAGCTGGGGAAGGGAAAAACTGGGATTTGTTTAATGGGCATAGAGTTTGCTTTACAAATTGAGAAAGTTCTGGAGATCTGTTGCAAAACAACATACATGTACTTAATTGTACTGAACTGTACACTTAAAATGGGTAAGATGGTAAATTTTATGCTACGTGTTTGTTTTGTTTTGTTTTGAGACATAATCTTGCTCTGTCTCTCAGGCTGGAGTGCAGTGGCACAATCTCTGCTCGCTGCAACCTCTGCCTCCCAGGTTCAAGTGACTCTCATGCCTCAGCCTCCCAAGCAGCTAGGACTAAAGATACATGCCCCCCACACTCAACTAATGTTTGTATTTTCAGTAGAGACAGGGTTTCGCCATGTTGGTTAGGCTGGTCTCGAATTCCTAACCTCAAGTGATCCGCCCACCTTGGCCTCCCAAAGTCCCGACATGCTGGAATTACAGGCGTGAGCCACCGCACCTGGCAAGACATTTTAAAAACAGTTTATCTGTTTCCTTGTAAGTACCTTAGAGCAAGCGTGTCCAACCTGTAGCCTGTACAGCCCAGGACGGTTGAATGCTGCCCGACAAAAATTCATAAACTTTCTTGAAACATTATGAAGTGTGTGTGTGTGTGTGTGTGTGTGTGTGTGTGTTTAGTTCATCAGCTATCATTATTATTAGTGTATTTCATGTGTGGCCCAAGGCAATTCTTCTTCTAGCATGGCCCAGGAAAGTCAAAACATTGGACACCCCTGCCTTAGAGTAGGGGAGCACCGTAATCGACACATCTCTTAGAAGTAGTGTCTGTTGCCCTCATCGGGTTTAATTACAAAATTTGATCATGATCATATTGTAGCCTCTCAAAGTGCTCTAGAAATTGTCCATGGTATACATGAAGCAGCCGTGGTGTCTGGGGCACTCTGAAATGCTATCAAAGTTGTATGTATTTTCAAACATTTTTAAAATGAAGAGGCACTCTTGTGTTCTCATTCTGTGCGCTTTGCTGTTGGAGTGACAAGGCATTTAAAGATGTTTCTGGCTTTTTTTTTTTTTTTTAATAAGATGGTGTTAACTATCTGGTTATTGACCAGAAATCCTGAGTTATCAATTGCATATATGTGTGGTTTGTAAAAAGAGTAAAACAACCGAGGCAGACTCTTGACAGCTCCTTGCTTGGCATTGAGGCTGTGGAGGAAGATGCCTTTTGGAGGGGCTGTAGCTCAGGGCGTGCACTGTGAGGCTGGACCTGTTGACTCTGCAGGGCATCCATTTAGCTTCAGATTGTCTTGTTTCTGCATATAGTGACAGAGCATTCTGCTGCCATTCTTAGTTGTGGACAAAGAGAGGTCAGCCAGCATGAGAAGTGTTTGGGGGGGGGGTTGTTTGTTTGTTTTAGTTAAGTGTGATCATTTTTAAACTTTTTTTTTTTGAGACAGGGTCTCACTCTGTCGCCCAGACTGGAGTGCAGCGGCATGACCTCGGCTCACTGCAGCCTCAACCCCCTGGTCTCAGGTGATCCTTCCACCTCAGCCTCCTGAGTAGCTGGGACTACAGGCACCTGCCACCATGCCAGGCTAATTTTTGTATTTTTTTTATAGAGACAGCGTTTCGTCATGTTGCCCAGGCTGGTCTCAAACTCCTGGACTCAAGCGATCCGCCTACTGTGCCCACTTCAGCCTCTCAGAGTGCTAGGATTACAGGCATGAGCCACCACGCCCAGCAGAAAACTGTTCTTAAACAAACTGTAGAACCCTTCATTATCAGCAAAGCAAGAGACATCACATCGATGAAAATTCAAGAACTGTCTGTATTTAAACACGATTCGTAATGTTCTGTTATTTTCTGTATGTTGAGAATGCTGAAATGTGTTTGAAGTTAAAAAAAGTATTACATTTTTTAAATATTCCAATACTATTATAAATCTGTCCAGTCTCTTTTCAAAGATGATTTTAATGCAGGGAGAAAAAAAAAAGCAAGCCTCTGAAATGTCCTCCCTGCCTCCTCCCTGGCCACTTTTTAGCTAAATTGAACTTTCCTGAAGGTGAATTTGGTCGAGTCATCCTCCTTTAGTTAAAGCTTTCAAAGGACATCTATTTCTCTTAGATAAACAACCAAACTCTTTAACCTGCTTATGAGCCCATGTCACTTCACACCACACCCCAATCTCTCTGCACCCCACCATGTCTGCCTTCCTCAGCCCTTCACACTTGCAGGGTCTTTGTATACGCAACTTCTTCTGCCTGAAATACTTTTCCTTTCCTTCTTGTACTAATTAGCTCCTATTCATCCTTCCTGCCTTGGTTCTAAAGCCACTTCCTCTGGGAAGCCCTCTTCTCCCCAGCCTGGCCAGGTCTATTCTGACAATTGAGCATCTCTGAGTCCCATGTTCTCCTTCTTCAAAGCCCAGGTTCCAGCTGCAGTTATGTGTTTATTTCTCTGAGTATCAGATTAATGACAGATGCTAGGCAGTTTTGCTAGACTTCTCTGGGTTGCAGGGAGCATCTGGGAAGCCAGCCCGTGGATGGTGACAACCAGGAATAGGCTTTGGTCTTCTACTGAGTGACCGCTGATTGCCAAAGAGGACAGACCCATAGGAACCCACAGCCCATAGGGACCCAGAACAGACACCTAGAGAGGGAGCAGGAATCCTGGGAAATAGGACCACCAGGACCTGGGGAGGGGGTTGGTCACTGCATTGGGGATGACAGCCAGTATGCAGCCAGAGATGTGGGAAGTCTGTGTCAGTGGCATGAGTGCAGGTCCTGGCTGCCTTACCCTTCCCACTGCGCAGCCCCATGCCCAAGAGACAGGCCACCTGCCACCCTGTCCATGCAGGGGACCTGTGTGTTGCTCAGGGTAGCTGGGAGGGATGTGCTGGAGCCAGAGTTTCCCCATGGATAGCTGCCTGCTTACATCAGATAAACCACGAGCAGGCAATGAAAGGAGACTTCGGAGTTTCAGACTTGGATTCTAAAGTGCCACCATATGCCAGCTACTATGCTTATTCTTTGTTGAATTAGCCCACATTTTATAGACCATAAAACTGAGGCTCAGAGAGGTAAAATTGCCCAACTATCAAGGAAGTGGGGAGCCTTAGAATTCATTGCGAGGCCTTCAATCTCCAGATTAACCCTCTGCTCCTCAAACCCCATCTTCCAGCAAGGAAGAGTCTGAAAGTGGGGGAAAAAACTCAGGTGCAGGGATTAGGTTCCACTCCTACCTGAAATAATTCTTCACTTTCTTCTTCACCTCAACCTGTGCAGGTGCTGTGTCTGGTTATGTGAGCAGGGAAACATCTCATTACTTACCAGCCCTCTGCCCAACACAGCTGGCCCCTTTAACTCAAAGCCCCCTCCAGTCCTCCTACCAGCTCCAAATCCCCTCTTTTCACACTCCCGCAGCCTGCAGGTAGAGGGGTGATGAGCAGCCTTCTCCAGCTGCACCATCTCCCAGGGGTGGGATGTGGAGGATTCCACACTCCAAGAAGCCAATTAAGGATCCTCATCCTGGAGAGCTGCTGGACCTGGTGCTGCTTGAACACTCCCTGCCCGCCTCGCCCCTGCTCCCAGGAGTCTACCTGGGATGCCTCAGAGCTCCCCAACCAGGGCCCAGGCCGAGTAGGATGGGGAGCTGCCCTCTCCCCTTCCACCAGCCAGCTCTAGCCCCTGCCCAGGCTCTGCCCAGATTCCCAAATTCATTCCATGTTTAAGCATCAATTAAATATTGACTGAGCATCTGGTAAGCATAAAACAGTTTACTATGTTCTCCGCAGCAGAAAGCGTCTCTTTTCTGCAGAAGTGAGGCCAGTGGGGACGGCCTCCGTGCTGGTCCTTGTGCACAGCAAGCATGCCCCTGCCTGGGCTTTTGCGCTGGCCAGTCCTGGTCCTTCCTCCAGAAACAGGCTTCTCTCAGTGTCTGCCATATTTGCATTGCTCACTCCAACATCACCTCTTCCAGGCCATCCCAGACAGGCCTGTCTTAAGTAATTGCCCTGCTCCTATCCCCTGACCTGCTTCATTTTTCTCCATAGCTCCCTACCTTCTTGACATTTGCTTACCGGTCTGTTGGTCAGCCTTCCCCTGTTTGGAATGCAAACTCCACGAGAAAGAGACTCCTAGGTCTTATTCATGACTGACTCGTTGGGGCTTAGAACAGGGATGGGCCCATGGGTTCCTAGTAAAGATCTCTTCAATGAATGAGACCCAGCTGGAACCAGCTCTGTGACCCCCTGCAGAGCCCCTCCATCCTCCTCCCAGGGCTTTGGTCTCCCACTCATAATGTGAAAGGATTGGTGTTTTCTAACTGGGGTCTTAATCAGGATCCCTAAGGGTGATCAAAAGGAGAATGGGGGCAGGGGGGTCCATGAACTATGTTTTTTTATTGAAGTAAAATTCTCGTAACATAAAATGAATAATTCCGTGACGTTTAGTTCATGCACAGTACAGTGCAACCACCACCTCCATCTAGTTTCAAAACACTGTCATTACCCCAAAAGGAAACCTGCACTCAGCAAGCAGGTGCTCCCCATTCCCACGCGTGCCCAAGCCCTTGGAAACCACCAATCTGAGTCCCGTCTCTATGGATTTACCTATTATGAATATTTCATATAGTGAAAAAATACAATACATGGCCTTTTATGTCTGGCTTCTTTCCCTTTGCATGTTTCTGAGGTTCGTCCACATTATAGCATGCATCAGCACTTTATTCCTGTTTATGGCTGAACAATATTCCATTGGCTGGACAGACCACTATTTGTTTATCCATTCATCCATAAATGCTGTGAGCTATTTTTACAAGCGTTTCCCAAATCTGTGATAAGACCATAACATTTATTTTGGCTAAACAAATTTGAAAAATTTGCTTTGACTATGCCCTATGTTTTCATCTAAAATCTGACTACATTTTGTTTGGCTAAGATGTGTTTGGTGCCAGGCACAGTGGCTCACGCCTGTAATCCCAGCACTTTGGGAGGCTGAGGCGGGCGGATCACGAGGTCAGGGGTTCGAGACCAGCCTGACCAACATGGTGAAACCCTGTCTCTACTAAAAATATAGCCAGGCATGGTGGGCACGCCTGTAATTCCAGCTATTCGGGAGGCTGAGGCAGGAGAATCTCTTGAACCTGGGAGGCAGAGGTTCCAGTGAGCCAAGATTGCACCACTGCATTCCAGCCTGGGTGACATAGCAAGACTCCATCTCAAAAAAAAAAAAAAAAAAAAAAAAAATGTGTTTGGTGGAGAAGAGCTTATAAAATAGGGATCATAGAAACAGAGAAGTGCTTGTAGGTCTCAGGACTTGATACTATGGCTCTGTGTGAAGTAACGTGGCCACAGCCCCACCAGCACAGCCTCCTCTGTGGGCGGGTCAGAGTGGGCCACCATTCTCAGCCTTGTGTACACTTTGTCTTTCCTCCTCACCCTCAGGCTCTCTGAAACAGGGACTGTCATGACCATTCTGTAGATGTGGCAGCTGCTCGAGGTCACACAGTCAATAGTGGTGGATTTGGCAATTGAGCCCAGACTGGGATTCAGAGGACAAACCCATAACCACCCGGTGCTCAGCTGGTGTCTTGGTCACACTTTGTCAAGCAGCCCTGATGAGCAGGGGCCAGGTGAATGGAGCAGACGAAAGCCCTGAGGAGAGGCAGTAGAGCTCAGTGGTTGGCGAAGGCGGGGTATGCACTGATTCAGGTGATAACAGCCTGCTTCACGGGGTTGTTGGGGCGCTTAAATGAGACCAGGTGAAAATGCAAATTTCAGTGCCTGTGACATCACCATAACTACTGTATACTGACTGCAGGAGAAAGGGAGCTCAGGCTTACGAAGGATGTAAAACAGATAGGATAGATCCTAACTTTCAGAAAGTCTAGCTGGGCGTAGTCACTCACACCTGTAATCCCAGCACTTTGGGAAGCTGAGGCAGGAAGATTGCTTGAGCCTAGGAGTTCAGGACCAGCCTGGGCAATGTGGTGAAATCTTGTCTCTACAAAAAATTTAAAAACAGCCAGTTGTGGTGGCGTGTGCCTGGAGTTCCAGCTACTTGGGAGGCTGAGGTGGGAGGATCCCTTGAGATGAGGAGGTTGAGGCTGCAGTATGTTGTGACTGTGCCACTGCCACTCCAGCCTGGTGAAAGAGCAAGACAGTCTCAAAAAAAAAAAAAAAAAAAGCCTAAAAGTTGATATTCTAAAGGGGGAGAGAGCCACACCAGTGATCACACAGTAGTCACATTGGCATATGGGCTTTGGTTTCATTGTCTATAAAATGTCCCTACTATGCTTCACATATACCCTCATTAAAGTACCTACTGATTTCAATCATTTGTTTGCATGCCTGTCTCCTTATTCCACCATGAGCTCCTTGAAGGCAGAATCCCATCTGTTCACCCATGAACCCCTGTGCCTAGCATATGCCCAGCCTAAGCCCATGGGAGTTTAGACAATATTTGAGAAATAAACAACTGTGAACTCTGAGGACCTTTCCAGCTCAGAACTTCTCCAAGTCTGAGTTCTTAGTTCAACAAATAATCCGTGGTGCACTGGGCTGGGCACTGCAGGACACAAAGAGATAAGCCAATAAGCCTTCGACAGTATTCCAAGAACAGGTATTTGTGATGAATCAATTTTTAGGAAGTCATACTACAGATACCCTCGTCCACCTGCCCAAAGATGTAGGCTCAAGGATTCTCACTGAAGCCTTGTGTTACAGTAGCATTAAAAGATTGGAAACAGGCCTGGCGAGATGGTGCATGTCTGTAATCCCAGCATTTTAGGAGGCCAAGGGGGAAGGATCACTTGAACTCAGGAGTTCAAGACCAGCCTGGGCAACACAGCGAGACCCCATCTCTACAACAAATACAAAAATCAGCCGGGCATGGCAGCATGTGCCTGTAGTCCCAGCTACTCAGGAGGATGAAATGGGAGGATCACGTGAGCCCGGGAGGTCAAGGTTGCAGTGAACCAAGATCACACTACTGCACTCCAGCCTGGGTGACAGAGCCAGACCCTGTTTCAAAAAAAAAAAAAAAAGGATTGGAAACAACCTAAATGCCCATCAGTAGAGGGCTGGCTACATAAATGCTGGTATAGTCATCTAATGGAATGCTATGTAGACATTAAAAAGAATGAAGCAGGCTTAAATATGCAAAACACGATGCAATCTCTGAGACAAATGATTGAGTGCAAAAAGAAATTTACAGGAGTCCGTGTACTATCCTATTTGTGTGGTTTTTGCCCAAGGAATACATACATACATACACAAACAAATGCAAAGACTAGCTCTAGAACAGTGATGTCCAATAAAATCATAATGTAAGCCACAAATGCAAGCCATGTATGTAATTATGTAATTTTAAAATTTCCAGTATTCTCATTAAAGGATAAAACAAAATAGGAGAAATTAATATTAATATATTGTACTTAACTCAATATAGCCAAAATATTATTGTTTGAACATTTAATCAATATTTTAAAATTACTAATATTGTATCTATATTTTGTACCAAGTATTTGAAATCCGTATACACTTATGACACATCTCAATTCAAACTGCCACATTTCAAGTGCTCCACAGTCACATGCCACCATATTGGACAGGACAGTTCTGGAAGGACTTCAGAGGATGGTAACAACAGTGGCCCACCCCTGGGCAGAGATTTCAGGTAACTGAAAATCAGGAAAGGGGCTGGGGCAGTGGCTCATGCCTGTAATCCCAGCGCTCTGGGAGGCTGAGCGGAGTAGATCACCTGAGGTCAGGAGTTCGAGACCAGCCTGGCCAACATGGCAAAACCCCATCTCTACTAAAAATAGAAAAATTAGCTGGGTGTGGTGGCACACGTCTATAATTCCAGCCACTCGGGAGGCTGAGGCAGGAGAATCGCTTGAACCTGGGAGGCGGAGATTGCAGTGAGCCAAGATCACACCACTGCACTCCAGCCTGGGTGACAGAGCAAGACTCCATCAGAAAGAAAGAAAGAAAGAAAGAAAGAAAGAAAGAAAGAAAGAAAGAAAGAAAGAAAGAAAGAAAGAAAGAAAGAAAGAAAGAAAGAAAGAAAGAAAGAAAGAAAGAAAGAAAGAAAGAAAGAAAGAAAGAAAGAAAGAAAGAGAGAAAATCAGGAAAGGAAGAAGAAGTAGCTTTCAGTAGATGCTCTTTTGTTTTGTTTGACCTTTTTTTCCCCATGTACATGCATTACCTATTTTTTAAAACTCACCATTTTAAAGGAAAGGAAAAGCACAGAAAAGCCAGAAAGAGAAACAGAAAAGCAGGGATGTTGGTCGGAGATTCCAGATATACAGGTGCAATGTCATGGGGGTCAAGAGAGGAGAGCTTTTCAGAAAATGAGGAGGAGGTAGAGGAGGTACCCTGAAGTGACTTCAGATTTGGCACCTGGGACATTGTTCATCACTCATCGGTGACATCTGATCACTGCTTCGGGAGAGGGGAGGGGTGGAACAAGACTGCAGCCAGTTAGGAGAGGGAGGCCTTCCTTGTGGTCCTCCATGGAGAGGAGAACCACAGACTCTCACAAGGGAGCTAAACAACCCATGACCGATGCGGAGGTGGCCCAGGTGGTAAGGGCTGTGGGGTGGCTCCTGGAAGCCCTGGGCAGGGAGCATGGGATAAAGGCAGGTGGAGAACAGGTGGCTCAGGGAGTAAATGTGACCTGGAACCAGCACGATGCTGAGGAGCAGAGCTAAGTCTCCCTGGAACTGAGTGATGAAGAGGAGGGGAACCCAGGGTGCCAGGACAGAGCAGCAATAACCAGCTCGGCTAACCACTGACCTCTTATCCTCTTGGGGCCCCGGACCCCTTTGAGAATTTGACAGCAGCTGAGGACCTTCCCTGAGGAAAATGCACTCCTGCACACACAATTTTATACACAACTTCGGGGCTGGTCGGAACCCCTGAGGGCCACCCCAGGTTACACCTACCACACTGTTGACTGTGGCCTACAGGATGTGGCCGAAATTCCTCGCCTGCCTTCACAGTCAGTCCCCACCACCCGCTCTGGCCTCATCCTCTGCCTGCTCACCCCTGTTTCCCAAGAGCCAATTCTCTCCTTCCCTTTGTTCTGGGCATTTTTTACTCTCAGCTGGCCTTTCCCTCTCAGAAGGCCTTTCCCTCATCATTCAGAAGCTGCCTCCCTCCTCCAGGCACTGTTAATTATGCCTTCCACTTAGTACAGACATCCAAGTCAAACGTTGTATATTATTATAGTTTGTGTTTCAGTTGTTCCCATCTCCTCTCCCACCAAAATTTTACTTAACCTGAGAGCCAGGACCTTATCTGTTGCATAGGAGGTATCTAATAAATAAATGAGGAGCCCAGGCTCAGTGGTTCATGCCTGTAACCCTAGCATTTTGAGAGGCTGAGACAGGAGAATTGCTTGAGCCCAGGAGTTGGAGCCTGGGCAACATAGCGAGACCCCCACTCTATAAAAATTAAAAAATTAGCCAGACATGGTGCCACGTGCCTGTAGTCTCAGCTACTCAGGAGGCTGAGGTAGGAGAACTGCTTAAGCCCGGGAGGTCGAGGCTGCAGTGAGCCATGCTTGTGCCACTGCACTCCAGCCTGGGTGACAGAGCAAGACCCTGTCTCAAAATAAATAAATAAATAAATAAATAAATAAATAAATAAATAAATAAAATATCATCGAATTAGGGAAGAGACTCTGGGTGGTCCTGTTTCCAGCAGTCCCTGAGGACCCAGAGAAGGCCTGGTAGGCACTGTAGTTGAATGTTTGGCCATGCTCCCACCTAACAGGAATGTTATCTTTTGCTTAGGAAGTGAGCATGGACTCTTACTCCGTAGTTCCAAGGTAGAAGTCCCAGATTGTGGACTGGGGAGAATGAAGCCTAGGGCTGGGGAGGAGCCCTGTGGGTGTGGCTGCCAGATGGTTTGTTTGTTTGTTTGTTTGTTTGTTTTGAGACAAAGTCTCGCTCTGTCACCCAGGCTGGAGTGCAGTGGCACAATCTCAGCTCACTGCAGCCACAACCTCCCGGGTTCAAGTGATTCTCCTCCCTCAGCCTCCCAAGTAGCTGGGATTACAGGTGCCTGCCACCACACCCAGCTAATTTTTGTATTTTTAGTAGAGACGTGATTTCACCATGTTGGCCAGGCTGGTCTTGAACTCCTGACCTAGTGATCCGCCCACCTTGGCCTCCCAAAGTGCTGGGATTACAGGCATGAGCCACTGCGCCCAGCCTAGCCAGATGTATTTTTTAATTGAGGTGGAATTCACATAACATACAATTGACCATTTTAATTCAGTGGTATTTTGTGCATTCACAGTGTTGTGCAATCACTGCCTCTTCTTAATTCCAAAACTTTTTCATCACCCTAAAACACCCCAGTCATTAAGCAATCGCTCCCCATTTCCCCCTCTTCTCCTTCCTCAGCAATGATCAAAGTTGCTGAGTTGCAAGAGTCCTTAGTCTGAATATTAAACTCTTTTACTTTGCAAATCTTTTCTCCCTTTTGTAGATATCTAAGGACGACCTTAGATGCGCAAAACTTTTTAATTTTTATGAAGTCGGGTGAACCTATTTTTGTTATTGTTGCTCACGCTTCTGGTGTCAAATCTAAGACTTCTTTGCCAACTCTAAAGTCATAAAGATGTACCGCTATGTTTTCTGCTTATAGTTTCAGCATTTATATTTAGATTGTTGATCCATTTTTAGTTACTTTGTACATGTGGAGTAAGGTAGGGGTCCACTCCATTCTTTGGCATGTGGTTATCCAGTTGTACCAACATCATTTGTCAAAGAGTTTATTCCTTCCCCTTTGAATGGTCTTGCAACCCTTGTCAAAAATCAACTGACCATAGACATTCTAGGTCTATTTCTGGAATCTCAATTCTATTTCATCGGTCTATATGTCACATTTATCCCAGTACCACATCATTTTGATCACTGTAGTTTTGAAGCAAATTTTGAAATTGGGGAGTGTGAGTTATATAGTATTGTATTTCCTTGTCAATATTGTGACTATTCAGGGTCCCTTGCACTTCCATATGAATTTGAGGATAAGCTTTTCCATTTCTGACAAAAAGAAAAAAAAAAAAAGCTACTTGGATTTTGATGGGGATTGCATTGAATTTGTAGCTCACTTTAGGGAGTATTGTCATCTTAACTACACTAAGTCTTCCAATCAATAACATGGAATGTCCTTCCATTTATTTAAGTCTTCTTTAATTTATTTCAGCAACGTTTTGTAGTTTTCAATGTGCAAGCCTTTCACTCCTTGGTTAAATTTATTTATAGGTATTTTATCTTTTGGATGCTACTGTAAACGGAATTGTTTTCTTAATTTCCTTTTCAGATTGTTCATTGCTGGTATATGCAAACACAACTGATTTTTGTGTATTGATCTTGTACCCTACAACTTTGCTGAATTTGTTTATTAGCTCTAGTGGGGTTTTTAGGGGGAGATTCTTTGGCATTTTCTAGATACAGAATCATGTGATCTACAAATACAGATAGTTTTATCCTCCCTTTCCAATTTGGATGCCTTTGTTTCTTTTTCTTGCCTAATTACCCTAGTTAGGACTTCCAGTACATTCTCAAATAGCAATAATAAGGTTGCCAAATTTAGCAAACAAAAATACAGGACACACATTTGGACAGGACAGGATTTGGGACACACTTACACTAAAAATGTTACTGTTGTTATTCTGAAATTTAAATTATCTGGATTTAAATGTATCTGTATTTTATCTGGAAGATCCCAGGAAATGGCCCCACAAGTGCCACGCTTCCAACCAATCCTTCTTTACCCTCCCCATGATTCCTCTCAGGCTCTTGCCATTCTGGCCCTGCCCTTCTGGAAACTTGGACACCAGAAACAGCTTTGTCTAAGCCTCAACTCTGTGATGCCCACTATGCCAGACACTAAGAAAGTGGCTCAAAATAATTGCTTCCTTTCCTCTCCTGCTCTCAACAAGCAGAGGTGAGGGTCAGGTTTGGGGAGAAGCTAAAAAGACAAAGCCTATGCCACCATCACCCTGTAGCCAGATGCTGAGGCCCTGCAGAGAAAGGGGTTTAACCAAGGTCCAGAAGTTTAGGTTGGGGCGGGAAGGGTTTTGAGGACAGGGTGAATGCCTAGGACTTCCCACCTCCGTAAAGACTTTTCCACAAGTTTTTCTATTTCATCTTCTCAGCAATCCCTAAGGAAAGCCTGGCAGTTATGATCGCCCCTAGTTCATGAGTGGTGGAAGTCAGCACCAGAGAGCTGAAATGACCACCCAAAGCCATGCAGCTGACAAATCCTCTACAGAGCAGGGTCTACACCAGGCTCTCTGAGTTCCACCAAGCTCAGTGCTGTCCAGAATGGAAGGCCAGTGGGACTTTGACTCCTCATCCAAGCATAATGACCACAGGACTTCAGGAAGACCAGTCCCTCAACTCACTCTAGACTATTTCAACCCTTTTCTCATCACCAGGCTTGTTAGGTCTTCCTGTGGCACCCCATCCACCTCTCCACCCTCAGCCCTAGGGATTCTAGGGAGACAGAATAGAGCCCACTTGCATCTAACCAAAAAATGAGACTTACTGCCTCTCAGGTCCCCACCTTTCATCCTGTTAATCTGCCTTTCACCCCAATACCTCTCTTCTTGCCTCCTTCCCCATCCCAAAACTTAGTTGAACACTAGTGATACCTATTTTATTGTTTTTGTTATATTGTTAGCATCATTATTATTCATGGCCAAAATTTATAAATTTATATTCACCCACTCCTTGGACTGTTCAGCTATCCATTTAATTCATATTTGCTGTATTTTTTGAGCACCTACTATGTGCCACAGACTATGTTGGGCCCTGCATAGGGCCAAAATTCATACATTTATATTCACCCACTCCTTGAACTGTTCAACTATCCATTTAATTCATATTTGCTATATTTTTTGAGCACCTAATATGCGCCGCAGACTATATTGGGCCCTGCAACTAAGTCAAAACCTTGGCAGCGGTTCTCAACCCTTGAGGAAACACTAAACATGGAAAGGAACAACTGGTACCAGCCACTTCAAAAACATCCCAAATTGTGAAGACCATTGATGCTAGGAAGAAACTGCATCAACTAATGAGCAAAATAACCAGCTAACATCATAATGACAGGATCAAATTCACACATAACTATTAACCTTAAATGTAAATGGGCTAAATGCTCCCATTAAAAGACACAGACTGGCAAATTGGATAAAGAGTCAAGACCCATCAGTGTGCTGTATTCAGGAGACCCATCTCACGTGCAGAGACACACATAGGCTCAAAATAAAGGGATGGAGGAAGAGCTACCAAGCAAATGGAAAACAAAAAAAAAGGAGGGGTTGCAATCCTAGTCTCTGATAAAACAAACTTTAAACCAACAAAGATCAGAAGAGACAAAGAAGGCCATTACATAATGCTAAAGGGATCAATTCAACAAGAAGAGCTAACTATCCTAAATATATATGCACCCAATACAGGAGCACCCAGATTCATCAAGCAAGTCCTTAGAGACCTACTAAGAGACTTAGACTCCCACACAATAATAACAGGAGACTTTAACACCCCACTGTCAACATTAGACAGATCCACGAGTCAGAAAGTTAACAAGGATATCCAGGAATTGAACTCAGCTCTGCACCAAGCAGACCTAATAGACATCTACAGAACTCTCCACCCCAAATCAACAGAATATACATTCTTCTCAGCACCACGTTGCACTTATTCCAAAATTGACCACATAGTTGGAAGTAAAGCACTCCTCAGCAAATGTAAAACAACAGAAATTATAACAAACTGTCTCTCAGACCACAGTGCAATCAAACTAGAACTCCGGATTAAGAAACTCACTCAAAACTGCTCAACTACATGGAAACTGAACAACCTGCTCCTGAATGACTACTGGGTACATAACAAAATGAAGGCAGAAATAAAGATGTTCTTTGAAACCAATGAGAACAAAAACATAACAAACCACAATCTCTGGGATACATTTAAAGCAGTGTGTAGAGGGAAATTTATAGCACTAAATGCCCATAAGAGAAAGCAGGAAAGATCTAAAATTGACACTCTAACATCACAATTAAAAGAACTAGAGAAGCAAGAGCAAACACATTCAAAAGCTAGCAGAAGGCAAGAAATAACTAAGATCAGAGCAGAGCTGAAGGAGATAGAGACACAAAAAACGCTTCAAATAATCAATGAAACCAGGAGGTGATTTTTTGAAAAGATCAACAAAATTGATAGACCGCTAGCAAGACTAATAAAGAAGAAAAAAGAGAAGAATAAAATAGACACAATAAAAAATGATAAAGGGGATATCATCACTGATCCCACAGAGATACAAACTACCATCAGAGAATACTATAAACACCTCTATGCAAATAAACTAGAAAATCTAAAAGAAATGGATAAATTCCTGGACACATACACCCTCCCAAGTCTAAACCAGGAAGAAGTTGAATCCCTGAAAACACCACAAACAGGCTCTGAAACTGAGGCAGTAATTAAGAGCCTACCAACCAAAAAAGTTTAGGACCAGATGGATTCATAGCCGAATTCTACCAGAGGTACAAAGAGGAGCTGGTACTATTCCTTCTGAAACTATTCCAATCACTAGAAAAAGAGGGAATCCGCTCTAACTCACTTTATGAGGCCAGCATCATACTGATACCAAAGCCTGGCAGAGACACAACAAAAAAAGAGAATTTTAGACCAATATCTCTGATGAACATTGATGCAAAAATCCTCAATAAAATACTGGCAAACCGAATCCAGCAGCACATCAAAAAGTGCATCCACCATGACCAAGTGGGCTTCATCCCTGAGATGCAAGGCTGGTTCAACACACAAAAATCAATAAACATAATCCATCATATAAACAGAACCAAAGACAAAAACCACATGATTATCTCAATAGATGCAGAAAAGGCCTTTGACAAAATTCAACAGCCCTTCCTGCTAAAAACTCTCAATAAATTAGGTATTGATGGGACGTATCTCAAAATAATAAGAGCTATTTATGACAAACCCACAGCCAATATCATACTGAATGGGCAAAAACTGGAAGCATTCCCTTTGAAAATTGGCACAAGACAGGGATGCCCTGTCTCACCACTCCTATTCAACATAGTGTTGGAAGTTCTGGCCAGGGTTATCAGGTAGGAGAAAGAAATAAAGGGTATTCAATTAGGAAAACAGGAAGTCAAATTGTCCCTGTTTGCAGATGACATGATTGT